>NC_088403.1:36822707-37162707 GCF_034236695.1 Oncorhynchus nerka
GTCTTTTTGTGTCCCATGTATATATATTTTTATATATTTTTCTTCGCATATATTTTCATATATTTTTTCTAAAACTCAACTTCAAAACACTCTCCTGCAACCTGCCTCACCCAATGTGGTGCGGATCTGTTTTTTTTCTAAAGTATTTTTATTCACCTCGAATCCGGAATCCTCCAACAGAAGCTAGCCAGCTCACTAGCTACTAGCTAGTAGTCAGCTAACCACTGCTAGCGGTCATCAGCTATCCTTTAGCTCGGGAAAGCTCTCGCCAGTTTGTACAACGTGACTCAAACCAGAGCATACCGAACCTATTTTCTCTCCATATCCCCGGTTTCCTACCTGGAGCTAGGCCCTTTCTCCCGGCTAGCTAAAGAGGCCCATCAGCCACTCCTGGGCTACAATACCCGGACCCCTTCTACTGTCGGTACGGGGCAAGGAACCCCGCCGATCCTTCACGACTGGACTACAACGTAATCTGCTCGAGGGGGTTCTCAACTGGCCTCTACATTGCGACGTCCCCTGAATGCCCATCCGCTAGCCGCGGCCCGCTACCTGCTAGCCATCTCCTCCGTCGAGATGTCCCTCTAGCTTGCTAGCCCCGGTCTGCTAGCTTGCTAGCCTCGGCCTGCACTGGGCCCCTATTGATCACCCGGCTACGCATGCCTCTCCCTAATATCAATATGCCTTGTCCATTACTGTCCTGGTTAGTGATTATTGTCTTATTTCACTGTAGAGCCTCTAGCCCTGCTCAATATGCCTTAACCTGCCATTTAGTTCCACCTCCCATGTATGCAGTGACATCACCTGGTTTAAACGTCTCTAGAGGCATTAGTGGAGAGGGTAGTAAGTTTTAAAAGTTCCTCGGCATACACATCACAGACAAACTGAATTGGTCCACCCACACAGACAGCATCGTGAAGAAGGCGCAGCAGCGCCTCTTCAACCTCAGGAGGCTGAAGAAATTTGGCTTGTCACCAAAAACACTCACAAACGACTACAGATGCACAATCGAGAGCATCCTGTCGGGCTGTATCACCGCCAGGTACGGCAACTGCTCCGCCCACAACCGTAAGGCTCTCCAGAGGGTAGTGAGGTCTGCGCAACGCATCACCGGGGGCAAACTACCTGCCCTCCAGGACACCTACACCACCCGATGTCACAGAAAGGCCATAAAGATCATCAAGGACAACAACCACCCGAGCCACTGCCTGTTCACCCCTCTATCATCCAGAAGGTGAGGTCAGTACAGGTGCATCAAAGCTGGGACTCAGAGACTGAAAAACAGCTTCTATCTCAAGGCCAAACATACCCTCGTAAAACTGACCATCCTACCGATCCTCGACTTCGGCGATGTAATTTACAAAATAGCCTCCAACACTCTACTCAACAAATGGGATGCAGTCTATCACAGTGCCATCCATTTTGTCACCAAAGCCCCATATACTACCCACCACTGCGACATGTACACTCTCGTTGGCTGGCCCTCGCTTCATACTCGTCACCAAACCCATTGGCTCCAGGTCATCTACAAGTCTCTGCTAGGTAAAGCCCCGCCTTATATCTCAGCTCACTGGTCACCATAGCAGCACCCACCCGTAGCACACGCTCCGGCAGGTATATCTCACTGGTCACCCCCAAAGCCTCTCCTTCCAGTTCTCTGCTGCCAATGACTGTAACGAACTGCAAAAATCACTACAGCTGGAGACTTACCTCCCTCACTAGCTTTAAGCACCAGCTGTCAGAGCAGCTCACAGATCACTGCACCCGTACATAGCTCATCTGTAAATAGCCCATCTAATTTACCTCATCCCCATACTGTATTTAATTATTTATCTTGCTCCTTTGCACCCCAGTATCTCTACTTGCATATGAATCTTCTGCACACTCTACCATCCCAGTGTTTAATTGCTATGTTGTAATTACTTCGCCACCATGGCCTATTTATTGCCTTACCTCTCTTATCCTACCTCATTTGCACATGCTGTATATGGATTTTTTCTACTGTATTATTGACTGTATGTTTGTTTATTCCATGCGTAGGTCTGTGTTGTTCTATGTGTCGAACTGCTTTGCTTTATCTTGGCCAGGTCGCAGTTGCAAATGAGAACTTGTTCTCAACTGGCCTACCTGGTTAAATAAAGGTGAAATAAAAAATTAAAAAATCATTCTTATTGATTTTGTATGGATTTATGATCCCTGTCCGCTGAGATTGTCACAGATCCCAGGGTCATGATGCTGATTTTACCTTTGACCCTAGAAGTGAACTAGACCAGAGCCTGGCCTGCTGGACAGTGGCAGCAGAGTCTTATCAGCATGGGCACTAGGGCACACCCGGGGCAGCTGCTGTAACACACACTACTTGTCTATCATCGTTGTTTAACTATTAGAATGCAAATGAGTGAATGTCCAAGTCTGTTTTTTCAGAGCAGTTCCAATCACTCAGGGTTTGATCCTGTCCTGTTTGCTGTGTGTATTATCTCTCCGTGTTCTAGCTGTCTCTGTCAGGGCTAATATTTTCCCATGCGAACACAACAGTGTTACCGATTCACTGTGTGGCCCTGAGATTCCACAGACAGGAAAGGAGGGCCTTGTCACTTCACTGTAATAATTATCTTAATGAACTAGGCCTATGTCCTGGCAGTCATAACAGGGATTCCTCCGCAATCACAATCGTCTCCTCTCTTCTTGCAGTCACATAGTGGGATTTTGAAACTGACCCTCTGGTAATGTAGAGCAAACGTAAATGCATGGACAATGGAACTAGGGGAAGGGGTTGTTTTGGCAATGCTCCAGTAGTCCCAGCTAGCTGACTATTGTAGCCCCAGCCCTTATTAGCCTACACTGTTATAAGGTGTTATGATTCACACACATTGAAATGACCTGCAGGACAATGCAAGTGAATGGAGCCTAATTACCCTCTGTAATGAAAAGTCACGTTTTCACTTCTGGGTCCTAAATAGATGTGGTCTTGCTAGGCCCCAGTTAAGTCAAATCAAATCAAATTCTATTGGTCACATACACATGGTTAGCAGATGTTATTGCGAGTGTAGCGAAATGCCTGTGCTTCTAGTTCCCGACAGTGTAGCAGTATCTAACAAGTAATATCTAACAATTCCACAACAACTACCTAATACACACAAATCTAAGTAAAGGAATGGAATAAGAATATATACATAAACATAAGGGTCTACACAAGGGTCTTAGACCCCCCCACGGCTGTGCCCCTCTCTGGGCTCAGGGTATGAGGCAGGGCATGAGTCATGGGCTGGTCTACAGGCGGCAGGTAGCCTAGCGGTTAAGAGCATTTGGCCCGTAGCCCAAAAGATTGATGGTTCGAATCCCCGAAACCGACTAGGGGAAGTCGCTCTGGGTAGGAGCATCTGCTACGATGGCTAAACTGTCACGTCTAGAGAGTAAGGCTGTTTCCACCAGGCTGTGCCCCTCTCTGGGCTCTAGGTATGGAGCTGCCCAAGCTCGGTCCTGGGTCTCTGGGCTGGGTCCCACTCCCAAGTGGGAGGTGGGGTGTGAGGCCCCAGTCATGTGGGTGATGTGAGGAATGAGATCCGTCCACTCGGGCGATGACAGTTTCCATACTGGGATGTCTCACATACTCACTGACCCCCTTATCCTCATCTATCACCACACAGGCTTGCGCAGGACGGCTCGCACGCACATAAACACACATACATTTCAAGGCCTGCAGTGCACACAGACACGCAAGGACACACGCACGCTCACACTGCTTGTGTGTCACTATCCCAGCCCTCATATCACCACAATATTTCCAGCCTATTGATTTTCACTCAATGAAATATTGTGGCATTAATAAGCTAGTAAGCTGTCATAGACACTGTAGTAGTGTGTAATGATGTTACGTAAACAAGTTTGCGATAAAGTTCACTGTGCTGAGACTGAGCTGGAGTTGAATGGAGCTAGCTTTTCGTGTGGAGCCATAAGTTCTGACTAGTCACTGTTTAGCAAACAGATCTGGGAGTCTGTCCTCTCTCAATGTACATAAAGTTCAATCATGTAGCAGTAGAGACGAGACTACCACAGTATATTTCTCTATCCCCCAAGCTTTCCTCCTGAAGTAATTACACAGCCCTGTTGAGGGAATGTTTGCTCAGTAAGGTGTGTTGTAGCTGTTGGGAGTGCATGGCTCTATCTTTAGCTTTTTAACTGAGAAACACACTAAACACACTAAACACACTAAACACAGGATGAACTTCATCACTTCCTTTAACTGGCCTGTTGCCACACAGCCTAGAAACTTTTACATACACACATTGCTTTCATAAGTAAACAACGTTTGTGTGTGTGTGTGTGTGCGAGCCGGCGTGCGTGTGTGAGGGTTAGGACCCTATGTACCTGCTGTGATCTGATGTGAGTAAGAGCAGCATGATATGCTTATTTAACGAGTGCTATCCGTGTGTACTGTAATCAGACATAGTTTCCATTGGGTTGCAGGTTTAATTGGGTGTTGTGGTTATGTCTTCAGTGGGAACAGAGGCTGGTATGAACATACCTCAGGGTACTGAAGCAGGCAAGCACGGCTGGAACTGGTAGTGTAAATGTTTTAGTATTGTAGTGATGCCAGTACCGCGTGGGCATGCATTACACTGGCATAGGCCTACATGTATACCACTGAGAAGTGAAGCTATGGGCTAGATTCCACTCTCTCTGCATTGCTCACTCTCTCTCTCAATTTCAATTCAATTCCATTTGCTTTATTGGCATGATGTAACAATGTACATATTACCAAACGCTTACTTTTGATATTTACAATATGAAAATAATAAGAATCAAAATTGTCAACGGGACAACAGTAACAAAAATAACCAAGGGTCAAAATAACCATCTCTCTCTCGCTCTCTCGCTGCTCTCTTCCCCTCCTTTCATTTCTTCCTCTCCTTTCTCTCTCACTTATCCCAAAAGCCTTTGCAGGATTGTTGGTGCCCACTGGGCTATCTCTATAGCAACCAGAAGCCCCTCTTAGGGTCATTTTGGGGTGGAGTGGGGCTCCTGCCCAGGGTCTATTGTGGCTGTGGCCAGAGTCGGAAGGCCCAGTGAAAGAGAGCCTCGCTCTGGGTGTATCACAGTGTGTAAGTGTCCCCCTGCTGATCTGTGTGACTGGAGGACAGTAGGGGGGCTGGCTCTGTCTCACTAGCACTGTGTCACAGCCACTAGATGGGCCAGAGATACTCAGCTGCTCTGGAGTCTGTACTCTTGGAGGACAATGTTGAATGGAAAATGTTTAGAAATATATTGAAAAGCAGTGGGCATATCAACCTGCATCACAAGAGTCCGGAAGCAGCACTGGGTTATTCTCTCTCTCACACACAGTAGGGCCCTCCCCTTCCATAGGGCCAGACAGAAGAGCCAGCTGGACATAGGGAATAGAGGTAGAATAGGGTGAGCATGGGTACATTGCCAGCGGAGGATGAACGGAACAGAGGCTGGTTATTAGATCTGTACAGAGGAGATCACAGGGGGGGGCATTAGTCAAATGTCCCTATTCAACAACTAGGAGAGAGAACCAGTGAGCTGTGACCACACCCTCACACGGGCCAGCCATGCACCAACAGTCAGCCAGTCACGGGCCCCTGCCCCTTAAACACCAACCCCTTGCCCCACCCCACCCCCAACGACCCTTACCCCGCTGGCTGTGAAGTCCTTTGCTATAGTCTGTATTGGTCTACCAGATACGTCTACCAAACAGTCTGTGTATGTAGTCTTCCAAGTCTATCTCTCTAGGAGATACAGTACCATTACCAAATACTCCCCTATCACACCCAGTTTAGTTTCTGTTTTACTGATCTCATTTAATAACGAAACCAGTTAACTTAACGCTTAAAAAAAAGCCAGGCTAAAGTTGACTATTGTCCGAAAGGGACAAATGCCTTCTTACAGTACAACCCTTCCTTGGCTTTGCTGTTTAAGACCCACCCACCCGTGCATGTCCTAATAAGACTGGTCTGGAGTATCAGTTCCACTGTCATTAGATCTTCCTCTAGCTAGCTGGCTCTCTCTTGCTCTTTTTCTTTAGTTCTCCTGTCATCTCTTTCTTTTGTCATTCCCACTCACTCTGCCTTGATTTCTTGGCTTGCTCCACTGTCTTTTGCCATCGTCTCTCCTCTTTTCTCTTACTCTCTTTCTTTCTCTTTCCCTCGCTTTCCCCCTTTCTCTCCCTCCCTCCCTCTCCGTTGGACCAGAGTCAAGTTACAGGCATTGTCCGTCCTAGTTACTGATAAACAGGAGGCTTAGTTACGTGCCCGCGGATTATTTGGCTCTTTTCAACAAAGCCAAGAAAGGGTTGCCCGGGCGACACAGAGACTTGTGTAAATTTGAAAAAAGTAGAGCCGGGGCATGCAGGCGTATTCTGAGGTGGAGTGGAGGCATTTTCACAGCTATTACCAACACACTGCTAGAGATGGCATGACCCCCAATACCCTCAGGCGTCTGTCTACCCCCTGCACTGTCGCTAAGCAAGCTATAACCCCACAGACATTCCCCGTGTAGAACTTAACAAGGTGCAAAGTGAAGGCATAGTAATAAAAGTATTGGTGTCTGTTTTAGTCAAGCCACTCCATAATGTCAGTCTTTAATTAGTGACTCAGGAGTTGAATGGGGAAGAGCCATCGGTAGTAAATCATTGATAAACAAACCATTACTATATTATGTCTATAATCCAACCTACTACTCTCTGTAAGGTCAGGCTAGTCTAGCCAGCTGAGGAAAGACAGAGATGTCCACTTACGGCTTGCTGCTCTCCAGAAGTGATTTATTAAGCCCTTGATAGTAACAACATTACGACCATATAGACCACATAGCTATCTGAAAGCATTTGCCGTAGGATGTATGGAGACTAGAGACATACCTCTCATTCCTCTCTTTATGTGTCCTGTCCCATTTCTGAGGAAACCAAATAACACGCGAACAAATGACTGCTGTTCAACGTTTTCATACCTAATTAGTTATGGGGGAAACACCCCCACTACTTCCCCCCTACTCTATGCTAGATGTCTTTAGCTGCCTGCCGCCGCGAGGCTAGCCCCCAGACGCACTGTCATCTCTAAGAAAGGGTTCCAATTATAAATCATTGATCATTTTACGGATGTTTAAACTGTCAAGGGGGACTTAAAACCTAATAATTATCAGACTACAGTAGATTTACGGACAGAACTTCACACAGGGATTTTTTATTTCTTACAATCATTTTCCCGCTCACCATGGATGCCTATCCAATTTAAAACCAATGCCATAACTAATATATTTGACTTCTCTGCACGAATATAGCATGTTCTTGTACAAACTAACAAATATTTAAAGACAAATGAAAACAAATACAGAAGCATGCACCCTTTACATCCTCTTCAAAACTACCGGTCTGTGATCAGCCTGTGAGTTGACTTGTGCCATTGAGCCATTGACCCCGAGCCAGATGAGTGAATGGGCAGTAGGCTCAGGCCCACCTGGTGCTGCTCTTGGCTGAGTTATTGATATTTATTGGCTGGGTGCCTGCCCTGCCCACACTCTCTCTCTCTGCTGCCCACGACCAGGGCTGTAAAACCTTGAATACTTGAGTAGCAGGAAGGCAGCCAACATCTCCTCCTCCAACGTGCCTTTTTCTGTTCTGGTTCCCCTCGGTTTTACTACCCCCTCTGGTCCAAGGAACAAAGCTGTACCGGCCCAGCCCACCACACTGGGGTTTCAGAGGAGAGAGAGAGATTAGGCAGGGAGAGAGTCAGATCAGGGGAAATCTACAGAGGAGGCAGGCAGACTAGGCCAGGTGCTCTCTATTACCCAGTCCTTCCACTCTGGTCTCTGAGCTGGATGAAAAGGCGCTCTCTTAGCTCCACTCCACAACACTTCTGAGGCGCAAATCGACAAAGGTCAAATACTGGATGCTTATATTTGTCCTGTTTCACTGCATGTGTAAGTGTGAAATGTGAAATGTGCAAAGGCTCAGTAAAGGCTTGGGCCCAGACTAACACATCTGTAGTCCCATTAATGAGACGGATGGAGGAATGTGTGTAAGCCAAACTACATACGTGTGTGGAGAGAGATGGGGCGTGCATGTGTGCGAATGAGAAAGGGCGATAGAGAAATGCAGGGCTCCTCATGGTTGAAGAGGTAGGCTCTAGACTGAAACACCAGGCAACTAATACTAAATGCTTCTGAAACATGTACTTCTAAGTGTTTTCACAGAAGAATAGAGTGGTTAACTGAATATTACAAGGGCTGCTGTTTTGTAGCAGTGGAATGGGATGTAACTGTGGTCTTTTTCAGAGTGAAATTAAGCATTCTGCTTGACTGAAGGTGAATAATCCCTGGCTCACCAGGAGATTCTTTTGAAATGAGAAAGAGAATGTGATTGTGAAAGTAAAGGAATAGAGCGGAATCCACCATCCCCCTCTTCCTCACTCACTCCCTCCCTCCCTCCCCCCCTCCCCCCATCCTCTCCTCAGGGGAGCTGTTAAGCCACAGTGCATTGTGGGTGGTAGTGAGGGATGACAGGGAGAGCAGGAATGGAGGGATGAGATACCACCTCCTAAGTACAGTCAGTAGAGAGGCCTCCTCCGTCTCCTTTCCTTCGTCTCCTTTCCTCCTTTCCTCTGGGAGGGATAAGAGGCTGTCTAGGGACAAGAGGATTTCCGCTGACTTGTGTTTTGCTTTTCATGTATTGTTGTGCATAATAACATGTATTTAATGTGTATATGTGGGGTGTATTTGAATTTGTATATTGTATTTTGATATGTATTGTGCTAAACAGGGCTCATGTGTTAAATAGTACTCAACTCTACCTCCCACCCTCCCTACACAGTGGGGGGTTAAGAGGAAATAGTAAATGACTGTATGACTTCAGTAACGCGCCTGGAGTGACAACCCTCACTTTGCTTCGCATCATCACATCACACAACTATTCTATCTCTCTCCAGAGATAGAGGCGTTTCATTCTGCTGGCTTTGAGTTATGGTTCTGGCCCCACCACACTCCACTCAGTGAGAGAGATTTGAAATACCTTCAGTGTTTATTAAAACACACACATCCACACACAGACACACGAACACACACACACACACACACACACACACACACACACACACACACACACACACACACACACACACACACACACACACACACACACACACACACAGTCATACACACTTCTATTAAAGATCTAGGAGCCATGTTGCAGCATGTTGACTGTGTCTTCCTGTGTGGTGTTACTGTAGACGACCAAACGCTTTATCGTAGAGGGAGATTAATTGTTGACAAAATGGAGAGAGGAGGGCGTTGTGACAAGAGCGAGAGAAGACACACAGCGTTAGGACCGCCTGTGGCTGTGGAACCAATTAACTCACATTGCCACACCCCCTCATGATTAAGAAATATACTTCTGAGAAGGGGGGAGATAGCTCTTATATTACATATTTAGCAGTGGTGGAAAAGTACTCAAGTAGTCATACTTGAGTAAAAGTAAAGATAATAGAAAAGTACTCAAGTAAAGGTGAAAGTCATCCAGTAAAATACTACTTGAGTAAAAGTCTAAAAGTATCTGGTTTAAAAAGTACTTAAGTACGGTTGTGAAAAAGGTAATCAATTGTCATACTTGAGTAAAAGTACAAAGTAAAAGTGCTATGCTTCAAATTCCTTATATTAAAGCAAACCAGATGTTCCTTAAATTTCCGGACAGACAAGGGTGCACTCCAACACTCAATTTACAAACACAGTATTTGTGTTTAGTGAGTCCACCAGATCAGAGGCAGTAGGGATGTCAACGCATTATATTGATAGGTGTAAATTGGACCGTATTGCTGTCCAGCCTGAGCATTTGAAATGTAACGAGTACTTTTGGGTGCCAGGAAAAATGTAATGGAGTAAAAAGTACGAGGAATGTGGTGGAGTAAAAGTAAAAGTTGCAAAAATATACAGTTCAAGTCAAAATTTTGGACACACCTACTCATTCCAGGGTTTTTCTTATTATTTTTCTATTTTCTACATTGTAAAATACTAGTGAAGACATCAAAATGTTGAAATAACACATATGGAATCATGTAGTTACCAAAAAAGTGTTAAACAAATCTAAATATATTTTATATTTGAGATTCTTCAAAGTAGCCACCCTTTGCCTTGATAACAGCTTTGCAGACTCTTGGCATTCTCTCAACCAGCTTCATGAGTAAGTCACCTGTAATGCATTTCAATAAACAGGTGTGCCTTAATTTGTGGAACTTCTCTCCTTCTTTATGCATTTGAGCCAAACAGTTGTGTTGTGATAAGGTAGGAGTGGGAAACAGAAGATAGCCCTATTTGGTAAAGACCAAGTCCTTATTATGGCAAGAACAGCTCAAATAAGCAAAGAGAAATGACAGTACATCATTACTTTAAAACATGAAGGTCAGTCAATCTGGAACATTTCAACAACGTTTAAAGTTTCTTCAAGTGCAGTCGCAAAACCCATCAAGCGCTAGGATGAAACTAGAGTTACCTCTGCTGCAGAGGATAAGTTAATGAGAGTTACCAGCCTCAGAAATTGCAGCCCAAATAAATGCTTTACCGAGTTCAAGTAACAGACACATCTCAACATTAACTGTTCAGAGGAGACTGCGCGAATCAGGCCTTAATGGTGGAATTGCTGCAAAGAATCAACTACTAAAGGACACCAATAAAAAGAAGAGACTTTCTTGGGCCAAGAAACACGAGCAATGGACATTAGACCAGTGGAAATTTGAGGTTTTGGTTCCAACCGCCATGTCTTTGTGAGATGTAGAGTAGGTGAACGGAATATCTCTGCATGTGTGGTTCCCACCGTGAAGCATGGAGGAGGAGGTGTGATGGTTTGGGGGTGTTTTGCTGGTAATGCTGTGAGGGATGTATTTAGAATTCAAGGCACACTTAACCAGCATGGCTGCCGCAGCATTCTGCAGCAATATGCCATCCCATCTGGTTTGCGCTTAGTGGGACTATCATTTGTATTTCAACAGGACAATAACCCAACACACCTCCAGGCTGTGTAAGGGCTATTTGACGAAGAAGGAAAGTGATGGAATGCTGCATCAGATGACCTGGCCTCCACAATGACCCGACTTCAACCCAATTGAGATGGTTTGAGATGAGTTGGACCACAGAGCGAAGAAAAAGTAGCCAACGAGTGGTTGGAAAAGAATTCCAGATTAAGCTGGTTGAGAGAATGCCAAGAGTGTGCAAGCTGTCATCAAGTCAAAGAGTGGCTACTTTGAAGAATCTAAAATCTAAAATATATTTAGATTTGTTTAACACTACTTGATTCCATATTTGTTATTTCATAGTTTTGATGTCTTCACTATTATTCTACAATGTAGAAAATAGTAAAAAATCATGAAAAACCCTTGAATGAGTAGGTGTGTCCAAACTTTGGACTGGTACTGTAAATAGTAAAGTAAAGTACAGATACCCCAAAAAAAACACTTCAAAGTATTTTTACTTATTTTACTTTACGTCAAATACTTCCAAATAGTTGATTGTGTTATTGTGGTGCTGAAACATGTCATAAGTGTCACCATGTTACCTCTTCGTGCTACCACCAGACGTGTTGACCTTGATGGATCTCTATGCTGTAATCTCCGTAAAATCTCAGATTTTAGCTGAGCACTGTGCAGAGCAAACCCAAGTTTACCTGTCTGGCAACAAAGGGAGCTAACACTTCTGCACTCTACCACAACACTATAAGTGTTAAGTAACAAAGAAATGCCTTCAGACTCTTTCTTTCTATTGGGGATATGCACACAATAATACCATTATTGTGAATAGTCAGATTAATATAATAGTTTGATTTACATGCTTTGCAATAAGGACGATTTCCCTAATAATCATGTTTACATGTTCACATATGAAATCAGCCTACCCGGTGGGATTTTGATAAATACAGAAAATCTGCAATCAAAATAAATGTTCTACCACAGCGATCATGTTATTTTTTAAATTTATTATTATTATTTTTTCACCTTTATTTAACCAGGTAGGCCAGTTGAGAATAATTTCTCATTTACAACTGCGACCTGGCCAAGATAGAGCAAAGCAGTACGACACAAACAACACTGGATAAACAAATGTACAGTCAACACAATAGAAAGTCTATATACAGTGTATGCAAATGTAGTAAGATTAGGGAAATAAGGCAATAAATAGGCCATGGTGGCGAAATAATTACAATTTAGCAATTAAACACTGGAGTGATAGATTTGAAGAAGATGAATGTGCAAGTAGAGATACTGGGGTGCAAAGGAGCAAAACAATAAATAACAATATGAGGTAGTTGAGGTAGTTTGGTGTGCCATTTACAGATGGGCTATGTACAGGTGCAATGATCGGTAAGCTCCTCTGACAGCTGATGCTGAAAGTTAGTGAGGGAGCTTCAGTGATTTTTGCAATTTGTTCCAGTCATTGGCAGCAGAGAACTGGAAGGAAAGGCGGCCAAAAGAGGATATGGCTTTGGGGGTAACCAGTGAAATATACCTGCTGGAGCGCTTGCTACGGGTGGGTGCTGCTATGGTGACCAGTGAGCTGAGATAAGGCGGGGCTTTACCTAGCAAAGACTTATAGATGACCTGGTGCCAGTGGGTTTGGCGACGAATATGAAGCGAGGGTCAGCCAACGAGAGCATACAGGTCGCAGTGGTGGGTAGTATATGGGGCTTTGGTGACTAAACAGATGGCACTGTGATAGACTACATCCAATTTGCTGAATAGAGTGTTGGAGGTTATTTTGTGAATTACATCACCAAAGTCAAGGATCGGTAGGATAGTCAGTTTTACAAGGGTATTTTTGGCAGCATGAGTGAAGGATGCTTTGTTGCAAAATAGGAAGCCGATTCTAGATTTAATTTTGGATTGGAGATGTTTAATGTGAGTCTGGGAGGAGAGTTTACAGTCTAACCAGACACCTAGGTATTTGTAGTTGTCCACATATTCTAAGTCAGAACCGTCCAGAATACTGATGCTGGATGGGCAGGCGGGTGCGGGCAGCGATCGGTTGAAGAGCATGCATTTAGTTTTGTTTGCATTTAAGAGCAGTTGGAGGCCACGGAAGGAGAGTTGTATGGCATTGAAGCTCGTCTGGAGGTTTGTTAACACAGTGTCCAAAGAAGGGCCAGAGGTATACAGAATGGTGTCGTCTGCGTAGAGGTGGATCAGAGAATCACCAGCAGCAAGAGCGACATCATTGATGTATACAGAGAAAAGAGTCGGCCCAAGAATTGAACCCTGTGGCATCCCCATAGAGCCTGGCAGAGGTCCGGACAACAGGCCCCCCGATTTGACACACTGAACTCTATCAGAGAAGTAGTTGTTGACCCAGGCGAGGCAGTCATTTGAGAAACCAAGGCGGTTGAGTCTGCCGATAAGGATGCGGTGATTGACAGAGTCAAAGCCTTGGCCAGGTCGATGAATACGGCTAAACAGTATTGTCTTTTATCGATGGCGGCTATGATATCGTTTAGGACCTTGAGCGTGGCTCAGGTGCACCCATGACCAGCTCTGAAACCAGATTGCATAGCGGAGAAGGTACGGTGGGATTTGAAATGGTCAGTGATCTGTTTATTAACTTGGCTTTCGAAGACTTTAGAAAGGCAGGGTAGGTTAGATATAGGTCTGTAACAGTTTGGGTCTAGAGTGTCACCTCCTTTGAAGAGGGGGATGACCGCTGCAGCTTTCCAATCTTTAGGGATCTCAGACGATACGAAAGAGAGGTTGAACAGGCTCGTAATATGGGTTGCAACAATTGCGGCGGAATATTTTATAAAGAGAGGGTCCAGATTGTCTAGCCCAGCTGATTTGTAGGGGTCCAGATTTTGCAGCTCTTTCAGATCATCCGCTGTTAGCTATTTTTGTGAAGACTATTTGGTTCTGAGTTCTGACATATACGTTTTGTTTTTTAAAAAAACATTTCTAAGATGAATACTTTTAGTTTTTCCCCAAGTCACTTCATTTTTCCGAAGTCACTTCACTGCTCGTGCTAGCACATGCAAAGAAACTGCTGCAACTCTGATCAAGGCGTTTACATGTCCTAATAATTTGAAAGATTGCTCAGATATGCTTACCTCGATTTTGACCTAACGACGAATAAGATAAGCAGAGTAAGGTGTTTACATGACTATTGCCATAATCAGTTTATTATTGAATTATTAGTGTGCATGTATACATACTCAGAGAGATCTAATGGTCAGGGACATGAACGCACGCACACACACACACACACACACACACACACACACACACACACACACACAATCCCCTCCTCTACACATATGCACACGCTTTCCAAGACAGACCTGCACATATAAAAGATCATTCCTTAATCTCTCTTCCAGATAAATGCATTCCTGTGGAATATATCTGAGTGCCTGTGGAGGTGATTAATAAGAGACTGTCTGAGAAAGACATCTAGTGAGTTACACTGAGATGTCAGTCTGTGGGTGCTGCAGCCATACCAGCCTACGGGAGGGGGAGGGAGTGGGAGATGGAGGGAGAGGTTTGGCTGCTGATGCAGAAAGCAGATGTGCTTCAGGTGGGAGGTCTATAGCTCTCTGGAGCTATAGAGGAGGGAGAGGGGGAATACTGTCTTTGACCATACGGTGTGTGTGTGTGTGTGTGTGTGTGTGTGTGTGTGTGTGTGTGTGTGTGTGCGTGCGTGCGTGCGTGCGTGTGTGTGTGTGTGCGTGCGTGTCTGTCTGCGTATGTGTGTGCCTGAGGCAGCTGTGTGACATTAGTCCAATACTGTTCCTACCATGATCATGAAAGTCATGAGAGAAGTTCATAGCCTTCATCTACTCTACCATTCTAACTTTGTAGGGCTGGAAATTGCCAGGGACCTCACGATTTTATCACAATACTTATGTGCCGATATGTATTGCGATTCAAAATCAAATCAAATGTATTTGTCACATACACATGGTTAGCAGATGTTAATGCGAGTGTAGCGAAATGCTTGTGCTTCTAGTTCCGACAATGCAGTAATAACCATCAAGTAATCTAACCTAACAATTCCAAAACTACTACCTTATACACACAAGTGTAAAGGGATAAAGAATATGTACATAAAGATCTATGAATGAGTGATGGTACAGAACAGCATAGGCAAGATGTAGTAGATGGTATCGAGGACAGTATATACATATGAGAATAGTAATGATTTGTCAGAGGACAAACCATTCACAGAGACAAACTGATACAGCCGACTAGCACAAAAATAATATTGCAATATTGTCAAAACTATATGATATATTGTCAAAAATAATATCCAGATATATAACTGCATCAATTTGTTTCCCCCATCACTACTTTGTATGTCCCTTAAATTCCTTATTCTGATTGAGTGATCAGAGAACATTATTTGATTTTACAACCCAGGTGATTTCAAGTTTAGGTTAAGTTTAGGTTAAGTTTAGGGGAATTTAAAAGCTGTAAGTTTTAGGTCAAACTTATAACCCATAAGTGGTAGTGGTTCTTTCTCAGGTGCTTTCTTTTTGTGTGCTTCTGTGTCTCTTCAGTAGTGTGAAATGTAAGCTAAAATGTTAAGGAAATAAGATACTTTATCCTGGCCTAGTGGAATGAGTAGTTTTGACAGGCCTGATTGACTATGCTTCATTGTTGACATGTTTTGTGTGTTGTTTTGATTTGGTAGGGTGGTTTCGTCATTGTGTTGTGTTGCTGAGTGAGTTTATCACCCAGACAGACAGAGCTATCTCTTCATCTCATACGCTCTCCCCTCTCACAGTGCAGTAGCATGCCACAGGAGGCCTATTCCACATCTTAGATAGCACAGACATAGTTTATTTTACTTTTTAAACACCGTTATTGGAGATCTCACTCTTCCCTCTCTTCTCTCTCTCTCTTCATTTATCTCTCTCTCCATCTCTCTTTCCTATATCCCCTCCCCACTCCTCCTCTCTATCGCTCTTTTCTCTCGCTCTAGCTCTGGTGTGACGCAGGGTTTGTGTATGCTGTACACAAATCTAGCTAAAAGGAGAAAGCAAAGCTGTCTGAGCACGGAAATATGACAATGAGTCAATCTTGTCACTTGTTTTATCTCGTCAGGAACATGTGATCATAAAATCACAGAACCTGGGTCAAACCCTGGTGCATCCTCTATCTCCCTTTCCATCTCTCTTCCTGTACATATTCTCTCTCTCTCTCTCTCTCTCTTTCTCTCTCTCTCTGTCTGGCCATGCTCCAAGGCCCCAGCTACAGAGGAGGATTTAGGTCAGCCCTTGATGACTGTGTAGTTGCTGTGGCCACTATTCTTACAGAGTAAGTGTGCGTCTCCGTACGGGACAGGCACTCAGGAATAAATGTGCATGAAAACGAGTTGTCTCCCATTGAATGACTTTATTGAAGAAACCCTACTGTTGAACAATCACTGATGAAGAGGCGTAGACTTCGGCTATCGACTTCGGCTTGTCTTGAGAAAAACATTTTTTTGTGCCTGAACAGCTGAAAAAAAACTTTCTGAAGTCCAAAACGAACAAAAACTTTACAAAATACTCCAAACTGTTTCGTCTGGGAAGCATTCGGACGCCTTGACCCCTCCCTCGATCTGTTCCTGATATACCCCTTCTCGCTCCTCCCCCATCTCTTCCCTCCATTCCTTCTTTCTAATCAACCTCTCCTCCCCTGTTTGTAATACCCCTCCCTTTTCCTCTCCCCTTTTCCTCCACCATAAAACAGTCTGGAGAGGAGTAGTTAGAAGTTGACCCTAGAAACTGATCTAAGGTCAGTTTTGCACTTTCCCTAACAAATCGCTGAGGTTAATATTGGGGGAGGGTACAACTGGTCCTAGATCAGTGCCTGTGGGCCACGTCTACCTTTCCTTCTGGTGATGAGTAGTAGACACCTGGATATGATGACCTCTGACCTTTATAATAAGGGGAAATAGAGAACCGGATCTCGATTAGAGGAGAGAGAACAGAGAGGTAGGGAGGGATGGAGAGAGAGGGGGGGCTGAGTTGCAGAGTTAACCGCTAAGTAGATCTAAGCGGTGAAAATCAACTAATCGCTTCCAACGAGACCAGTTTGATTGCTGCTGAATTTGGGACGTTAATGAACCCTGATAATGCAACAGGAGCCTGTGGCCACCAGTGACCTCGTCCCCAGGATAATTGCTAGCAAATATAACAGAGAGAGAGCGAAAGAGCCGGGTGGACGAGACCATCCAGTGATCCATCGTGTGACTGTATTCCTGTAGTGTAGAAATACCCCCCCAACCACCAGCCATCAGGCTCTATTCTTGGTCTTGTCCTCACAGCAGATGAACGTCGCATGACACCCGGCCCGGCAACTTATTGCCAGCTAATGTAATAGACAACGAACATGACGCTCTGTCCACTCTCTCCCCCCCTCTCTCGTTCTTCTCCCTCCCTTCTTAATCTAATATGCCTTGTAATGCAATTCCAGCTTCCAGCCTCCACCATCTGAAGTCTTAGGCCTGTAGCGACAACAGGGGCAACTGGCAGCAAATCAATCCGTTCTGTGTTCAAATCTCAGGTCCAGTGTAACAGCTGGTTGAGCAGCCCCTAGCTACGAGATAGAGGACAATGGCCTCGGCCACTCTATTGTGGATAAGACGGAGTAACAACAGCTAAATAGCAAATTAAGCTGTTAGTCCTTCATTTGGACTCATTTTAGAGGTTGTCTTTCTGTAACCGTGGCTGTTTTCTTCTTCCTGGGTCTGGCCTTAACTGGGGACAACCACAGGTTAAAATGCAAGCAGCACACAGCCTGAGATGGTGTACCAATACACCCAGTCACTACAAAGATACAGGCGTCCTTCCTAACTCAGTTGACGGAGAGGAAGAATTTCACCATGAGGCCAATGAGGACTTTAAAACAGTTACAGAGTTTAAAGGCTGTGATCGGACAAAAATTAGGATGGATCAACAACATTGTAGTTACTCCACAATACTAAAGCTGCATGACAGAGGGAAATAAGGAAGCCTGTACAGAAGGAAAGTATTCCAAAACATGTAACCTTTTTGCAATAAGGCACAAAAGTAATACTGCATTGAATATAGAGCTTTTTGTTTGGTGCAAATCCGACACAACACAACACTGAGTACCACTCTTTATATTTTCAAGCATGGTGGTGGCTGCATCATGTTATGGGTATGCTTGTCATCGGCAAAGACTAGGAAGATGTTTAGGATAAAAATAAACGTAATAGACAAAATCCTGTTTTTTCTGCTTTCCAACAGACACTAGGAAATAAATTCACCTTTCAGCAAGACAATAACCTAAAACAAGAGGCCAAATATACACCGGAGTTGCTTACCAAGACGACATTGAATGTTCCTAAGCGGCCTAGTTACAGTTTTGTCTTAAATCCGTTTTAAGGGCTGGCAGAATAGTTAGGCAGGCGGGTTGATTTCTTTTGACTTTCCCATGATGTCATGCAAAGAGGCACTTAGTTTGAAGGTAGGCCTTGAAATACATCTCCTGGTACACCTCCAATTGACTCAAATTATGTAAATTAGCCTAACAGAAGCTTCTAAAGCCATGACATAATTTTCAGGAATTTTCCAAGCTGTTTAAAGGCACAGTCAACTTAGTGTATGTAAACTTCTGACCCACTGGAATTGTGATACATAAGTGAAATAATCTGTCTGTAAACAATTGTTGGAAAAATGACTTGTGTCATGCGTAAAGTAGAATTCCTAACCGATTTGCCAAAACTATAGTTTGTTAACAGGAATTTTCTGGAGTGGTTGAAAAACGTGTTTTAATGACTCCACCCTAAGTGTATGTAAACTTCTGACTTCAACTGTATACACCATGGAGAATAAGCGACACCTGGAGGGGGTGGAGACAATCACAAGGACAGGTGAAACAGATCAGGGTGTGACACTAGCAATGATCAACAACCAACTTGACAGAGCTTGAAGAATTTTTAAAAGAATAATGGGCAAATATTGTACAATCCAGGTTTGCAAAACTCTTAGAGACGTACCCAAAAAGACTCACAGCTGTAATCACTGCCAACGGTGAATACTTCTCTAATCAAAATATTTTAGTGTTTTTTCGACCACATTTTTCTACCACTTTGTCATTATTGTGTGTAGATTGTTGACAAAAAAATAAATACAATTTACTCCATTTTAATCCCACTTTGTAACACAACAAAATGTGGATAATGTCAACCGGTGTGAATCGGTGTGAATACTCAATTACCTCGTACCCCTGCACATCGACTCAGTACTGGTACCCCGTGTATATAGCAAAGTTATCGTTTCTTATTGTCTTATTTGTTTGTACTTTTATTGCTATGTGTTTTACTTTTCTATTATTTCTCTATTTTCTTTCTCTCTGCATTCTTGGGAAGGGCCCGTAAGTAAGCATTACACTGTTAGTCTACACCTGTTGTTTACAAAGCATGTAACAAATAACATTTTCTTGGATTTGATAGGAATAGGGAGTCGTGATTGCATTTCATGATCACTCTGGAAGAATGGAATGATTCCCTATTCCCGTTGTAAGGATAAATAGATAGTCTGTTCCTGTGTTGTAATCCCACCTGTTCCAGTGCTGTCAAAGGGATGTTATTCCCTGCTAGCCCCCCTCCTCTCATCCTGGGGTGAAAGGAGTCTTTTGTGTCCCTACCTGCTTGCCGCTCTGCTATCCTCTCCTCACAACTACGGCTGAGTGACTGACTGGCTAAGTGAGCAATAATCCCTGTTAGCTCACACTTGAGTTTGGGGTTGTACCGTTGGAGAGGAGGAGGAAGAGGAGGGGGACACCCTAGAAAGTGTGGGTGTTGAGTGGGACAGCTGTGTGTGTTTTTAGTGCATGTGTGTCTGAGTTATGACATGAAGTGAATGTTGCTAGTCTAGTGGAATAGGACCTCTGTAACATCATCAGCAGTGCTTCCAAAGCAGCCAGAGCCGCAGAGTTACAGATAGACACAGAATATGTAAGGGTGCACTTTCAGACACTACCCCTGGCAGCCTCAGAAGAGGAGTTGTGGCCAGAAGCTCTCCTCATCTCCTCTCTATTCCTCTCCTCTATTACTGTCAGTGTGTCTGGAAGCAGTCAGTGAAAGCCCCTCTCATCTCCCCAGACATGTTTATTCTCAGGTATGTCCATGGCTTCGTTCCAAGTGGCACCCTGTTCCCTTACAGTGCACTACCTTTGACTAGATCCCTATGGGCCCCGGTCAAAAGTATTGCACTATAAAGGGTACAGGTTGCCATTTGAGATGCGGTCCGTGTGTCTGTCTCCAGGCCAGAGCAGATCAAAGCTGCAGCCAGATGTACATAAACACTAATCCTGTGAGATAAAGGCTTCTGGGTGTAGAGTCCACCGGGCCTGCTGGACAGACAGGGATGAGACACAGATACAGACGGACAGAGACCGTTAAGGAGAGTGAGCGATAGGGATGGGTGAAGAGCGGGAGGGAGATATGGTGAGAGAAAGAGAACAAGTGGTAAGGAGGAAGGGATGAGCTAAAATATGTAGCAGACTATCTCCTCCTTCACTAGAATGGACTGCCAAGTGGAGGAATTACAGTTGACACCGACAACGCTCTGCTGACCTTGCACAATTCATTCCTGGTGAAGGGGAATATGAGTGAGAGCGGCGGTGTGGATGGGAAACATATAGCCAGCGTCCCAAATGGCGCCCTATTCCCTATGTCGTGCAATATATATATATGGGCAAGGGTGCCATTTGGGATGCAGGCGTAGTTCAAAACAACTTTATAAAGAGCGAACTGATAGATGAGCTCCAGCTTTTTCTAGTCTAACTTCAGGTCTGAGGCCTGTAAACCTGCCAGGGTTTCTCAGTGAACCCAGTCACTCTGCGCATTCCTGTAGGGTTAACCATTGATCCTGGAACACGGTTTCATTTGAAGGGCCACTGGTCAGACTCACGGCCAAAGCTCCTACTCCCTGTCCCTGACACGCGGCCCAAATTTAAACACTGTCATGCTATCATGGCAAAGTCACATCACAATTGTATGTCAACAGAGATGTTAAAGTTGTAGCAGTGATAGTGGATTTTATTTTAACCTTTATTTAACTTGGCACGTCAGTTAAGAACAAATTCTTATTTACAATGACTGCCTACCCCGGCCAAACCCTAACCCGGACGACGCTGGGCCAATTGTGCGCCGCCCTATGGGACTCCCAATCACGGCCGGTTGTGATACAGCTTGGAATCGAATCAGGGTCTGTAGTGGCGCCTCTAGCACTGAGAAGCAGTGCCTTAGACCACTGTGCCACTCGGGAGCCCACTAATAATGTTATTACAATGATTTGCCGTGGTGTCAGTATCTCCTGTCCTTCCTTGAATGATGCCTATGGCAGTTGTGTGGGTTTGTGTGTGGAGACGTGATTGATGTGTGTGCCAGTTGTGTGTAGGGAGAGACAGATGCGCAGGGAGAGAGGCCCCAGTCATCCCCAATCATCGGCAGTGATTACCCCTGTCAGCTACAGTTTCATTGTTTCCTGCTCTCCTATCCTCTCCTCCCCACGCTCGCATAATAAACATCCACTTGGCAACTGCTAAGAACCTTTCCTTCGCCTCCTCATTGAATCTATTACTTTCCCTAACCAATCATCTCATGTCATGCATGTTGAATTCCCGAGTAATCGATAGATAGATTGATTCTGGTATGATTGTCTTTCCGTTCTGTCAGTCTGTAGGATATAATGGTCACTGTGGTAGAGGAGGTGAATTCCCCTGTTCTTCTTCTTATCACACAGACAGCAGGATGTCTGTAGGCCGCTGATATGTGATCCTGAAATCCCAGTCTGTCTGCTCACACTGTGAGAGAAACCCTTCTCCTGGACCCAGTTAGTTACCAAGTTCTTATAGGGAAAAGTTTCACTGTGTGTGTGTGTGTTTGTCTGCGAGAGAGAGAGAGAGAGAGAGAGAGAGAGAGAGATTAATTACACTTTCTCGAGCAGATTGATGAGAAAGCCAAACTGTTAGTGAGAGAGTGTGGGATTGACTCTACAGTCAAATAACCTGTTTGTTTGCTCTGTACCTGATAGGCTAGGGGCGGTTAGGTGTGTCACAGGGAAGGGGGTGCTGATATCACTCTAGACACCGATTGGTCGAGGTACAGTCGGTTTGGAATCATTGTTGGGATTCAAATATTTGAATGTTCGGAGAGAGAGAAAGGGGTCAGTTGGTCACTTTGTGCCGTTTTCTCAGCACCTGCTAAATAGGGCTCAGTTTTTACTGGTTTTCATTGGTCGCTGTACCTTTTAAAATGTTATTGCACAATAAAACGTGGTTGCCAGTAAAATAAAATAAACGTCTGTATGTCTAGTATGCCTGTTAATTGTTGGCTTTCTTCAACACTTTTCCTCGTATTACCATCCTATTTGACTGTGGTAAATGTCCAAATGATTTAAACAATCACATTTCCACTGCAAACAAACCAATGCAGGGAAGGATTGGTCTTTGTGTGGAATGCAGAGGTTGTCCTTTCCTTTCCGCTGTCATAGTGATTTAGGAGCGGAACATACCACTCTCTTCCTGCTGTAGGGGGAGGTTTGAATCCCCCCTCTGTCTCACACAGGTGAGGTTGACAGGTTTGCGAGGGGAACCTGTCGACTGTCGTACAGATGAGACGTCTGTCGTTTGTTTTACCACCCGCTCTGCTTCTTCCGTTATCTGTGAAAACACTGCTGTCGTTGTTGGATGGAGTAGGTGGCCACCGGGGTTGTGCTCTGCTTCATTTTTAATTCGGTCAATTGACTTGAAAATCACCTGTTGTTTCTATGAGAATGTTTCAATTCATTACTAACATTTTAACATGCTTCCTGAATTGTGAGTTGAAAAACAATTTAACCGACACCATGATGACCACACTCTGTGACTGTCAGTCACAGACCACAGACAGATAGTGACAGCAGTGTCATCGATCTCCAGAATGGGTGGGTGGGTGGATGGGTGGGGGCAGTCAGTGATATAGACAAGGGTGTTGTCACTCACTGTGACAGCTGGGGACCTTGGTGGAATGTCCCAGTGTCCAGCT
The DNA here is from genome assembly GCF_034236695.1 of Oncorhynchus nerka. Lineage (NCBI taxonomy): Eukaryota > Metazoa > Chordata > Actinopteri > Salmoniformes > Salmonidae > Oncorhynchus > Oncorhynchus nerka. The sequence continues at coordinate 36,845,727 of NC_088403.1, forward strand.
CCATCATAGTTAAGTTGGCTTATAAACTACAGGGACTGGCTGGTGTCTCCCAGTCTGTTAACAGCCTTAGCACCTCCTGCCTCGTAAACAAGACGCTCCTAGACACTGACCTATGGCGAGTTTGGAGTTTGTCCCACTTTTGGTTAGGATTGGGGGAGTTATTGCTGACTAGATCTGTGTCTATGGATAACAGACTGCGGGTTTATTGCATTTTAGTAGCCCAATAAACACATATGCAATCATCGCGTCTATGATTCATTCACTGCTACAGCACGGCAGTTCACCGTCTGGATTCTTTAGCCCGAGATGACTAATAAAACATTGAGTGATACGCTGTGACGCTAATGAGTTTTACTGTTTGGATAATGTATTCATTTATTGACTTTAGCACTAGTATATCAGTCTCGTATCTTAATGATTATTGCTAGTTCATGAATGCTCGGCATATCGTAGTTGCAACACGCCGTGACGAAGGTCTATAGAGTCTGAAACATTGGTGAAATAAGATCCATGACATTTGTTGGAAGCAGTTGCTACAGTTTTCTTGAATATTCCGTATATTCAAGAAAACTGTAGCAACTGCTTCCAACAAATGTCATGGATCTTATTTCACCAATGTTTCAGACTCTATAGACCTTCGTCACGGCGTTTCATTGTGACACACTCAGATATACTTGTAAGCGGCATCTTTGTAATGTAGTGTGTGGTGTTTCATTGTTTCATATCACTATGGGATGGGTCCTGTCTTCTCCCATGTCACTCCCATGTAGTCCTGTTTACCCTCAGAGAACTCCACTTTCCATGGCGTCTGAATGTGACACACCCAGAGATGACTGGTTGTTATCTGCCCAGGGACACCCTGTGTGTGTGTGTGTGTGTGTGTGTGTGTGTGTGTGTGTGTTGCCCTCTCATTGATCCCGAATAGAACAGCTGCAGGGATATAAATAGCATCTCTCTCTCTCTCTTGGGATGCCACGGGAAAGAGAGGAAAAAGATGGCAGTAAAACTCTTCCTGTATTTAACCCTGTTCTCCCGCGGTCTAAGGCACTGCATCTCAGTGCTTGAGGCGTCACTACAGAGTACAGACACCATGGTTCGAACCCAGGCTGTATCACAACCGGCCGTGATTAGGAGGCTCGTAGGGCAGCGCACAATTGGCCCAGCGTCGTCCAGGTTTGACCGGTCTAGGTGTAAGGTGTGCGTGTTGGTGGCAGGGAAGTCAGGTGCAGGAGAACGAACTTGGTATAAACAGAGTCATTTAATAAGACCTACAAACAAACTCCATAACCAAAATATACCAAAAATTATAAAATGGGTACAAAACCCATCGCGCACCAACACATAATAGCACTAACATACAAACAAACAATCTCCAACAAGGACATGAGGGAAAATAGAGAGTTAAATACACAACATGTAATTGATGGGATTGAAACCAGGTGTGATGGAAGACAAGACAAAACCAATGGAAAATGAAAAATGGATCAGAGATGGCTCGAAGATCGGTGACGTCGACCGCCGAACACCGCCCGAGGTACCGACTTCGGCAGAAGTCGTGACAGTAGGCCGTCATTGTAAATAAGAATTTGTTCTTAACTGACATGCCTAGTTAAAATAAGGTTACATTTTTAAATACAAATAAATAAATTAACAAAAAATTGTAGTAGCCTGTTGTCAACCCTCATTCCCCCAGCATTGTGTGTGAGGGTTCAGTGGATCTATATAGTAACTTACCTAGAGAGTCAGGACTGTGTGCATGTACTTCATGGCCTATACAGTAGGCCTTTTCCCGCTTAGTTTACTCAGTGAGTGAATAGCTTAGATTGCCTTTTGAGAACACTGAGAATCGGTGATGAAACATTTGTCAAACACATCATTTATTCCACAAACAAGACGGCTTGAGCTGTACTCTCAACAGCAACGGGGTTAGAGTTGTACTGTTGTCTTAAGCTGAGTGCCAACAGCTAGTGTCAGGGCTTACTTCATCGTGGCTTAATGACAACACTCAACAGGTGACTGGAACCTCTTACACCTGCCTCCTGTATTGCGACTTTCTGTGGTGTGTGTGTGTGTGTGTGCGTGTTTTTGTCCGACCATCCCTGCTCGCATATGTGTTTGTGTTTCAATCAATCAGCTGATTGATCTAGCTTCTAGACTATCATGTGCACTAACAGTGTGTTGTGCAGACAGACAGGCAGAGGGGACAGGTGGGGAGCGGACGACTGGGTAGTCTACTCTGTAATGGATGGCTAATGTAACAGTTACTCTGTGTGAGTAGAGCACAGTCTCTACAGTGAATTAAGGGAACGTGTGTGTGTGTGTGTATGTGTGTGTGTGTGTGTGTGTGTGTGAGTGCGTGCGTGCATGCGTGTGTGTGTGTGTGTGTCTGACCACATGGGGAGGGGGTGCTTTTGTGTGTACAAGTATATGTGGTGACTGTGGGTGTAACAGAGTGGAAAACATGGGCCTTGCTCTTCTCTGTCTGATAGTGATGGCACACTGGGCAACACTTTAGAGAAGAGGGAGAGAAGGAGGAGGCTGTGAGGAGACAACGGTATCAACACCCAGTCTGATAAACAGTGTGAGGCAGTCTGATGAACAGAGGCACTGACAGGGGAGGGAGCAGAGAGCGGATATAGGAAGGGGGAGGCAGGGGTAGAGAGGGGTGTAGGGGTCCTGAGAAATGACCTAATTTGGGGGAGTGTGACTGACAAGGCACCTGCCCCTCAGCCGTCTCTCTCACACATATGCATTCACATTGACTCAACAAGACTCCTGCAACCCGATCTCCCACTCAGAGACGTTTCAAAAGTATTTCAACTGCTGCAGCCACCTGTTGGCCATTCTCCTCCTACATCACAGCCCTATAGTCTCTCTCTGTATGCTTGGTGTTGAACATATAGACTAGCCCTATAGACTTTGTATGGATCAGTTAGAGTTAACAGTTTTGAGTTGCCAGCTCTCTCCCTATTATCCAGCATTATATCGAACGGGCCCATGCCGAAAGGCTCTACACGGAGTATACCAAACATTAGGAACAGATTCCTAATATTGAGTTGCACCCCCTCTTTGCCCTCAGAACAGCCTCAGTTCGTCGGGGCATGGACTCTACAAGTTGTCGAAAGCGTTCCGCGGGGATGCCGGTCCATGTTGATTCCAATGCTTCCCACAGTTGTGTCAAGTTGGCTGGATGTCCTTTGGGTGGTGGACCGTTCTTGATACACACACACAGGAAACTATTGAGCATGAAAAACCCAGCAGCATTGCAGTTCTTGACACAAACTAGTGTGCCTGGCACCTACTACCATAAACCCCGTTCAAAGGCACTTAATCTTTTGTCTTGCCCATTCACCCCCTGAATGGCACACATACACAATCCATGTCTCAATGTTTCAAGATTCAAAAATGTATTCTTTAACCTGTATCCTCCCCTTCATCCACACTGATTGAAGTGGATTTAACAAGTGACATCAGTAAGGGATCATAGGTTTCACCTGGATTCACCTGGTCAGTCTGTCATGGAAAGAGCAGGTGTTCATAATGTTATGTAGACTCAGTGTGTATGATATTTAGGTTAGTAAGACTTAGCAGTTTTCAGTTGTTCCACAAGTTGAAATGACACGTCAGATTCGTTTAATTACTTAGGAGTGGCTTTGAATCAGGTGGAATCACAACGAGACCTACTGACACCCACTTAACTCTGAACGCTGGCAAGAGACTCAGGACGATATAAGCCAGTCCTTCCCATGTCTCACTGTAACTTAATATTAGTCAGGAAATCGCTGTGAGCAGATCACGTCTCTCGTTTGGCGTTCACACTCTTGGACAGTACTTCTGTCCGGAGCCTTGGTCTAAGTAGTACACTACATAGGGAGCAGGGTGCCATTTGGGATGCACACCAGATCTCCTCTGAGGATGATCCGTTAGGATTGAGATATTTACTGTGTGTAAGTAAAGTGTGTTTGTGGACGAGAGGGGTAAAAATGCCTACACTTTCTTGTCATTGACAGGACAGGTTTGGCAAAATGCTTATTTATTCAAATGATATATCCCTACCAGTGACTGTCTACTTGATTTAATGTCTGATTGGGCCAATTAACTATTCAACGGTGGCAGGTAGCCTAGTGGGGCGGCAGGTAGCCTAGTGGTTAGAGTGTTGGGCCAGTAACCAAGAGGTTGCAAGATCAAATCCCTGTAAAAATCTGTTGTTCTGCCCCTAAACAAGGCAGTTAACCCACTGTTCCCTGGTAGGCTGTCATTGTAATTAAGAATTTGTTCTTAACTGACTTGCCTAGTTAAATAAAGGTTAACAAAATGACCTATTCAACAAAGTTCAACACCAGTCTTCATGTGGCTGAACTGTGGTTGACTCTACTTCTGCTCTGCAATAAATCTACTTAGATCAGCGTTTCCAAAAACTGGGTCCTGGCGTCCCCCCTGGGTGCACGTTTAGTTTTTTGCCCTGGCACTACACAGCTGCTTCAAATAACCAAGTCATCATCAAGCTGTGATTATTTCATTCAGCTGTGTAGTGCTAGGGCTAAAAACCCAAATGAGCCCCGGGACCCAGTTTGGGAAACGCTGACTTAGACAATGATCACTTCTACATGCTAAACAAATCTTTGCAAATCTTCATGCCTTCAATTATGTACAGTAGTTCTGGTCCGCCTTTTAACTGTTGCTCTGCTCTTTAGTTCATCCATTTAACCTTCCCTCTCCCCCCTCTCCAGACGGAATCCATCAGGTCACAGCTCTGTGCACCCTGCGTGTCACCATAATCACAGACGACATGTTGACCAACAGCATCACGGTGCGCCTGGAGAACATGTCTCAGGAGCGCTTCCTGTCCCCTCTGCTGTCCCTCTTCCTGGAGGGTGTGGCAGCCGTGCTCTCCACCAGGTAATGTGTCTGCTCCTACTGAGGGTTCCAGGAAACCTGGTTGGAAGATTCTCGGTATCAGGACGGAATAATAATCCTCCAACCGAGATTTCTGTCTAACCTGGGATTTTTTTGGGGGAAAGATATTGAAATGTTGTAACCCTACATGGTTAGTCTGTGTAGCATTCTGTTGCTGCTACGGTACTTCTGCTCCGTGTGATCACAAGACTCTCTACTCGCTATTCTCTACTCTCCACCAGCCGCCAGGCCGTCTTTGTGTTCAATATACAGAACGACACAGACGTGCGGGGCGCCATCCTCAACGTGACCTTCTCGGCGCTGCAGCCAGGGGGTCCCCCAGGGAGGTACTTCCCCTCCGAGGAGCTGCAGGAGCAGATCTACCTGAACCGCACCCTGCTCCGGCTAATATCATCACAACAGGTTATTTGAATGAATCCCAAATCGACCCCTACCTACCCCATAGGCACTCCTATAGAACTGGGTCATGTACAGTTGTCACGAAATTGAAGAAAATGATCAGAAACTGGAAGTTACTATCTGAACATGTTGAATAATAAATGTTTGTTGTTGTTTTGAAAAGTTTAGCTACGGTGTGCCCTAATGAACACGACTCAGGTTTTCCCGATCTAAGTCAGCCACTGATTCGAAGGAAGGAACGAAAACCAGCAAACCCATTTCATTTTCTGGATTTGAGCAATTTCCTGATTAATTGTATCCATTCCAGGTGCTTCCCTTCGACGACAACATCTGCCTGAGGGAGCCGTGTGAGAACTATATGAAGTGTGTGTCTGTGCTGAAGTTTGACAGCTCCCCGCCCTTCATCTCCTCCGACACGGTGCTGTTCCGGCCCATCCACCCCATCAACGGTCTGCGCTGCCGCTGTCCTGCAGGCTTCACCGGGGACTACTGCGAGACGGAGATAGACCTCTGCTACTCAGGACCCTGCAGGAACAACGGGAAGTGTCGCAGCCGAGAGGGAGGCTATACCTGCGAGTGTCAAGAAGACTTCACTGGTGAGTGGCTCCACTCTATGCTATGTTATCCTTTGCTAGCCTGTTTTTTAAGCTCTTGCCAATGGTGTGGAAATGGCCATAGTAGTTGGCAAAGTAGCAGAAACAGATCTGGGACCAGGCTAATACTTTACTAGGTCTCTAAAGTCACCCCATCCACCATCAGAGTGTAGCTTCCCATTTGGGTGACGCATGCATTTCATGGCAATCATTTTGGCTGCAGATCAACTCTGGTGTTTGCCAGCAGCAGGATGTGCCAACCCACTGATGATCCATCAACTACAAATGACCCCTTTACTAAATGGGAAAGCATGTGGTCTGTCTCAATGTGATTTATGTTTGAGATGAGGTTGGAATGCTGTCTAGCTGGCTGCCCCAGGTACACTCTATAGTAGGCCCTACTCCCTACTCCTATCACCCTGTCTTTGTGTCTATGAGTGATGGCCGAGGGTCGGAGCTATCAGTTGCACTCGTGACGTTTTTATTATGGCGTTTGCAGGTCAACTGAACGGGAGCTTTCATCTGATAGTGATACCACATCTCTCCGTCTCTCTGTCCCTACAATGGGGCCCGGTAGAATATAATGACCACCCCACCACTCCTTTCCTCTCTTTCCCTCCTTCACTTCCTTATCAGCTGTAATTACCTGATTATACCATCCTCCACCTCTCCGCTCCTCCAATGGGGGGCCTAGTCTTTGAAGGTCACAGTTCAACCTCAGCTAGTCAGGAGCCATTATGTGGCCGATGACAGCGGGGCATACTGTGTCTGCCTTGGGTTTCCACATTATTTCCACATTACAGGGAAACAGATCCTCCTAATTCTCCTCGGGAAAAAGGATTATACCGCAGAGAGAAGAGTCATTACCAGGGTCCAGACAGGGTCCAAGATCTGATGTTCTGGCATCCTGTGCCCCCCTCCATCCCACGCATACCTGGCTGTCCCCACCCCTCCCCCCGGACAGATTTTGTCAGGATGATGGTTGACACAACACTGGAGCTGGAGTTGACGCCGATGGTTGGTGGCTGTCTTAGATAAGGAAACTGATGGACTCCAAGATGGAGTACCAGTCAGAGCCATGGGAGTCTGTCAGTGGAGGAATCAGGAATCTGCCTAGGCTGGCCCACTTTGGCATGCAAACTTGAGCCAGTCAGCCAGTTTCCTGTGGTCTCATAGACAGACAGTCTGTCAGTGGGAAACTGAGCTGTGTATCTGTGGTGGTGATGTCCAGACCAGTAGTTAGTCTCCATAACCCTAATTTCCTCCTTGGGCGCCGTATTAGTATGGCTGACCCTTTAAATGAGCATATTTCACTGCACCTATCTGGTGTATGTGACAATAAAACATGATTATTATTATTAGATTCTCCATGAGAACCATTCAGCGGAGCAATATGGAAACAGTGACGTCTGCTCAGTGTCTTCTGTCTCTCAGAAATGGGAAATGGGAATGCAGTCTATCAATATGACTTTGTGTGTGTCTGACCGGCTGTATATATCACTCTTAAACCTTACCGTCTCCCTCCTCCCTTCTCTCCCTAGGCGAGCAGTGTGAGGTGAACGCCCGGTCGGGGCGATGTGTCCCAGGGGTGTGTAAGAACGGGGGGAAATGTGTGGACCTGCTGGTGGGGGGGTTCATGTGCCAGTGTCCCCCGGGAGAGTACGAGAAGCCTTACTGTGAGATGACCACCAGGTCCTTCCCTGGTCGGTCCTTCATCACCTTCAGAGGACTGCGACAGAGGTTCCACTTTACTGTCTCATTCATGTGAGTACTTGGAAACCATCTACTCTCTCTCTCTCTCTCTCTCTCTGTCTCAGCTCTCCATCTATGTCTACCCCCTCATCCTCTAGCTGAATCAATTGTACTATTCTCCCCATTTACTGTCTCTTCTCTCATCTCCTGTCGATCTTCACCTCACACACACGGCTACACAGACTAGGAGTGTTAACAGAGCGACATGCGTACTGTACATGTTTGCGTGTGTGTGGTAAACTGTAATTTGGGTACAAGGAGGCTTGCACAAACAAACACACTTCACTCAGTTCAGTGTACCAGTTCAGTGGGGCATGTAGAGACATCTTTATTGTGTCGGAGCTCACACCAAAACCGCTTACATTAAACACATGAGAGGGGTGTGTGTGTGTTCACGCTCGAATCTGTTGAAACTGCCGTATAGGAAAATGAGCTACAACACCTTTCATAACCATATTAGTCAAGGCAGGAACACAGAAATGGGAATGCAGGTCAAGTTCTTCGTCTCTCAAATGACTCCATATTCCCGGAACATAACCTATAGTAAACTACATTCTATGAGGCAGCCCTATGTGGCTCTGGTCAAAACTAGTGCACTTGCACAATAGTGTAAATATTGTATCAGATCTGTTGCTAGTCCCATTTGAATTTCTAGGTGGGGTGAGGCTCATAAAAGTGGGTTGATGTGAAAAGCAGAGTGTGTGTCGGTGAGAAGCGGTAGAACAGGGTGAAAACAGGAAGCGCCCTGTGATGAGGTACTCTTATCTCTGTTTTCTTTTATCGGCTGTGTCTTCCTGCCCCCCTGCCCCCCTCCGCACCTCCCACTGCCCTGCTGGCATCTGGTGTCTGACTCTTGTGCCCTCTGTGCCCCTCATAGCATACACACAGGCAGACAAACACACACACACACTATGGCAGGGGTTAACAGGGAGATGGGCCACCAGGGCAGGGCATCTACTTCCTCCTTCCTGTCTCTAGACCACTGGTCTTACGACCACTTCCTTATTGTTCTTCAAGTCTCTCTTCCTCTTTTCTTCCTCAGGAATTTCTCACCCCTTCCTTACACACTTCTCCAACCCCAAATCCCACCTTTCATATATACTACATGACCAAAAGTATGTGGACACCCTAATGCCCATGATTTTGGAACATTTCATTGCAAAATCATGGGCATTAATATGGATTTGGTCCCCCCATTAGTTGCTATAAAAGCCTTTAATCTTCTGGGAAGGCTTTCCACTAGATGTTGGAACTTTGCTGCGGGGACTTTGCTGCGGGGACTGGTTCACAGTCAGTGTTCCAATTCATCCCGAAGGTGTCCTATGGGGTTGAGGTCAGGGCTTTGTGCTGGCCATTCAAGTTCTTCCACACTGATCTCGACAAACCATTTCTTTATGGATCTCGTTTCATGGACGGGGGTATTGTCATACTGAAACAGAAAAGGGCCTTCCCCAAACTGTTGCCACAAAGTTGGAAGCGCATAATTGTCTAGAATGGCATTGTATGCTGTAGCGTTAAGATTTACCTTCACTGGAACTAAGGGGCCTAGCCCGAAACGTGAAAAACAGCCCTAGACCATTATTCCTCCTCCACCAAACTTTACAGTTGGCACTATCCACCGGACTGCCAGATAGGGAAGTGTGATGCATCACTCCAGAGAACATGTTTTCAGTGCTCCAGAGTCCAATGGCTGCAAGCTTTACACCACTCTAGCCGATGCTTGGCATGCTTGGCCATGGAAACCCATTTCATGAAGCTCCCGGCGAACGGTTCTTGTACTTCCAGGGGCAGTTTGGAACTCGGTAGTGAGTGTTGTAACCGAGGACAAACTATTTTTACGCACTACGTGCTTCAGCACTCGGCGGTCCCGTACTGTGAGCTTGTATGGCCTACCACTTTGCAGTTGAGCCTTTGTTGCTCCTAGATGTTTCCACTTCACAATAACAGCCCTTACAGTTGACTGGGGCAGCTCTAGCAGGGCAGAAATTTGATAAACTGACTTGTTCGTAAAGGTGGCATCCTATGACAGTGCCACGTTGAAAGTCACTGAGCTCTTCAGTAAGGCCATTCTACTGCCAATGTTTGTCTATGGAGATGACATGGCTGTGTGCTCGATTTTATACACCTGTCGGCAATGGATGTGGCTGAAATAGCCAAATCCACTCATTTGAAGGGGTGTCCACATACTTTTGTTTATTATAGTGTATCTTATCTGGAAGTTTGGGTTCGGGAAACAGACTCTGTGTCAGTCAACTATGCCACATACTGTAAAAACCTAATGAATAATAGTTCACAAAACAAATAATTTGGCTAACCATATTTGAGATGTCGGATTTGAATGGGTGCCATTTTGACACCAAATGTGACTTTTACAATAAAAGTTTGACCCTGTGTCCATCTTGTCCCCAGGTTTGCCACCAGAGAGAGGAATGCCCTGCTGCTGTACAATGGGAGATTTAACGAGAAGCACGACTTTATCGCCTTGGAGATTATCGAGGAACAGATCCAACTCACCTTCTCTGCAGGTGAGCGGGCGGCAGTGTGTGTGTCCATAGTAACAAATAATCATGCTCACACAAAGAGCTGGAAAATGACTTTCAAGTTGTTTGTATTAACACTAGTTTGATTAATCAACTCCGCTGTAATGATTTCATTAATGTGGCTTTCACAAACCTTGGTAAACACTCTTATCAGCTGAACTCCTTGACCAGTGTGAAACAAACAGTTCCAGGATTTCGTTAGAATGTGTACTCTCAGTTGTCTGGCTGTGCTGCTGTGCTGTTAAACCTAGAGATGCATTGACTTTGGCTGTGTGAAAGGAATGAGTGTTTTCCTGTGGTCAGAGAGCAGCTGCTTCCCCGTAACAGAGCCTGGGCTGACTGATTCATGACAGTATAGACACTTAACAAGCCATAAAGACCTACTTACACCTTAGCCCTGCTCAGCCCCGCTCACACACGCTCATAAACAGAGGAGCAAAGACTGGGCCACAGCTTCCTCTGGCTCAAACACCAATGTGCACGCAAACAAACACAGCTCTTGTTGAATCCACTCCGCCGAGTGTGTCTCACTGCCATTGCCTAGGGAGCCCTGGAGTTTATACCACACAGCCAACGAGAAAAGGCAACGTCGTACTGCAGAAGTCATTGCGTTTTTCTGCTAAACACTGCTAAACACCATGACTAATGGCTCTGTGTAACACAGCTACGGTGTTGCGTTACTGCTGACTGAGTCAGTGGGTAAGTTCTTCCAGGGGAGCTCCTGCCCTTGGTATACAGTCAGTAAAAGCCCCGGGTAAATCCGGTGTGATTGTTGCTCTGCAGGCGTTGTGAATGAGAACCATCGATACGGCTGGGGAAAAGCCTGGTGTTCTTACAGTGAGTGTGATTTATGACGACTGTGTGAGCTGACTGGCCTTGTGAGTCTGGCTGCGTTTTTATTTCCCCATGTTGGAGTTTCATGTTTTAGCTTCACGAATGAACGGAGGAGAGAAGTAGGTTTCCTTACGTTGATTTGAACTTTGAGGACTGTAAAAATGTTGTAAAAAATAATGCATGTTGCAAATCATGTATTGTTTGTTAGTAGTGTCGTACGATGGCACTACTATAATAGGAGACATTTATCACCCTATTAAAGTAGAGCCTATAGGTCTGGCATGCAAGGTTATGTACATTCAACAGACAATATGGTATTGAATTAACCACAGCCTCTTTTCCATCTCTCTTGTCTTTCCTATCGTTCCTCTCTCCCTCTTTCCCTCTCTTCCCATCACTTTCTCTCCCTCCTCCAGGAGAGTCGAAGACCGTGGTCCATCCCTTTGTTCCCGGTGGGGTCAGTGACGGCCAGTGGCACTCTGTCCAGCTGCACTACTACAACAAGGTAAGACACCGCTACACCGTGTTTATCTCGCTGTCTCGTCTGGCTTGTTTGTTGCTGTACATAGAAACTGTAAACATATGTTGAAGACAAATATAATGGACACCCCAGTGGAGAAGTCTGCGTACCTGTCATGTTTACCTACTCAGATAACCTGGTTGATAGTCTGTTGATGTTTTGGCCACCTATAGATAATTTATTATGGACGATCGAAGTAAAGTGTGACTACATTTAAGTACCATATTCATATTTGGTATTTTATCAGGATCCCCATTAGCTGTTGCAAAAGCAGCTACTCTTCCTGGGGTCCAACACAAAACATGAAACATAATACAGGATGACATAATACAGAACATCAATAGACAAGAACAGCTCAAGGACAGAACTACATCCATTTTAATCATAATGATCATGATTATATCATGAAGATTGTATGAGTCTTGTGTGTGTCTGAGTTAACCATCATTTTATTACATGTGAACTGTTTGAACAGGGTGAAACACGGCTGTGATTTTCCTTACTCTTTGTATGAAAGCCAATCTTAAGGAGCATTATAAGGCTTATTTCATAGTGTGGATCAAATTCACCACCAAAGGTATATATTATGACAGTAAATTGCTGGGTGTTATTTTCCCACAAACTTCCATGGCCTCGGGCCCATTAAATTACAATAGCAGGCTGACAACATCTACCTCATCTAGCTCAAACTTATCTTATAGGTTATGCTTCTCTGAACATGAGAGAGTTTCTTAGCGCCAACTTTTAGACTCTTTTCCAACCGGTTTCCAGGAAAGCATATGTTACCTGGAAGGCATGTGCCTTGTGTTGAAGCTTTAGAATAGCCTCGTACATTTTTGTCACAAAAGACACCGGTTTCTTTATTTTCTGCCTGTCTTTGATTCCCGCTTTCCGGGCTTCCCTAACCCCGGTTTTATCAGATGTGAACTACTGCATTGTGATTGGCCAACCTCCTAGCAGGTTGGGAGACATCCAGGGTCTGGCTGTCTGATTGTGTGTGTGTGTGTGTGTGTACGTACAGTGGAGTCCAAAATGAATTACACACATTTTGGACCCCACTGTACTTATCGTTTTGTTCAGCCCCGTCTTAAAGAGGACCTGCCTCTGTTCTGACTTTGCCAGGATTGCAGAAAACAATCTAGCATTTTGTTACACTACCTATCAACTAGCCTTGTTTCTACCAGGCATGCTGGCACTGATAAGCATTTGGTCTCAGAAATATAAATAGATAAAGATGTTCTTTAGAGCAGCATGGCTGTTGTCATTGGTGTATTTAGGACAAATCCCAACCTTTCTCAATAGGAACCAGTTCTAAAGAGGATGGTTATTGTTAACGAGCGACATATCATGTAGCACTTTGTGGTCAGAGCGTTGGGCCAGTAACCGAAAGGTTACCCCGAGCTGACAAGGTAAAAATCTGTCGATTAAGGCAGCCCCCCGAACCTCTCTGATTCAGAGGAGTTTGGTTAAATGCGGAAGACACATTTCAGTTGAAGGCAGTTCCCTACTTCGTTCATCTCAACACAAGCACAGTGTTATTTGCACTGTACAAACTTAAGGAATGTTGGTTTTCATTGTTCTGTTTGTTGTACTGCGAGTGTTGTGGGGGTATAGTACCATGGGAACGAGTGATTAATTTCCCTGCCATTGCCAGTCTGGGCAGATTTCTTGTTTCTTAACCAAATCCTCCTCTTTCTTGCTTGTTTAGTTTCTCCCATGACTGGACTTGTCGCCTTTAAGCTACTAGTGTTCTGTCGGCAGCGTAAAACAAACCCAAACGCATACACACACACACACACGCATGCATGGGCGAGCTCACACGCACACTAGAGGTCTTCACGAGTCCAACAGACCTGAAATTCCGAGATCCGACCCGGTCCTAAATTCTGACCTTTGTCTCGGATCTGGGTCGGGTAGGTGTAACTAAAAATGTATTATAGATTGGACCCGTCCTCTGTTAATTTAATGTGTGTGAGGTAATGACAACTGCGCAAGCTTGTTATGTATTCCGGCTACTCACCTCATGTGCGCTGCTGAGTAAGAGAGCCAGTGAAAGGAGCCCTAGCCTAGGCTACTGTTGATTGTGAAGATGGAGGCCTTTTCCATTGAAGTAAAACAATTCTCAGACAATGAGAATGTTCTCGGGGACAAGTTTTAAAATTGTACTGGACAAAGATGAGAAGAATGTTGGTGCGGCGTTAATCTAACTGCACTGTCCAATTTACAGTAGCTATTACAGTGAAAGAATACCATGCTTTTGTTTGAGGAGAGGGCACAGTTTTGAACATGAAAAGTTATTAATAAACAAATAAGGCACATTTGGGCAGTCTTGATACAGCATTTTGAACATAAATGCAATGGTTCATTGGATCAGCCTTAAACTTTGCACATACACTACTACAGTGCCTTGCGAAAGTATTCGGCCCCCTTGAACATTGTGACCTTTTGCCACATTTCAGGCTTCAAACATAAAGATATAAAACTGTATTTTTTTGTGAAGAATCAACAACAAGTGGGACACAATCATGAAGTGGAACGACATTTATTGGATATTTCAAACTTTTCTAACAAATCAAAAACTGAAAAATTGGGCATGCAAAATTATTCAGCCCCCTTAAGTTAATACTTTGTAGCGCCACCTTTTGCTGCGATTACAGCTGTAAGTCGCTTGGGGTATGTCTCTATCAGTTTTGCACATCGTATGTTTATTTTTGAACCATTCCATTGTAGATTTTGCTTTATGTTTTGGATCATTGTCTTGTTGGAAGACAAATCTCCGTCCCAGTCTCAGGTCTTTTGCAGACTCCATCAGGTTTTCTTCCAGAATGGTCCTGTATTTGGCTCCATCCATCTTCCCATCAATTTTAACCATCTTCCCTGTCCCTGCTGAAGAAAAGCAGGCCCAAACCATGATGCTGCCACCACCATGTTTGACAGTGGGGATAGTGTGTTCAGGGTGATGAGCTGTGTTGCTTTTACGCCAAACATAACGTTTTGCATTGTTGCCAAAAAGTTCAATTTTGGTTTCATCTGACCAGAGCACCTTCTTCCACATGTTTGGTGTGTCTCCCAGGTGGCTTGTGGCAAACTTTAAACGACACTTTTTATGGATATCTTTAAGAAATGGCTTTCTTCTTGTCACTCTTCCATAAAGGCCAGATTTGTGCAATATACGACTGATTGTTGTCCTATGGACAGAGTCTCCCACCTCAGCTGTAGATCTCTGCAGTTCATCCAGAGTGATCATGGGCCTCTTGGCTGCATCTCTGATCAGTCTTGTCCTTGTATGAGCTGAAAGTTTAGAGGGACGGCCAGGTCTTGGTAGATTTGCAGTGGTCTGATACTCCTTCCATTTCAATATTATCGCTTGCACAGTGCTCCTTGGTATGTTTAAAGCTTGGGAAATCTTTTTGTATCCAAATCCGGCTTTAAACTTCTTCACAACAGTATCTCGGACCTGCCTGGTGTGTTCCTTGTTCTTCATGATGCTCTCTGCGCGTTTAACGGACCTCTGAGACTATCACAGTGCAGGTGCATTTATACGGAGACTTGATTACACACAGGTGGATTGTATTTATCATCATTAGTCATTTAGGTCAACATTGGATCATTCAGAGATCCTCACTGAACTTCTGGAGAGAGTTTGCTGCACTGAAAGTAAAGGGGCTGAATAATTTTGCACGCCCAATTTTTCAGTTTTTGATTTGTTAAAAAAGTTTGAAATATCCAATAAATGTCGTTCCACTTCATGATTGTGTCCCACTTGTTGTTGATTCTTCACAAAAAAATACAGTTTTATATCTTTATGTTTGAAGCCTGAAATGTGGCAAAAGTTCGCAAAGTTCAAGGGGGCCGAATACTTTCGCAAGGCACTGTATCTAAATAGCTCCTGGGCTGGAATAATACATTATGGCCTTTCTCTTGCATTTCAGAGATAATGGTACAAACAAAAAAAACGGTTGTTTTATTATTTGTATTATCTTTTACCAGATCTAATGTGTTATATTCTCCTACATTCCTTTCACATTTCCACACACTTCAACATGTTTCCTTTCAAATGGTACCAAGAAAATGCATATCCTTGAGCTACAGGCAGTTAGATCTGGGTATGTAATTTTAGGCAAAAATCTTTTAATGAAGGGGCCGATCCTTAAGAGGGACTGTGTGAATGGACTGTGTGAAACTCGCTATTCAGGTTTGTTGCAATTTTCTAACTTTTATTTATGTCTGTGTCGGGAACATGGCACCGGCATATCTCGATCTTTCTCTCGATCTCTCTAGGGCTTCTCTTACTTTATATATACAGTACCAGTCAAAAGTTTGGACACAGCTACGCATTCCAGGGTTTTTCTTTATTCATCAAAACAATGAAATAACACATGGAATCATGTAGTAACCAAAAAAAGTGTTAACCATATCAAAATAGCCACCGTTTGCCTTGATGACAGCTTTGCACACTCTTGGCATTCTCCCACGATGTAGTCACCTGGAATGTGCCTTGTTAAAGGTTCATTTGTGGAATCTGTTTGAGCCAATCAGTTGTGTTGTGACAAGGTAGGGGGGTATACAGACGATAAGCCCTATTTGGTGAAAGACCAAGTTCATATTATGGCAAGAACAGCTCAAATAAGCACATTACATCATTACTTTAAGACATGAAGTTCAGACAATCCGGAAGATTTCAATTACTTTGAAGGTTTCCTCAAGTGCGGTCACAAAAACCATCAAGCGCTATGATGAAACTGGCTCTCATGAGGACCGCCACAGGAAAGGAAGACCCAGAGTTACCTCTGCTGCAGAGGATAACTTCATTAGAGTTCAGTGCACCTCAGATTGCAGCCCAAATAAATGCTTCACAGAATTCAAGTAACAGACACATCTCAACATCAACTGTTCAGAAGAGACTGTGCGAATCAGGCCTTCATGGACGAATTGCTGCAAAGAAACCACGATACCAGAGTTGTGCCTGTGGTTCAAATGCGTATCTGCCCTCTCATTGGCTAGAATGTCCCCGCCTGATCCAACCTCCTTTGCCGACAATTATTCCCATTGTTAGAGTGGTCAGTCCAGTATCTGGTCAGTGTGTACACATTCTTTGATCACTATCACTAGTTATCAGTAGCTAATGGAAAGAAATGGCTAGGTAGCTAACTAGCTTCTTCTTACATGTACTACTAAAGTTAAAAAGCGCTGGATTGGTGTAAACATACGCGAGCGAAAGTTTGCTTCCGAGATCTTTTTTTGCTCCAGTCTGTACGCTATTCCTTTTAATAAATCCAAGTCACGATGAGATTTGACCTAATAATTCAACCAAAACTCACCTATGACCTGACAAATCACCTTATGTATTCCTGCCCCCAGTTGCAAGAAGTGACTCAAAACATTTCACAAAAAACTAGCCTCCCACGCATGCTTTCTATCCCTAATACTAAAACCAAATATAAAAAGAAAATATACATCTTTTTATACAACTAAAACCAAATAAAAAATGAGCAAATCATAATTTAAAATAAAAATCGAAAAATGAATAGATATAAAAACACTATAATAACCTTGCTGTCCACTAATTGGCTGAAATTCCTTAAATCTAGGAAGAGGCTACCACAACCAGGCACGCTGTCACCTTATGTTATACCTCACCCAAGTCAGATTTAGAACAGCCAAACCTGGCCCTGACAGTCCAGATTGCATCCAGGCCTTCATCTAAAGCCAGACTAAGCTCAGAAGACCTATCACTTTCTACATCAGAGCCTTGGAGAACTTATAAAGGGATTCTCTATGTCTGCTTTCCGCGTGGCATCCTATTCCATACACAGTGCACTACTTTTGACCAGAGCTCTATGGGCCCTGGGAAAACATAGTGCACTTTGTAGGGAATGCAATGCCATTTGGGGCACAGCCTATGATATTTTTATGGCCTATTCAAGACTTCTCAAGGCACCGGTTAGATTAAGGGTCGTCCAAATCAGAGTGGAGAGGCCCAGTCACGCCAAACAGACCCTAACAGTCTGCTCTGAGTTATGGGGTCAGGGACCGAGGGTGTAGGGGTGCCCCTGCACGCACCCATTCCTCTTTCTCACCAAAACCATAGTTCAGAGGCCACAAGGGGATGGGCTATGAGGGGCATTGGGCCACAATGGTAACAGAAACACTTGCATTGTGCAAGGTGATTTACGGTGGTGTGTGTGGTGGGTAGACTCATGCAGGGCGGGGGTGCCGTCCCTATTGAAGATTTCACACAATAGGAGACATTTTTGAAATTCCCACTTTATTTTGGATGTAGAGCAGCGACTTCTCAAGGACAGCAAGAGGAGTTGGCACAAGACACACACACACACACACACACACACACACACACACACACACAGAGCTAAACAGGAAACACACAAAGAGAAAGAGAGGGTTATTCTTGGACTGTTCAGGTTTCGATGATTATGAAGCAGGAAGTGATGTCACGTCATCTCTCAGAAGGATGATTGTCTGGGAAGGAAGTATCACTGTGGTGTAAACGTCAGCCTCGAAACGTTAATGACTTGGAGAAGATCTGCAAAGAGGAGTGGGGCAAAATCCCTCCTGAGATGTGTGCAAACCTGGTGGCCAACTACAAGAAACGTCTGACCTCTGTGATTGCCAACAAGGGTTTTGCCACCAAGTACTAAATCATGTTTTGTAGAGGGGATCAAATTCTTGTTTCCCTCATTAAAATGCAAATCAATTTATAACATTTTTGACATGCGTTTTTCTGGATTTTTTGTTGTTGTTATTCTGTCTCTCACTGTTCAAATAAACCTACCATTAAAATTATAGACGGATCATTTCTTTGTCAGTGGGCAAATGTACAAAATCAGTAGGGGATCAAATACTTTTTTCCCTCACTGTATGTCCCGTGCCATTATTATATATTGTTATGTTTTTATAGTAAGGAGAATATAATCAAATTTAGCTGAATAAAGTAGAAAGGATATTTTTCCCGTTCGGGAGCGAGTGGCAATATGAAGTGTCTATATTGAGCGTAAAAGTAATCATTTGAAACAGGTCCCATAGGCTAGTTTTAGAGATATTTGGAAACTTTAGCTGTGAATGATACAAACCTTACAATGCCTTAGCGAATGGGTTTGTTTTTTAGTCTTTGCCTGTTATTTCACTCCACCCATCAACCACTGTTTGAGGAGCATGCATCCTCTCGATACGCGATAGGTGATATTCTGCCAGAATTTTGTATGCCATGAGCTCGCCAACCCTGTTCCTGCAGCTACCCAGTGCTTAATTTGGTAAACAAAGTGAAATCTGTTTGGGAACATCAATAGTAACATGTTTTCACAACGAAACATTTCATTAAACTGTTGACAACCCCTCTCTCTGCACACTCTAGAAAGGAGGAGAGAGCGGAGGAGATGGAAACGCATGGTGGTAAGATATTCTGTAGCTAAAGGTAATGTGTCAGCCTATTAATTATAATAATTTTAAAAAATGCCCTATTGCTAGGCTATTCGAAATCAAATACAAATTCACTATAATTGTAGGCTAACCCTGCACAATCAATGAACCAACAGGATCGCCTAGCTCATTTAAATAAAAATAACAATTCTGCCATGCGTAATATGCGGTAGGCAATATATATATATATATATATATATATATATATATATATATATATAGGCCTATGCATAAGCTCTAATATGTATATGGGGGTTTTGAATGAATCATCACCTTAGAAAGCAGTGTCCATTTCGCTGTGTTGGGCTTTGAAACAACAAACATGTTTTCCGCTCAGTTTCAACCTGTTGTTGAACTTCATTGTTTAACTTGTTCATTCACAGTGAGGTGAGTTTTAAAAGCATGACACTGTTTTGATGATAAGGGTTTGATGTGATATCAGAGTGGTTCGAGAGACAATAGAGCAGCGAGCACCAGACCATTAGAGATCTGATGGTCGTTAGTGAGTTGGGTAGTACCAATGCAATATCCAGAGTGCATAAGAGGAGAT
The DNA here is from genome assembly GCF_034236695.1 of Oncorhynchus nerka. NCBI lineage: Eukaryota > Metazoa > Chordata > Actinopteri > Salmoniformes > Salmonidae > Oncorhynchus > Oncorhynchus nerka. Next base: position 36,865,269 of record NC_088403.1, read on the forward strand.
TACCGTGACTCAACTGTCACATGGAATTCCTTTTTTCAAGAAAAAGTAGCACTTTATTTCTGCATTGATCGGAGTATTTATTGGCGCATACAAACCGGCTTAAATTTCGGCATAAATCGGCTGAAGTACCCCCTCATGTGCATTTTACCAGTAGGTCTATGGTCTCATAAGTCTTCTCAAGTACCCCCTGTGGATAAGCCAAGGACCCACATGGGCGCTTGTACCCCTGGTTGGGAACCACTGTCCTAGGACCACAGGTAGTAGCACAGGCAGTGACCATGCGAGTTGGCTATACACAGTATTAGCAGATCTGGGACCAGGCTACACAAACAGGTCTAGCCTCACTGGACCCCCTGCTGGGTCATTCTCACAGGACAACGCAGTGTTTGCTTGCTCTCTCTCTCCTCTCTCACCCTCCACCAGTTTTCTCTTATTACCTCAGCCATGCTAGCTCTACCAAACAGAGCAGCTAGTGTTATGGCAGAGGGATTTGCTTGTGTTTCAGGAAGCATTTTTACCCAGGACAGTCAGTGTGATATACAGTGTCTCTGTTTCTCTGTGTGTCTCTGTTCTACGAATGATCATTTCTATGCAAACAGTGCAGAGAGATGATGGAGGGGTAGTGTGGTAGTGGGGATGATCTATCTGAGATTTATCCCCCAACAGATAACTGGACTCTGGGGTGGGCGTTATGCGTTCCAACACCCAGGTGGAGGCATAGGGGTGTGTGCGTGTGGGGGGGCTCTGCTGCTCCCTAAATGTCTGAGGGGCTAAATGTATGTTTTCTAGGTTAAAGCCAGTCTCTATGTCTCGTAGGGGAGTGTTTTAAAGGAAGCCAGCTTGTTATTCTTTGGTATGTCTTGACGCTCATTACTCCAGAGCTCAAAGGCAGAATTTGTCATCAGTGCTAGCACCTCAGAATAGTTAAGAAGGCTCTGTTCACTGCTCACAGCTGGACTCATGATCATAAACTCTGAGTGAGTTAAAATGTGTATTTTAAAATGGGAGTCATATCCGCCATAGTCATTGGTTTTGTAGGGAGATAATATTTGTGGTTCACTATATTAGCTGATATACCTGGAGTTATAACTGATATAACTTTTTTTATTTATCTGGCTCAGCATTTTAGTGCTGAGCCGAGAACGTACAGAATAATCCAGTCACTGAGATCTAAATGAGCAGAAGCTATTTCTCTCAAACATGCATAAACATGCATACTCCCTGTCATGCAGACACAGACAAACACACACACTTACACTAGACTAGAGGATCCACTGTTGGTGCTGTAGTCCACACACACACACACACACACACACACACTAGTTGCAGATCTTAATGGATCTAACACACCCCTCTCTCTCCCATGGTCTACCCAGGACAGCCTGCACCTGCTGGGGTCCAGTGGGGTGCTGGGGGTCCCTCTTTATACTGCCTGGCTGGAGCTGACACACAAGGAGGTACAGTAGCATGGCCTCTAGTGTCTTAGCTCTAGTACTGGTACTAGTCTTGGGGTTAGTCTGGCTCTAGTCTGGTCTCTGGTCTTGCTCTAGTTGTGGTCTAGTCTTGCGGTGGTTCTATGGTTAGTTTGGTTCTAGTCCATAGTGTGTTATCCAACATGTTGTCGAGTGTCTCACAGGTTTGCATGTCTTTACAGCAGGGTTCCCCAACTCGATTCGGCCCGCGGGTGCTTTTATTTGGCACCCCAAGTTTTTTTACTGACAAAAATTATGCACAAAAATACAAAATTGGGGGGCGGGACGGGACATAAAAGACTGGATAAACACCAGTCAGCTCCAAGTGATTTTTTAAAAAGATATCTGTTCTCAAGAATTCCCACCCATAATAGAGATAATAGAGAGACGTGATTGTGTGCAAATGTAAGCAAGGTTTAAGATGATTATGTTTTAGTCAAACATTATATCTGTATGGGCTTCTTGCCGTCAATTTGCAGTCTACAAATGACTTGTAAACATGTTCCGGCACCCCAACCTTCCCCTAAAGTAAAAATCGTCCCGCGGCTGAATCTAGTTGATGATCCCTGCTTTACAGACTCCATTCTTTAACAGAGTTACTTCACTTCTTGTCGTGGGTTTCCATTTGATTTCCATTCATTTCACTGTAGCTACATTTTCCTTCACTGAAAACACAATGCTGACCCATTAAACCTGTGTGTTTGTGTTCGTCGACATCTCTCTATGCTGCAGCCTCTCAAACACCGACAGGGAATCTTGCAGTAGCGCTGCGCACCATGAGCTACAAGCACCTACTGTAGCTCTCAGCACAGAACGGGTTCAAATGGAGATGTTTATTGTGAAGTGAGGAGTCAGATTTAAGCCAATCACCAGTCAGAATGGCCCTGACACACAGAGAGGGATCTCTTTCCCCGCTGACATATTTTCTCTTATAGGGCTGGTCGTGTGACCAAGGGAGCAAATAGGAGCAGCAGGATTAAAGAGATTATCTGGTGCTTTTGTATACTTTTTAGCCAGTAGCTCTCAAAAGCCAAAACGTGGTCCCCGATAATTGCGTACTATGTCACATATATAGTACGCAATTATCGGGGACCACGTTTGGCTTGCACGTTCACGCAGATGGGCAGGGACCCTGGGCATCTTTCTTTTGGTGTTTTTCAGATACTGTATGCACACCTCGTCATTGCTCTCTCGCTCTGCTATGTGTTCATCTTGATAGCTGTCACTCAAATGTCGAGGGACTGAAGCTTAATGGCTAGAAATCTAATTGATGTTGGCAAGATTAGGAGTTGGGTGCTTTCTGTCAGTGTGGATGGTACTCTCTCTTTAACTGTTAATCTCATCCATTTGATTTCCTCTGAGTGATAATAAGGATACTTTGGGATAGTTGACTTGCTAATAGGAGAGATTCATTGGGATGAATGTATTAAAGATGGCTACATTAAAGGGATTGTGTGAAGGATTAAAACGTGGGCCTTCCAAACCTCTCCAGCTGTATTGGTTCCAGCACGGTGTATGCATAACACCAGGACATGATGAGCTAAGCGTAGTGTGTGTGTGTCTACTTGTGAGTTACAGTAGTAGAAAACCCCCGATGTTTAGACAGTGAGTCATAAATCTGCCAGTCTCCACCTGCATTCACGACTGCCTCTTCCTCCCATCCCTCCCTCTATCCCTCTTTTACTTTCCCTATCTCCCGGTCTCTGTTTCTCAATCTCTCCCTCTGTCTCTTTATGTCTATCACACACTCCCTTGTTCTCGCCATACCTCCCTCCCTCTGTGTTCTAATCCAGGGGCGTTCAACCGGGGATCCATGGTACTGCAGGGGGAAATTATTGGGACAGTTACATTTTTTATATGTTTTTATGAATATCGCAAGCAACAACAGATTACATTAATGTTGAATTTCATACCTACAGTAGAAAAAAGGATAGTACCTTTCCAACTTTATTTCTGGGGGAGAATGGCCCTATCCCTCACCCTCTGATCCAACAGGTCCCAGACATGCTCAATGGGATTGAGATCCGGGCTCTTCGCTGGTCATGGCAGAACACTGACATTCCTGTCTTGCAGGAAGTCACACACAGAACGAGCAGTATGGCTGGTGGCATTGTCATGCTGGAGGGTCTTGTCAGGATGAGCCTGCAGGAAGGGTACCACATGAGGGAGGAGGATGTCTTCGCTGTAATGCACAGCGTTGAGATTGCCTGCCATGACAACAAGCTCAGTCCGATGGTGTTGTGACACACCGCCCCAGACCATGACGGACCCTCTACCTCCAAATCAATCCCGCTCCAGAGTACAGGCCTCGGTGTAACTCTCATTTCTTCGATGATAAACGCGAATCATTTGTCATCACCCCTGGTGAGACAAAACCGCGACTCGCCATTGAAGAGCACTTTTTGCCAGTCCTGTCTGGTCCAGCGACGGTGGGTTTGTGCCCATAGGCAACGTTGTTGCCAGTGATGTCTGATGAGGACCTGCCTTACAACAGTTCTACAAGCCCTGAGTCCAGCCTCTCTCGGCCTATTGCGGACAGTCTGAACACTGATGGAGGGATTGTGCGTTCCTGGTGTAACTCGGGCAGTTGTTGTTGCCATCCTGTACCTGTCCCGCAGGTGTGATGTTCGGATGTACCGATCCTGTGCAGGTGTTGTTACACGTGGTCTGCCACTGTGAGGATGATCAGCTGTTCGTCCTGTCTCCCTGTAGCGCTGTCTTAGGAGTCTCACAGCAATTTATTGCCCTGGCCACATCTACAGTCCTCATGCCTAAGGCACGTTCACGCAGATGGGCAGGGACCCTGGGCATCTTTATTTTGGTGTTTTTCAGAGTCAGTAGAAAGGCCTCTTTAGTGTCCTAAGTTTTCATAACTGTGACCTTAATTGCCTACCGTCTGTAAGCTGTTAGTATCTTAACGACTGTTCCACAGGTGCATGTTCATTCGTTGTTTGAGGTTCATTGAACAAGCATGGGAAACAATGTTTAAACCCTTTACAATGAAGATCTGTGAAGTTGTTTTTACGAATTATCTTTGAAAGACAGGGTCCTGAGAAAGGGACGCTTATGTTGCCGGTTTGCCTGAGTCGGGGTCCCTGTGCAGGAAATTGTTGAAGACCCCTGTTGTAATTCCTGTGTCCTATTCCAGACCAATTGCTGTTTGCCAGAGAGCCAGAGATTCCACGCAGCTCATGTAGCATGACTCAATGATAGAGAGAGAGGAGGGAGAACGTGGTCAGGAGAAAGAACTTGTGAGGGTGCTATGAAGGGATTTATTATTAGTGCTGTAAACACCTGTCTCCTGTCTCTGTCTTTTACCCCCCACCCCTCTCTCTCTCTCTCTCTCTCTGTCCCTTTCTTCCCTTACTCACTCTGTCCATTTCTCTTACTCATAAGCCGTGTTAATGTGTAACAGCATTCACTGCCAGACATTCTTATGGGTGTTTGATGCTTTCAATACTCCTAGGCTTGTATAAAACATGTATAACAGTAACCTTTCACACCAATAGTGGGGAGTTTCTAGTAAGATAGTAATTTCACAGATATTCCAACTAGCTTTAAATTTCAATATCCGCTCACAGGATTCCTATGATAGAGGCTCCATATTTGAAGGTTTCCTATTCCTCAGCATATCATTTGTCCGGCTCAAGATATTCAGAGGACAATGCTGCTGTCCATCTGGCATCGCCCAGAGAAAGAGCAGAACACTGATATATGTGTGTGTGTTATAGAGAAGGCATCAGGGTAACATATAGGGTTGAACGTCTGCCTCATGTCCTGTGGGAGAGAGAGCAACATTGTTACCCATTGTATATCCTCAGGGTGTGTGTATCTGTGTGTGTGTGTGTGTGTGTGTGTGTGTGGTGGGTGGGTGTGTGTGTGTGTGGGGGTGGGTGGGTGGGTGGGTGGGTAGTGTGTGTGGGTGGGTGGGTGGGTGCGCATGCATGCGTGCGTGTATGAATAATTGACAGCTCTAGGTTTACAGTGCCAGAGGATAGGTGAGGTAACGGTCAAAGAACACATGGGGACGTACACTGACACCCAACCCCACACAAGACAGGCACACATACACACCAGACCAAACACACGCATACACACACCATGCATGCACAGACACACACACACACACATTGAACATTTGCCTTTCCCCTCCCTCCGTAGGAGCACACAAAGCAAAGGATGGCAGGAGATACAGCTGTTCAAAAAAATTCTGGAGGTTGGAATGCGAGAGAGACAGAGAAAGAGAGGGAAAAAGGTTGGCGATTGCATTTCCTCGGTGAAACCCACGTCAAATCAGAGCCTTTGCTCCCAACTTCCTTCCTTATGAAAATACCCCCGCTCACCCTTTCCTCTCCTCCGCTAGTAATTTCCTACAGCGTGTGCCTGACTCACACACTTACTTACTTGAGGTAGTCCATCGTATGCGATGATGACTTCCACTACTGCTTGTGGGTTTGCTGATGACTGTATAATCCGATGCGGGATGCACACGATCTGCCACAGACAGAGCACACAAAGGCCTTTCCCGTTGATGCTGGTGCAGGCGTTGTGGTCGCATGTCTTCTCTGTTGATCCTCTGGTATCCGGACGGCATGGCCGAGCCATCTAAGCTGGTGGTGTCTGACAGATGCCTCAATGCTCCTGCAGTTGGTTCTCTGAAGATTCTCTGCGTGTGGAACACGGTCCTGCCAGGTCACTTTCAAAATGCATTGTAGGCATTTTATGTGAAAGGACTCCAGTTGTTTTAAGTGTCGGCTGTAGACTGTCAATGTTTCACGTCCATTAAGGAGTGTATATACACACTGCCACTTTGGTGTGTAGGTTCAGGTTGTTGAAACCCCTCTTCCTTAGCCGTCCAAATGAGGATGAGGCCTGTTTGACCCGATTCTGGATATCCTGGACGATGTTGCGGTCGTCTGAGAGGATGCTTCCAGGATATTTAAAGTGTGGCACAATGGCAAGTGAGGAGTCAGAGATGGAGAACGCGGGTATTTCAGGCAGAGGATCAGATGAGCACTGACATAGGACCTCTGTTTTTGGGATGTTAACAGACAGCCCGATTCTGCTGCATTCCCTCAACAGCTGCTGTGAGGGTGGCTTATAAAAAAACTTCTGGGGTATGTGCCACAGGAACGCGATCATCGGCGTTACGTGTTCAGATTAGAGCTTCGTGGGGGCTTGGAGCCTCCTAATGTTGAAGAGGTTCCCGTCCAATCTGATGTCCAGGGTTTCCCCGTTGTCTTTGTGCGGGAGTGTTGTGACACAGCGGAGGAAGACTGATACGCACGCGCACACACACACCCTCCCACTCCACGGCCCTAACACTGCCTTGTGACCCAAAATGTACTCCTGGAAAGAGGCCAGTCATGACATTAGCAGTATTACAAGTCCTCATAAAGTGGCTCGATTTTTATTTTTCAGAGGGTTTTTTCACCTCTTTTTGTTTGTAATCTGATACATCCACCACTGACCTTCACCTACCTCCCGGGTAGTAAAGTATGTGTGTCAGACAAGAGGTCTAAGGATGAAAATATAATGTTGGTTAGTCAGTGTTCAGTCCTAGGGGCTATTTGGGGGTAGTTACCGCAGTGTTTTCTGTGTTGTCAGCTCTGTCAGTAATCTTACACCCTACATACCGTGCTGCAGGGCACACTGAGTGGTAAAACATTTTTTGAAACTTTCGTAAACTAACACTCACACTTGACTTTTCCCCTCTACTACCACTGACTTTGCTGAAAGCTACTTTGAGGGAAATGTACTTACTATGACTGACGTATGTGGTTGTCCCACCTAGTTATCTTAAGATCAATGCACTAACTGTAAGTCGCAATGGATAAGATCGTCTGCTAATTGACGTGAGGCCATAACATGGAGTGTTATGCCTGTACTGACTTGTGTTAGAGCTGAAAACAAGTACACAGAGCGAGAGTTAGTTGGTTCACACACTCAAAGAGGCGGTGAGAAGAGAGAGTGTGTGTACGTATGCGTTTGTGCTTTTGCGCGTGCGTTTGTGCGTGCGTCTGTCTGTCTGTGTGGGTTACTTGTTGCTTGTGTTCTCTGACCTTCTCCTCTTTGTCAGTCGCCGTATGGATCAAGTGTGTTGCTATGGCACCAGCTAGGCTATCGTCCCCAGAGACGAGCTAGGAGATGAACGGCAGAATTGTCAACACCCCAGAGAGAGAGGGGGAGAAAGAGAGAAAGAAATAGGGTAAACCGGAGACTCCCAGGGGGCCCTGTCTGTGAGCCAAGTCCACTTTTAGTCGGGGGATCAGAAACTCTGTTGAAACTGAAACTGTATAGGGCCTAGGCCTTCATTTCTGCTGAAAACTCTGTTGTAAACTCGATACATTTCTCCCATACATACAGATCTAACTGTCGGTATGCTGAATAACAGTCAGTGTCACTGAAAGCCCCATTCCATATAAAGGGCAACATTATTTCACACAGGACTTAGTCAAATGTCTACTGTATGTATGTCTTGGAGCTGTATTGGGGAAGTCCCTTTCCTCTGTGGGTGTGTGTGTGTGCGTGTGCGTGGGAGACACTTGTGACCAGCCGATAGCTGGGTGAATGGTAATGTTTCAAATCAAATCAAATTTTATTTGTCACGTGCGCCGAATACAACAGGTGTAGACCATACAGCGAAATGCTTACTTACAATCCCTTAACCAGCAATGCAGTTTTAAGAAAAATATGTGTTAAGTTAAAAATAGCTAAGTAAAAAAATAAGAAAAAAATGTAACAAATAATTAAAGAGCAGCAGTAAAATAACAATAGCGAGGCTACATACAGGGGGTACCGGTACAGAGTCAATGTGCCGTTTAGTCCAGGTAATTGAGGTAATATGTACATGTAGGTAGAGTTAAAGTGACTATGCATAGATAATAAACAGAGATTAGCAGCAGTGTAAAAGGGGGGGGAGTAGCCATTTGATTAGCTGTTCAGGAGTCTTATGGCATGGGGGTAAAAGCTGTTGAAAAGCCTTTTTGGACCTAGACTTGGCGCTCCGGTACCGCTTGCCGTGCAGTAGCAGAGGGAACAGTCTATGACTAGAGTGGCTGGAGTCTTTGACAATTTTATGGCCTTCCTCTGACACCGCCTGGTATAGAGGTCCTGGATGGCAGGAAGCTTGGACCCAGTGATGTCCTGTGCCGTACGCACTACCCTCTGTAGTGCTTTGCGGTTGGAGGCCGAGCAGTTGCCCCTGCGCATATGTCAATACGCCAGACACATATCGGACCCCTATCCTGGGATTTCAGTGTGTGTGAGTGTGAAGTGAGTTTTGAGCACAGACTGCTGCAGACCCTACACCGTTCGGTGTGGACCCCCATATACCACATCTGGACCTGCATCTGTTCCTCTCCATCTTTCTTTCTTTCTTTCTCTCCTCTCTCGGTCTGTCTCTCTCTTTCTCTCTAGATTAGAACAGACCATGCAATTACACACTCTAGTGATAAAACACCTGCATTCCCAGCCCTGCATGGCTGAGGACATAGGGGAACACGAAGGTGAGACTGACTACATATCCTCCACTCTGTGTGGTTTTACTAACTACTAGCTTCTGTTGAAGAAAGTCTGTCACCACCACTCACATTGGCTCACTCAACAACGTGGTTCAGAAGTGAAGAACCATCACAGGCATTTAAAGGGGCAATCTGCTTTTGAAATTGGTTACATTTCTCCAGCCTCAACCCTCAGCTATTTACCAAATCAGTGACAGTTTGTTTTACTCACTGCTTTAGCACACTCTGCTAACCCTGATGTCCTTGCCGTGTCAGAATCCTGGCTTAGGAAGGCCACCAAAAATTCTGAGATTTCCATACCCAACTATAACATTTTCCGTCAAGATAGAACTGCCAAAGGGGGAAGAGTTGCAGTCTACTGCAGAGATAGCCTGCAAAGTAATGTCATACTTTCCAGGTCCATACCCAAACAGTTCGAACTACTAATTTTAAAAATTACTCTCTCCAGAAATAAGTCTCTCACTGTTGCCGCGTGCTACCGACCCCCCTCAGCTCCCAGCTGTGCCCTGGACACCATTTGTGAATTGATCACCCCCCATCTAGCTTCAGAGTTTGTTCTGTTAGGTGACCTAAACTGGGATATGCTTAACACCCCAGCAGTCCTACAATCTAAGCTAGATGCCCTCAATCTCACACAAATCATCAAGGAACCCACCAGGTACAACCCTAAATCTGTAAACATGGGCACCCTCATAAACTGGCCCTCCAAATACACCTCCCCTGTCTTCAACCAGGATCTCAGGGATCACTGCCTCATTGCCTGTATCCGCTACGGATCCACAGTCAAACGACCACCCCTCATCACTGTCAAACGCTCCCTAAAACACTTCTGCGAGCAGGTCTTTCTAATCGACCTGGCCCGGGTATCCTGGAAGGATATTGACCTCATCCCGTCAGTTGAGGATGCCTCATCATTCTTTAAAAGTAACTTCATCACCATTTTAGATAAGCATGCTCCGTTCAAAAAATGCAGAACTAAGAACAGATATAGCCCTTGGTTCACTCCAGACCTGACTGCCCTCGACCAGCACAAAAACATCCTGTGGCGGACTGCAATAGCATCGAATAGTCCCCTCCATATGCAACTGTTCAGGGAAGTCAGGAACCAATACACGCAGTCAGTCAGGAAAGCCAAGGCCAGCTTCTTCAGGCAGAAATTTGCATCCTGTAGCTCTAACTCCAAAAAGTTCTGGGACACTGTAAAGTCCATGGAGAACAAGAGCACCTCCTCTCAGCTGCCCACTGCACTGAGGCTAGGTAACACGGTTACCACCGATAAATCCATGATTATCGGAAACTTCAACAAGCATTTCTCAACGGCTGGCCATGCCTTCCGCCTGGCTACTCCAACCTCGGCCAACAGCTCCCCCCCGCAGCTACTCGCCCAAGCCTCTCCAGGTTCTCCTTTACCCAAATCCAGATAGCAGATGTTCTGAAGGAGCTGCAAAACCTGGACCCGTACAAATCAGCTGGACTTGACAATCTGGACCCTCTATTTCTGAAACTATCCGCTGCCATTTTCGCAACCCCTATTACCAGCCTGTTCGAACTCTCTTTCATATCGTCTGAGATCCCCAAGGATTGGAAAGCTGCCGCAGTCATCCCCCTCTTCAAAGGGGGAGACACCCTGGACCCAAACTCTTACAGACCTATATCCATCCTGCCCTGCCTATCTAAGGTCTTCGAAAGCCAAGTCAACAAACAGGTCACTGACCATCTCGAATCCCACCGTACCTTCTCCGCTGTGCAATCTGGTTTCCGAGCCGGTCACGGGTGCACCTCAGCCACACTCAAGGTACTAAACGATATCATAACCGCCATCGATAAAAGACTACTGTGCAGCCGTCTTCATCGACCTGGCCAAGGCTTTCGACTCTGTCAACCACCATATTCTTATCGGCAGACTCAGTAGCCTCGGTTTTTCTAATCACTTCCTTGCCTGGTTCACCAACTACTTTGCAGACAGAGTTCAGTGTGTCAAATCGGAGGGCATGTTGTCCGGTCCTCTGGCAGTCTCTATGGGAGTGCCACAGGGTTCAATTCTCGGGCCGACTCTTTTCTCTGTATATATCAATGATGTTGCTCTTGCTGCGTGCGATTCCCTGATCCACCTCTACGCAGACGACACCATTCTGTATACTTCCGGCCCTTCCTTGGACACTGTGCTATCTAACCTCCAAACGAGCTTCAACGCCATACAACACTCCTTCCGTGGCCTCCAACTGCTCTTAAACGCTAGTAAAATCAAATGCATGCTTTTCAACCGTTCGCTGCCTGCACCCGCACGCCCGACTAGCATCACCACCCTGGATGGATCCGACCTAGATTATGTGGACATCTATAAGTACCTAGGTGTCTGGCTAGACTGTAAACTCTCCTTCCAGACTAATATCAAAAATCTCCAATCTAAAATCAAATCTAGAGTCGGCTTTCTATTCTGCAACAAAGCCTCCTTCACTCACGCCGCCAAACTTACCCTAGTAAAACTGACTATCCTACCGATCCTCGACTTCGGCGCTGTCATCTACAAAATAGCTTCCAATACTCTACTCAGCAAACTGGATGCAGTTTATCACAGTGCCATCCGTTTTGTTACTAAAGCACCTTATACCACCCACCACTGTGACCTGTATGCTCTAGTCGGCTGGCCCTCGCTACATATTCGTCGCCAGACCCACTGGATCCAGGTCTACAAGTCATGCTAGGTAAAGCTCCGCCTTATCTCAGTTCACTGGTCACGATGGCAACACCCACCCGTAGCATGCGCTCCAGCAGGTGTATCTCACTGATCATCCCTAAAGCCAACACCTCATTTGGCCGCCTTTCGTTCCAGTTCTCTGCTGCCTGTGACTGGAACGAATTGCAAAAATCGCTGAAGTTGGAGACTTTTATCTCCCTCACCAACTTCAAACATCTGCTATCTGAGCAGCTAACCGATCGCTGCAGCTGTACATAGTCTATCGGTAAATAGCCCACCCAATTTACCTACCTCATCCCCATACTGTTTATATTTATGTACTTTTCTGCTCTTTTGCACACCAGTATCTCTACCTGTACATGACCATCTGATCATTTATCACTCCAAAATCTGCAAAATTGTAATTATTCGCCTACCTCCTCATGCCTTTTGCACACAATGTATATAGAGACTGTCTTTAAAAAAAAAATGTATACTGTGTTATTGACTTGTTAATTGTTTACTCCATGTGTAACTCTGTGTTGTCTGTTCACATTGCTATGCTTTATCTTGGCCAGGTCGCAGTTGTAAATGAGAACTTGTTCTCAACTAGCCTACCTGGTTAAATAAAGGTTCAATTAAAAAAATTATAATAAATAAACGGGGTGACAGCTTTGTTATTGTTTCAACAGCTGATTGCCCCTTTAAGGGTACAAGACAGGAAAGAGGGATGTCTGTGGTTACCATGAGATCCCAGGGGGCACCCAGGTACAGGTCCTGGGGGAGAATGGCACTGTGCCAGAGACGGAGGTGTGTTCTCATTATAAATCGCATACCTGCATAATGTATATCACCTGCTGCAATACATATATCACCTCTGATTTCACCATACATGTACTGTATATTATAAACCGGGTAGTTTGGGTCTTGGATGCTGATTGGCTGAAAGCCGTGGTATATTAGACATTATAAACTGGGTGGTTTGAGCCCTGAATACGGATTGGCTGAAAGCCGTGGTTTATCACGGGTATGACATAACATAACTTTTTACTGTTCTAATTACATTGGTAACCAGTTTATAATAGCAATAAGGCACCTTGGGGGTTTGTAGTACAGTATATGACCAATTTCTCACGGCTAATGGCTGTATCCGCGTTGCGTCAAGCAAAGAACAGCCCTTAGTTGTGGTATATTGGCCATATACCACACCTCCTCTGTCCTTATTGCTTAACTATAAACTGGGTGGTTCGAGCCCTGAATGCTGATTGGCTGACGGTCATGGAATATCAGACCATATACCACGGGTATGACAAAACATTTATTTTTACTGCTCTTTTCACATTGGTAACCAGATTAAAATAGCAATAAGGCACCTCAGGGTCTGTGGTATATGGCCAATATACCTCACGCCCTCATGCCTTATTGCTTAAATATATCACGATATGCAGGGTTTGTTCTGGAATTAAAAGGGGCTTAGGTGGTGGGTGTAGCAAGGGGGTGTGGCAATGGGCGTGCTCGGCCCGTCGCCGAGGCTGAATTTTAGAAGTGCTTTTATTATAAAACATTTTTTTATTAAAAAAAATGTACATTTACATTTTTACACTGTTTACACTGTGCCGACCCACCCATGAATTTCAATGCCAGAAAAATCCCTGGTATGATGCAAAATTACTTATTTACTGCTCTAATTATGTTGGTAACCAGTTTATAATAGCAATAAGGCACCTTTGGGGTTTGTGGTATATGGCTAATATACCATGGCTAAGGGCTGTATCCAGGCACTCCGCATTGTGTTGAGCATAAGAACAACCGTTAGCCGTGGTATATTGGCCATATACCACACCTCCTTATTGCTTAATTATATAACGACCTGAGTAGGGCTGTGCTGGTCATGAAATTTTATCAGCCGCCGATTGTCAAGCAAATAACTGCTGGTTTCACAGTAAATTACCCTTTAATTAACATAAACACATTTAGCATCTCCTGGCATAGCCTACAAGCCACTGATGCAGAGCTTTGCAACATCTACATTTTAAAAAGTCTAATAAATCCATGTGATATAGCCTACACCATCACAATAAATGTATGATTTATTTTAGACAGGTCTAAAGAAGCATGATATGAAGAAAATGTATTCTATTTCAGAAGAACACAATAGCATACTCTTGAGTTGTCCTTATGTTAGGTCCTGATCTGGCTGTGCCATATGGCTGTGGGCTACACTAGTGCATTTAGCAGACAAGATTTGCTTAGAATTCTGTGGCATTGTTTTATAGTATGACGATGCTATGTAACACAGCTAAATAAAATTGAAAGGACATTTCTTCCAAATGATTTCCGAGGGAGTGCTCATATGATTTCCGAGGGAGTGCTCACATGATTTCCGAGGGAGTGCTCACATGATTTCCGAGGGAGTGCTCACATGATTTCCGAGGGAGTGCTCACATGATTTCCAAGGGAGTGCTCACATGATTTCCAAGGGAGTGCTCACATGATTTCCGAGGGAGTGCTCACATGATTTCCGAGGGAGTGCTCACATGATTTCCGAGGGAGTGCTCACATGATTTCCGAGGGAGTGCTCACATGATTTCCGAGGGAGTGCTCACATGATTTCCGAGGGAGTGCTCACATGATTTCCGAGGGAGTGCTCACATGATTTCCGAGGGAGTGCTCACATGATTTCCGAGGGAGTGCTCATATGATTTCCGAGGGAGTGCTCACATGATTTCCGAGGGAGTGCTCACATGATTTCCGAGGGAGTGCTCACATGATTTCCAAGGGAGTGGTCATATGATTTCCGAGGGAGTGCTCACATGCGGCTACTCTGTGTTGAGCGGTTAACAAAGAAGCAGATTCTCCTATATGCTTCATTTAGAATGATTTATTCAACTTTAGCTGGGATTAAAACGTTGGGCTATATGTTTTGATGCGACTCTAATAATGATTTGAAAAAAGTCTCATGAAAGGCATGAGCTCTGCTTTGTTTCTTGTGCAGGCTGCACACTTTTGATAATATTCTCACCGGGCCTCGAATTTCCTGTGGCATCCCCCTTGTGTGGCCTAAATGCCCTCATACAAAAAAAAATCCATGCCTTTTTTTTTGCGCAAATTTTTGCACATTTATAAAAAACTGAAATATCACATTTACATAGGTATTCAGACCCTTTATTCGGTACTTTGTTGAAGAGTCTGTAATCGCTGCCAAAGGGGGCAGCGATTACAGACTCGAGTCTTCGGTATAACGCAAGCTTGGCACACCTGTATTTGGGGAGTTTCTCCCATTCTTCTCTGCAGATCCTCTCAAGCTTTGTCAGGTTGGATGGGGAGCGTCGCTGCACAGGTATTTTCAGGTCTCTCCAGAGATGTTTGATCGGATTCCGGGATCTGGCTGGGTCAATCAAGGACATTCAGAGACTTGACCCAAAGCCACTCTTACGTTGTCTTGGCTGTGTGCTTAGGGTCGTTGTCCTGTTGGAAGGTGAACCTTTTCCCCAGCCTGAGGTCCTGAGCACTGTGGAGCAGGTTTTCATCAAGGCTTTCTCTGTACTTTGAAAAATATCACCACAGCATGATGCTGCCACCACCGTGCTTCACCGTAGGGATGGTATTGGCTAGGTGATGAGCAGTGCCTGGTTTCCTCCAGACGTGACACTTTGCATTCAGGTCAAAGAGTTCAGTCTTGGTTTCATCAGACCAGATCATCTTGTTTCACATGGTCCAAGAGTCCTTTAGGCGCAAACTCCAAGCGGGCTGTCATGTGCCTTTTACTGAGGAGAGGCTTCTGTCTGGCCACTATCATAAAGGCCTGATTGATGGAATTGCTGCAGAGAGGGTTATCCTTCTGGAAGGTTCTCACATCTCCACATAGGAACTCTGGAGCTCTGTCAAAGTGACTATTGGGTTTTAGGTCACCTCCCTGACCAAGGCCCTTCTCCCTCGATTGCTCAGTTTGGCCGGGCGGCCAGGTCTAGGAAGAGTCTTGGTGGTTCCAAACTTTTTTCTCTGACATGCACTGTCAACTGTGGGACCTTATATAGACAGGTGTGTGCCTTTCCAAATCATGTCCAATCAATTGAATATACCACAGGTGAACTCCAGTGAAGTTGTAGAAACATCTCAAGGATGATCAATGGAAACCGGATGCATCTGAGCTCAATTATGTATTTGTGTTTCTGTTCTAAAGGTAACTGTAAAGAGGATATTATATTGTACCTTCCCTAACACAGCCCTCCCTGTCCCCCTGGGCATAAACACACACACACACACACTCAACTCTTTTCCAGTCCACTGCCGCTGAGTGTGTGTTGCCGCCAATGCGTAAAGAGAGGCCTGGTGTCCCAATCCAAGTATGGAGTGGGGTTTCATTGAGTGTGCATGTGTGTGTGTGTGCATGCTGTTAATGGGCCTCTCTGCGTGCCAATGGAGTGGCTTCACCCCTCGTCTCATTAATCATACAGTGTCACTAGGCTGACACTGTTCCCTATGTAGTGCACTGCACTACCTTTGACCAGAGCCCTACATTGCTGTTAAATAGGGTGCCATTTGGAACATAACCAGAGAGTGTGAGAGTGTCTGCTTAGGAGGCCAGTACTGTATACCGTTGACACTTCACCCTGAGAGCCATTGATCTGCTGGCCTGGCCTGTCAATAGGGAGCTGGCTACAACATTTACTACAACATCCACTAGACTTCTATGGTCATTCAGCAGACACTTCACCTACACACAGCTAAGAGGGTAATGTTCATTATCCACTCTGAGAACTGCCCCTCCTTTCTCTCATTCACTTACACTCATTCATTTAGCACAGATCTTCCTTGATGTTGAAGCATTGAGGATTGACAGGCATGTAACTCGGCCTCGAATATTGATCTTTTCTCATGGTTATGTGGCAAGGCGAGGAAGTAATTATTTTCTTGTGTTTGGCAGTTTGTGTGTGTGTGTGTGTGTGTGTGTGTGTGTGTGTGTTTGCATTCGTGTGCACATCTGTCAGTAATGGTGCCACTACTTTCCCTCTCTCTGCTCTCTGATAAAGAGATTAGACAGAGAGCCGTGTGCTTAGCTCTCTATTCAAGCTCTTATAGTAAATCAAACCGTTAGAGAGTTCTAGTGGTGCCTTCGGAGCGTAGCCAGCCAGCTCCCAGTGCAGCTCTTAAATCAGGCCTGGCCAGCCAGAGTTATGACGCTCTACAGGTTGACCCAGTGTGAGTGCAGACCAGGGCATTGTGCGGTACTGAGCTGTACGTGGTACCAAGAGAAGTTGGCTCGACCTCAAGAAACGCCGCCGCCTGCTCTGCTCGCTACCTCTACTTAAAAAGTTCAAAGCTTTCGCGCTCTATACTTCCTACCTCTCTCTCTCATTTTCTATCTCTCGCTCTCTCTCTCTCCCTCAATGAGCCAGAGAATATCTAGGGGTTTCAATAGAGGTTACACTGCAAAGAACAGTAACCTAAAATGACTTACATCCTCAGACCAGTCCTGTGCGAATTACCTTTTTATTAAGCTTTTGTACTTTGTAAACGTCCAGACACAGTTGGTGGTGTGTTGTCTGAGAGCTATCCCACAATGGCCTGCTCCTGCTCCAGCTTCTGCTGCTGGACCACACCTGCCTGCCTTTCAACAGCCCATCCTCCCCATTGTCACACTTCCACAGGAAAGGGATCAAATACCCTCACTGCTAGACACACACCGTCCCTGTTAAACCCTGTGTGTGTGTGTGTGTGTGTGTGTGTGTGTGTGTGTGTGTGTGTGTGTGTGTGTGTGTGTGTGTGTGTGTGCGCGTGTGAGAGAAAGAGAGAAACGGGGACAGATAATGAGAGTGTAATGTAGGGAGAGAGTGTAACGAGGTCAGAAGCGCACTGTTGTTTAGGTAGGTCTTTATGTGGAAAATGTGAAAGTGTTTTGAAGGTGGAGAGGTGTGGAGAGTGGTGGAAAGGGGTGGGGCTAAAGGAGTGGTAGTGATAGTGCTGCTAAAGGATATTGTGTCCTGGCAACTGTGCCAGCCTGGGACTGCTCTGACCCAAAATGGAGCTCGCTCTCTGTTTCTGTCTAGCTCACAACTTTCTCTTGTTTTTCTCTCATTTTCTTTTCTCTTTCCACTTCTTTCTAACTATAGTCTCCCTCTCTATTTCTGTATTTCTTTCCTCCCACAGCCTGTCTGCCCTACCATACACTGTCCTATTACTTTAATGTTATTTGTCAGTGGTAAACACTCTGCCGGCCCCTCTATCACTTTTTCTTCCTCTCGCGTTCTCCCTTTCTCATTCTCTTCCTCTCTTCTAGCCCAATCTTGAAGCACCCAGGACTTCCTATCTTCTGTAAACTCTGTAGTCTTCTGCATTGTAATCTGTAGTTAGTTATTGTAGGGGCAAGTTCTTTACTGTTCATCTGAGTTGGGGTCTGTACGGGAGTTATTGTACGGGTAGACTATTTACCTCTTTACTGTTTTCCAGGGAGACAGAGAGACAGATAATCAACTAATCTGTGGTCTCAGGCCAGGCTGTGGAGTAAATACACTGTGAGACAATACTGGTCTTTCCACACAAGCCCACTGCTTTCCTATTGTTAGAGGAAATACATTCCTGCAAATGAATGTTCAGCCTGAGCTTTGACACTGCGTTTAAAACCAATGAGTTGGATCAGATTTTCTAAACGGATCTTAATTTCTCTCAGATTAACATTCATAGGCCAGAGACCTTGATCAGGATAATTGCTCTCATCAGTGTCCGTTAGGACCAAATTAACCTAATAGCTTTTTACTGTTTAAGTTTCATGAAATCTTTAGAATACAAACTGTTTTCAAACAGTAAAGAATGAGTAAAAACTGATTTTCAAAGGAGGGCAACTTCTTCATTCCTCCATTATTGATGTTAGTTGTTTTTACCATTCCTGTAATAATCATCAGACCTATGACCTCTGTGTTTCAGCCCAACATTGGTCGACTGGGGATCCCCCATGGACCCTCAGGTGAAAAGGTGGCTGTGGTTGCTGTGGACGACTGTGACATTGCCATGGCAGTTCGTTTTGGCAACCAGATCGGCAATTACTCCTGTGCTGCCCAGGGAACCCAAACAGGACAGAAAAAGTGAGTGTCTCTCTCTGTTTCTCTCTCTCTGTTTTCCGTTCACTCGCTCCCTCCTCTCTCTCTCTCTCTCTCTCTCTCTCTTTCTCTCTCATTCTTCTCTCTCCCTCTCTTCTCTCTCTCTGTCTCTCCCCCTCTGTCTTCAGGTTCATTCCACTACCTTCAGTGAGGCTAATATGTGTTAGGCTAATAGGAGTCAGTGTTGTAAGTGCAGGACTGATGTTCAGTCACCTTCATTACACCACATTACCTTGCCTTTCTCTCTCTTAATCGCTCAGGATTGACATGCTCTCAATTGTCAGACGAATATCTCAGACATGGCCTCTTACACAGCCTAACATGGCTTAACCTTTACTTAATCGTTCAGACATTTACTACTGCAACTAATTGTTTCTGTATCTGAACCCAAGATCCTTTTCAAATTAGGGATGTTAGGCAAGGCAGCGAGCTAGAACACATTTAGGAAAAGAAGAAAAACACATCAAAGGAACGGGGTAATGAGGCTGCATTCTTTTAGAACCGGTCGCTCCACTATGTTAGGCTCAGAGCTGTTCTACACTAAATTACGTGGCTCCGTTTGACTCTGAGGCCGACACCCAGGCTTTTAGGTTAAGTCTTTGACGAAAAGGAGTGAAAGTTACGACGCACCCACACACTATCTATCTGTTTACCTATTTGTCGTTTCAGACCTCACCCTATCTGCTTCTCCTGAAGTGAGAGGCAACAATCGCTACAAAGGACCGGCCCAAAATAGCATACATTGTGTGACACTCGTTCAACGCGTACTTTGTGGCATTTTTAGACCGTATGACATTGGCCTTTTGCCGTTTTCAAATTGATCATATGTTTTACGTTATGCATTGGTGTCGCGTCGCAATAGTTCACGTTAAACCCTGGGCGTTGGATGTTTTGTGAGTTTAGAGGCTTGTGTGTAAGCTAAGTGGCTGCTTTAGCCAGCGTCCTTGCTGCCTGCTAAGTCTTCTGGGCCGTTGGTGGTGTTACAGAAGGAGGAATGAATCAAGCCAGCTAGCTGGGTTACAGTGGCTTTGTCCTTTCAGTCAACAAGGCCTGTGACAAATAACCTTTTGCAGGGTAACCATACTACTCACACCATCAGTACCCTGTAATCCCCTTTAGAAAACTTAAGAAACTTTGAGGAAGACTTTGGTGTCTGTCACCAGGCACTCTGTTGTGGAACGTTGGTCCTGTCATTGCATTCATTTGAAAGAAAGAGAGTTCAATATAGTGTGTGAATTTCGTTTTCACCTAAGTCCATTACCCATCAGTTGGCACTTTGTTGGTGCATCTTTAGCTCCTAATCCATTGGGGGCTGGGGCGCCATTTTGGATCCAGAACCATTAGAGGAACTCTAAGTGCCATTTTGTCTCCATTCTGACCCCGTTTCCTGTACTCTCCCCTGCAGATCATTAGACCTGACAGGACCGCTGCTGCTGGGTGGTGTTCCCAACCTGCCCGAGGACTTCCCTGTGAGGAACAGAGACTTTGTGGGCTGCATGAGGAACCTGAGCATCGACAGCAAACCCACCGACATGGCCAGCTTCATCGCTAACAACGGAACCACTGCAGGTAACAACCTTTGTCATCAGGTAACATATTTTTGTCATCTTTACTCAGGTTAGCTGTGTTGTTTGTTTACTGATACTGATTGACATCTATCATGACCCATGTAGGTTGTCCTGCCAAGATCAATTTCTGTACTAAGGATTTGTGTCAGAACGGAGGAGTGTGTGTCAACAAGTGGAACACCTACAGCTGTGACTGTCCTCTGGGCTACGGGGGCAAGAACTGCGAACAAGGTGAGGGTGTGTGTGTGTGTGTGTGTGTGTAGCCGATGTGAAATGGCTAGCTAGTTAGCGGTGCACGCTAGTAGTGTTCAATCGGTGACGTCAGTTGCTCTGAGACCTAGAAGTAGTTGTTTCTCTTGCTGTGCCACGGCTTTTGTGGAGTGATCGGTAACATTGCTTTGTGGAGTGGCTGTTGTCAATGTGTTCAGACGGTCCCTGGTTCAAGCCCAGGTTGGGGAAAGGAGAGGGACAGAAGCAATACTGTTACGTGTGTGTGTTTCAAGATGGCATAAGGACTGCAGCCGTGCATGTTACAATGAGGGTCCCTCATATTGAATATCTGGGTCGGCATCTGTATGCGTCAGTGTGAGCAGGACTTGTTTGTGTTACAGTTGATTGCATAAGGAAGTGAGGAAGGACACTGGAGTTAATGTGGCTTAGCTTCCTGTGAAGGAAGTGTCTTTTCAGATAGCGATCAAGAAGGGTGAGTGTGTGTGTGTGTGTGTGTGTGTGTGTGTGAAGGAAGTGTATCTGCGGATAGAGATCCAGCAGGAACCTTAGGTGACTGGTCATTACTGACTCATACATGTACTCTGCAGAAGCTAGATGTTAGTATAATAGTGAAACTTAGAGCATGGCCCAAAGAGCTGTTGTCTATTTCACTAATGAGACAAAGACCAACTCTGACTCACATATCAGTGCCAGGATCAAGGGACGGGGACACACACACACGGACCCTGTGGTTGCCCCACTGTTGTTGAGCCAGAGTGTTTACATGGAACAGACCACAGCGCTCCTGTAGTGTGTATTTACAGTACCAATCATAGCAGTCTTATATACTCCCGTGCTGATGGACAGGTGTGGGAGTGTGATAGACAGATATATGATGTGTGGTTACACTGTTATAGCTTGCCCTGTTTTGATCCTGACTGTTCTGTTGCTCATATCCCCCACTAGGGATGGATGATGGGTGGGGTGTGGTGGGGTGTGGTGTGGTGTGTGTGTGTCTAACAGGCCTAATGATAGCGCTTGTATGCTTGTATGACAGTGATTTACTGGTTTTGTGGTCCGGAGCGGGGTACTGAAATGGTGTGTGTGTGTGTGTGTGTGTTCCTCTGAAAGGGTTAAACTAAGTGACTCACACTGTGCCTGTCCTGTCTCGCACACAGAGACATCTAAAGTCATCAAGGGAAGCTGTAGTGTGTGTGCGTGTGTGTGTCAGCATTATGTCAAAAGCAATTTCTTTATTTGGGAAACTATCCCAAGGCCAGGGCAATAGAACCAGAACACTTGCCAAAAATATTGTTATTTTGAATGCTCCTACACGAATATGAGTAATATTCCTACTGAGTTATAAAACAGTAAGAGGGTGGCTTTGATTTACCCTCTAGGGCCTGCTTCCAAACAATTATAAAACACACACACATTGATATTTGATCAAATATCTCCACCTAGTCTGGGTTGGATGAGGTAGCTGTGTAGTGATGCCAGGCAGCAGATCGAGTATCTGTAGTTGGACTTAGGAACAGAAGTAACACGGAGGGTTTGGCTGCTTCACTACTTGTTGACAAGCTGTGTGGGCAGTAGAAACCATAGACGTTATATCATGGGTACGGACAGCACGGGAATCATAGATATCATATCACTTTTAGAGCAGCAATGGACACCATAGGCATATCCGTGGTACTGTAGAGGCGCAGGAAGAGAAATATGACGAGACAGTCGATAATTCAGGATTTCCCAGACGCATTCTGTGAGTTTGGACATAAACTCATAAACTCAGCCTCCTTTCAGAGGTAATTCGTAAAAATCCAAATAACTTCACAGATCTTTCATTGTAAAGGGTTTAAACACTGTTTCCCATGCTTGTTCAATGAACCATAAACAATTAATGAACATGCACCTGTGGAACGGTTGTTAAGACACTAACAGCTTACCGACGGTAGGCAATTAAGGTCACAGTTATGAAAACGTAGGACACTAAAGAGACCTTTCTACTGAATAAAGATGCCCAGGTTCCCTGCTCATCTGCGTGAACGTGCCTTAGGCATGCTGCAAGGAGGCATGAGGACTGCAGATGTGGCCAGGGCAATAAATTGCAATGTCCGTATTGAGAGATGCCTAAGACAGCGCTACAGGGAGATACAACCGACAGCTGATCATCCTCACAGTGGCAGACCACGTGTAACAGCACCTGCACAGGATCGGTACATTCCAACATCACACCTGCGGGACAGGTACAGGATGGCAACAACAACTGCCCGAGTTACACTACAATCCCTCCATCAGTGCTCAGACTGTCAGCAATATACTGAGAGAAGCTGGACTGAGGGCTTGTAGGCCTGTTGTAAGGCAGGTCCTCACCAGACATCACTGGCAAAAACGTCACCTATGGGCACAAACCCACCATTGCTGGACCAGACAGGACTGGCAAAAAGTGCTCTTCACTGACGAGTCGCGGTTTTGTCTCACCAGGGGTGATGGTCGAATTTGTGTTTATCGTCGAAGGAATGAGCGTTACACCAAGGCCTGTACTCTGGAGCGGGATCGATTTGGAGGTGGAGGGTCCGTTAACTTCTTGCGTCGAGCCATCCCGGATCCGGGAACGTGAATACAGCCTCAAGCTCATTACCATAACGCAACGTTAACTATTCATGAAAATCGCAAATGAAATGAAATAAATATGCTAGCTCTCAAGCTTAGCCTTTTGTTAACAACACTGTCATCTCAGATTTTCAAAAATATGCTTCTCAACCATAGCAAAACAAGCATTTGTGTAACAGCATTTAGTGTTAGCATAGCATTTAGCGTTAGCATTCAGCAGGCAACATTTTCACAAAAACCAGAAAACCATTCAAATAAAATAATTTACCTTTGAAGAACTTCTGATGTTTTCAATGAGGAGACTCTCAGTTAGATAGCAAATGTTCAGTTTTTCCTGAAAGATTATTTGTTTAGGAGAAATCGCTCCATTTTGTGCGTCACGTTTAGCTAAGAAAAAAACCTGTATCCAGGATTGTGTAAATCTATCTGCAAGCTCATTAGCATAACACAACGTTAATTATTCATGAAAATCGCAAATGAAATGAAATCAATATGCTAGCTCTCAAGCTTAGCCTTTTGTTAACAACACTGTCATCTCAGATTTTCAAAAATATGCTTCTCAACCATAGCAAAACAAGCATTTGTGTAACAGTATTGATAGCTATTGATAGCTAGCGTTAGCATTTAGCGTTAGCATTCAGCAGGCAACATTTTCACAAAAAACAGAAAACCATTCAAATAAAATCATTTACATTTGAAGAACTTCGGATGTTTTCAATGAGGGGACTCTCAGTTAGATAGCAAATGTTCAGTTTTTCCTGAAAGATTATTTGTGCAGGAGAAATCGGTCCGTTTTCTGCATCATGTTTGGCTACCAATTCGTCAAAACGCCAAACTTTTTTCCAAATTAACTCCATAATATCGACTGAAACATGGTAAACGTTGTTTAGAATCAATCCTCAACGTGTTTTTCACATATCTCTTCGGTGATATATCGTTCGTGGAAGTGTGCGTTCTCCTCTGAATCTCAATGGAAAATGCCTCCAGTTGAAGATTACGCACCAATTTAGACAAAGGACACCGGGCGGACCCCTGGCAAATGTACATTTACATTTACATTTAAGTCATTTAGCAGACGCTCTTATCCAGAGCGATGTAGTCTCTTATGGCCAATCTTCCAATGATATGCCTACAAATACGTCACAATGCTGCAGACACCTTGGGCAAACGGCAGAAAGCTTAGGCTCGTTCATGGCACATTCACAGCCATATAAGGAGACAATGGAAAACAGCCTCAAAAATTCTGCTCATTTCCTGTGTGAGGTTTCATCTTGGTTTCGCCTGTAGCATGAGTTCTGTGGCACTCACAGATAATATATTTGCCGTTTTGGAAACGTCAGAGTGTTTTCTTTCCAAAGCTGCCAATTATATGCATAGTCAAGCATCTTTTCGTGACAAAATATTGAGCTTAAAACGGGCACGTTTTTTTATCCAATAATGAAATACTGCCCCTAGAGTCTCAAGAGGTTAATTAAGGTCTAGGGCGGTATATCACAGCATCATCGGACTGAGCTTGTTGTCATTGCAGGAAATCTCAATGCTGTGCGTTACAGGGAAGACATCCTCCGCCCTCATGTGGTACCCTTCTTGCTGGCTCATCCTGACATGACCCTCCAGCATGACAATGCCACCAGCCATATTGCTCGTTCTGTGCGTGATTTCCTGCAAGACAGGAATGTCAGTGTTCTGCCATGGCCAGTGAAGAGCCCGGATCTCAATCCCATTGAGCACGTCTGGGACCTGTTGGATCGGAGGGCTAGGGCCATTCCCATTCCCCAGAAATGTCCAGGAACTTGCAGGTGCCTTGGTGGAAGAGTGGGGTAACATCTCACAGCAAGAACTGGCAAATCTGGTGCAGTCCATGAGGAGGAGATGCACTGCAGTACTTAATGCAGCTGGTGGCCACACCAGATACTGACTGTTACTTTTGATTTTGGGACATTATTCCATTTCTGTTAGTCACATGTCTGGAACTTGTTCAGTTTATGTCTCAGTTGTTGAATATTGTTATGTTCATGCAAATATTTACACATGTTAAGTTTGCTGAAAATAAACGCAGTTGACAGTGAGAGGACGTTTATTTTTTTTCTGAGTTTATGATGTGGTTTAGTTGCACATCAAACTGTGAGTGTGTTTAGGTTAGTGTGAAGGTTTCGTGTGAGCTGGTGGTTTTCCTCTGCTCTCCACTCTCTTCTGAACTGTATCTCGAAGGAATCCAACTCCAGACTATCTCTGATGTTGTTCTTTATGCCTCATGTACATCTTTTGTCTCTTTCCAGGGACTGCAAATGAGCAATGTATCGTGTGAAAAAAAAGTTGGAGAGACACAGATGGTTCAGGAGCTAGTCCCCATGCATCTTTTGAGAGTGTGTGTGTGTGTGTGTGTACACTGTGCCTCAGTAGAAATATGTGCCCTGCGGAGAAGAGGGAGATCGAGAGAGCTTAGCGCTTCAGTTGTCTCATAGGGAACAGCCTAGTGCTATGCTGACAGACATACAACTGTTATACTGACTGACTGAATGGCTGACTGACTGACTACAGCATGTCTGTTTGGCTGCAGGGCTAGTGGGTGCTCTGGAGTGTGATGTGTTACACTGAATGACTGACTGACTGACTACAGCATGTCTGATGTGTTATACTGTGGGCTTGTTTGTCAAAGAAGGATTAGTGTCCTGTATGGTACAAGGTTTTTGACAGTAATGATGTCTTATAGCTGAATTAGACATGGTGAGGTGGATTAGCTACTGTAATTATTCTCCCTGGAAGAATACAAAAATACAAGATGCAATCTGTAAGTCTGACATACTAAGCATTAATGATGGGAGGGGAATGAATACAGTTACATATCGAGATATTGTTTTTGGACGATATTGTATCGATACTTTGACTCCAGGTAAAAATACAAATGTTTTTGTCTTTGTTTGCTGGCTAGCCCTAGTCGCCAGTCGCCAAAACACCGGTATTTTTCATCCTATAGCTTGTTCTCCATCTTCTTTTTAAACTGTGAGCTAAGATGCTTTCAGCACTTTTAGTTCCATGACTAATCAGAACTCCTTTTCTCATGTTCTCTTGTGTCTCTCTGTAGACAGACATACAGTGAATAATATATTTGGAACATCAAATCGCAATAAAATCGCAGTATCGAATCGCAATACATATAGATTTTGAGAATCACAATACATATTGTATCGGCATCTAAGTATCATGATAATATCTTATCGTGAGGTCCCTGGCAATTCCCAGCCCTACTTAGCATGTGATGTGTATAACACGTGATTTGCCTTAATAGCAATGATTATTGAATAGATTATGCGATTCTGATTTTGTATTATTCTCCTCCTCTAGTGATGCCGTCCCCGCAGCACTTTGACAGCCAGGCCCTGGTGTCGTGGAGTGACCTCGACGTCACCATCGCTGTGCCCTGGTACATGGGCCTGATGTTCCGGACGAGGCAAGGCACTGGCACACTGATGCGGGCTAACGCTGGAGACTCTACTATCAATTTACTGGTGAGTTATTGTACACGCACAAGAACAACAACGGAGCAAGAAGGTAAGGTGTGTTATATGGTTGATTGAAGTTCAGTAGACTACCTGTGTGTAGTAATCGTCTTTCTATCTCTCTCTCTTGCTCTCCCCACCCTCCCCTCAGATAAGTGATCAGTACGTGAGGTTTGAGGTGTTTCTGGGATCTGAGCGGGTAGCGGTGCTGGGCTTCCCTCAAGTCCGGGTGAACGATGGGGAGTGGCACCATGTCCTTGTGGAGCTGAAGAGCGTCAAAGACGGCAAGGACATCAAATACATGGCCCTGGTGTCACTGGACTACGGGCTGTACGAGGTACTGAGACATACACATACAGGCACAGATACAAACACACACACGCAGCAAATCTTACACTCTGTGTGTGTCTGCGTGTCTCCAGAGGTCTGTGGAGATAGGCAACGAGCTGCCAGGTCTGAGGCTGAGGGCTCTGTATCTGGGAGGATTACCAGGAGAGGGGAACCACGTCCACGATGGCTTCACCGGATGCATACAGGTACGTTTTAACAGTAAACCACGTCTGGATGACATTATTCTCCACAACATCAAGTACTGTAGCTCACTGTATGTATATACCTACCTGTCTTTATCTAATACCTAGGGGCTGTGGGCAGAGCGTGCGATGAGAGTGTGTACCTGCGATTCTCTGGGACCTAATGGAGAGGGCATGTTTTCTTTCCCACAGGGTGCGCGCATGGGCGAGACATCCACCAACGTGGTCAACGTGAACATGCTGCAGGGCTTTAAGATTCGTGTAGAGAACGGCTGTGACCTGGCTGACCCCTGTGACTCTAACATCTGCCCTGAGAACAGCCACTGCAGCGACGACTGGAGCACACACACCTGCGTCTGTGACCCAGGTAACACACACCCATGCGCACGTAAGGGGCGCGCGCACACACACACACACACACACACACACACACACTGTAGTAGACACACACACACCTGCGTCTGTGACCCAGGTTACACACATGCACATGCTGTCAGCACACACAGTGTACACACACACACCTGTGTCTGCATCTCGTCACACCATTCACTTGTTCTGAAAAATGTTCACCATAGGAATGCTGTTTTGTAGTCTCCAGCTTTGACTGAGTTTTTGTTCCATTATATAACTGTGTATAGTTCTGCAATGTTGTTGAAGACCTGCTGACCAGATGTCTCTCTCTTCTCTCTGTGACCTGTGTCCTTTCCCAGGGTACTTTGGGAGGGAGTGCGTTGATGCGTGTCACCTCAACCCCTGCGAGCACGTGTCCACCTGCGTCCGCAAGCCTAGCTCCTCCCATGGCTACACCTGCGAGTGTGGACAGAACTACTACGGACAGTACTGCGAAAACAAGTAAGACCTGGCCGCTTTGTGCAAGTGCCTGTGTAAGTGTGTGCACGTGTGGGTATGTGTGTGCCCTGGTTTGGCTCCACAGTGCAGGGGAAACACACATTCACATGCCTCCAAAATCAACGCAACATCTGATTGTTGAAGTACAGTTCCCGCGCAGCCCAGTCAAAACTGTTCGCTGCTCTGGCCCCCCAATGGTGGAACAAACTCCCTCACGACGCCAGGACAGCGGAGTCAATCACCACCTTCCGGAGACACCTGAAACCCCACCTCTTTCAGGAATACCTAGGATAGGATAAAGTAATCCTTCTCACCCCCCCCCCCTTAAAAGATTTAGATGCACTATTGTAAAGTGGCTGTTCCACTGGATGTCTTAAGGTGAACGCACCAATTTGTAAGTCGCTCTGGATAAGAGCGTCTGCTAAATGACTTAAATGTAAATGTAATTGTTTTCATGTTAGCCTAATCAACCTCTGCTCCCTTACCTTCCTCTCTGTCTTTCACAAATATGCGCCTCACCGTTCATCTGACTGGCAACAGGCTCTACTTTTACTGGCCTTAACTCAAAACAGTCCTTCTCCGGCACCTGACGTAAGCCTGCTGGTAATGAACCCTAGCTGTGGCTTTTCCCAGACCTGTGATCTGAGCTCTCTGGGGGATTTTTATTCTTCCAAAACTGGTCCCAGATCTGCCTTTGATCAGAGCAGGAATCTGGTGTGAGTGTCAGAGGCAGGAGCCAGAGGGTTAGATGAAACCACTGTGTGTTGTTCTAGACATTAACTGGGTCTTGTAACATGTGTCTATGTGTGTGGTTGTGTATGGTTTAAATGCAAACGGGGTCTGTAGTGGGCGTTTGTGTGAGTGTATGTGTGTTTTTGGCCATATATATATAACGGTAAGCCAAGCCTCAGGCCAGCTTTGGCTATATTAGGTTCTGCCCATAACTGGCTCCTGTAGGACTGTAGTTATGTAACAGTAGCTAGCAACGTACTCCTGACTATTCCTCTGGGTGGTAGATTGCATGTCAATTCTTTACCCACTGATCTTTGACCCATATGTCACACATAATTTCCTGTCTAAGGCAGGCTGTGGGACCACCTCATGCTTCAGTGCTCCTCCATAGGTGTTTGGTCTCCACCTGCACAGATACTCTGCTACTGACTACCCTGCCCCTATCATAACCCACTATCTTACCTCTCCATTAGCTCAGAGACATGAAAGTGTTGGAGAAAGAGTGTTTGACTCACTCACTGTGTTGTGTGTCTCTTCCAAGGGATAGAACATTTATGCTAGATTCATGATGCAGTTGAATGCATGTTTGTTGTTAAGTGATACCGTTATATAGCAGGTATGTGATGTAAGGATAAATGCAGTCTCCTTTTTTCTGGTACTTTTTTTCCTGCCATTTTATTTCCATTCATTATGTGCTGAAGGCAACTAAATGCGTTGTTATTGTGTGATGTGTCAGGGTTGAGAAGCCGTGTCCTCGGGGCTGGTGGGGGAACCCCATGTGTGGCCCTTGCAGCTGTGACATCAGCAAAGGATTCAACCCTGACTGTAACAAGACCAGTGGAGAGTGTCGGTGCAAGGTAAGAAGATAATCACAGGTACTCTTCTCACAGGCTATGCCTTTTGAATCAAACTATCTTTCCTCTTGAAGCCCCCCAATTGTAAGCTATGACAAACCTAGTAGGAATTGGCCACAACTCACCAATAGGTCCCAAATCAACCAACCATTCTTAAACAATGGGCTGGTAGATAACACTGCGTGTTGTAGGCTTTAGTAAACTAACCCTGTCTTCTCTCTCCCCAGGATAACTACTACCGGCCCAAGGATGAGGACACCTGCTACCCCTGTGAGTGCTTCCCTCTAGGGGCCCACTCCCGTACTTGTGACACACACACCGGACAGTGCCCCTGTAAGGCCGGGGTCATTGGGCAACAGTGTAACCGCTGTGACAACCCCTTCGCCGAGGTCACCGCCACCGGTTGCGAAGGTATGTGGAAGGAAATGATGCACGTGCAAATGTTTGTTACTCTTAAATGTGACCTTGAGAGCCTGTGAGGGCATTCTGTCTTTTTGAATACTTTGAAAATTGCATCCTTTCTTCTGTCCGTCCCTTCCGTGATGTAATCATTGATCTCACTCAATTTGGATTCATGAAAGCAATGATTCCTCTTATGCAGACATGTCAGATCAGTTATAACGCCAAGGACTGGAGGAAGGAAGGATTAATCTTCAGAGTATTTGAACAGAACCTCTGCCTCCCTATAGTCTGGTTACAAGGCCTTCCCTCTTTTAGATCCCACTCTAGCTTCAGTAAAGAACCACAGTCCCCATACCGTATCTGTCACCTAAGTGCTTCAACCCAACCTTGTGGCTTACTCTATAAAAGGTCTTCAAAGAGTTAAAATCATGGTCACTTTTTAGGATATAAGCACTTGGGTGTGTATACAGTACAGCACATGATCAGACTGCATTACTTAGAAAGCCATAACAACACACATACAAGTCTTAACCAGGTTTTGTTTAGGATTAGGCTACGAAATTAGAAATCATGTGAATAATTTATTAACATTGTGTAACCACTCTGTAGAATTATTGATATAATTGCTGGCCTGTTTGGCTGTTTTGAAAGACTCGTAAGAGTCGTTAGCAGTCGTGTTTCTTGGGCGTGTTAGATATGTGAAATAGAGCCCAAGGCAGCCCTTGACGCTCAAGGCAGAAGTTGTTCCTAACCATCTAGGATCAGATTACACAAGCCTCACTACCAACCAGAACCATTAGGGGATCTCAACACATCTGACCCTGTGTCAGTGGTTAGGGATTATAGGGACCACTTCTAACCATGTGCCATCTGTCCCCTCTCATCTCTCAGTGGTGTACGAGGGCTGTCCCAAGGCCTTCGATCAAGGGATCTGGTGGCCTAAGACCAAGTTTGGCCGTCCTGCAGCCATGAACTGTCCCAAAGGATCTATCGGTGAGTTCCTCTGCACTCAACACAGCTCTTAGCATAGCAGGTACAGTCACAATAATAGAAAGCTCAATTCATACAGATATCAAATGCTTCAAAGTATTTAATTCATAATAAAGATTGTATGGATGGAGAATGGAGGGTATGTACTGTGGAGTCCCTTAGTTCAAGGCCTTCTGCTGTCCCTAACACCTCTCTATTGTCGAGGGAACTCATTAACGCAGCACACTAACGAGGCCATCTCATTGGTCTATCAGGGCCTTTTGAGATTTGTCTTTGGCCAATGGTGTTAAAGAAACTCTGTCTCTGGAGGCCAGCAGCCAGAGACAGAGACAAACACAAGGTATTGTGTAGAAGACTTGGCAACGTCTGCTTGGAGACACATTCATAATACTGCAGAACCGTGTGTGTGTGTGTTCCGCGCGTGCGCACGCTTGGGTTAGGTCTCCTGCTCCACATAGAGCCTTAGCAGTAGAGACAATATGGGCAGGGCCAAGACGTAACATCACTGACCTTCTCCCATTAAACCACAGTAACCTCCCTAGTTACCCCCTTAGTTACTCTTGTCACCACGGAAACCCATTGTTGCCCTGCAGGACTCTCTTGGGCTGTTAATTGGGTGACTCGCCTTGGCTCACATCAACCAACTGTCAGTTCTAACCCTAAAGTCTTTTCTCTGTTTAATGATTGTTTGGAATTAATGGTAATGACGTTGGCATTTAGATTGTGCTTTTAACTAATTTATTATATGAAGTAACTCCCCATTTTCACCCATGTGTAGAGAGCCACCTGGTGCTAGGAAGAGACCGGTTGAACTCTTTCACACGCCAATATTCCTTTTTGTTTTTTCTATTCTTACTGTGACTATAGCTAACAATGAACTTGTTTCTTTTCGAACTGTAGGAACTGCTATCCGCCATTGCAATGATGAAAAGGGCTGGCTGCCTCCTGAACTCTTCAACTGTACCACAGTCTCCTTCTCCCAGCTCATGAAGATGGTGGGTGTGCTCCTCTTATCCAGTCCAAGTTCACTCATACAGAGACCTATTTTAACTACAGATCTGCATATGCAGAACTCTTTCTTAACTTGAAAATCTCCCACTGAAAGATTATACACAATTTGGAGTCACTTATGCGAATCTAGAGTTCAGTGGTGAAAGTAAGCCGGTACGCATCCCAGCAAAATAAATTGTGGGGTTACGCCATATTGGTCAAAAGTCAGCCTATCACAAGTAACACCCTTATTTAACATTACTGAGTGTCAGCCACATGGAAAATGTGCAAATTGCTCCAAATTGCATTGTGGTTCAACGAGAGCACTTGCATTTTTGCCAAAGCGGAGATGAATGGTCAAGACGAGCGAGGACAAGGCACAAATTAGTGACTGAGACCGAGCAGTGCAGATGAGTGGCTGAGATCAAAGCACGCGTTAATAACAGTGGACATCCATTCGGGCTACAAGTGTAGGCCTCATGACAATCGCAGAATGTCAGTACATTACAAGTGGGTGTTTTATAACAGATGTCTCTTTCCATTCATCAAATTGTGGGTCCACAGTGCACTGTAGGGGTTTGGATGCTGGAATTATTTTGTGAGTGGATGAACGTGCGTGGGTAGCCTACAGGTGTGTATTTTTTTACGTGATCTTTTGACAATCAGATGAAAACATCATGACTGGTTGTGTTTATGCCACATTAAAAGGCATAGACGGCGTGTCCATAAGGCTAGGGGAAGCTAAGCTTTCCCTAAAGTAAATTGAATTAAATTGCCAATTAAAAAAATCCTATTTAGCTTACTTCTGTCTATACATAAATAAATCAAATCTTTCAAAATGTGCTACTACACCAGAAAGCATGATTTGGCCACAGAGGATGATTAGCTTCTTTGTTTTGTTGTTGCAGTGGATTGTCTTAAATCACATGGCCAACACTGGCAAGGGCCCGCAATTAGACAGCGCACTCGGCGAATACCAAATAGATAGAATGTTGAGTTGTGACTGTCAGTGAAAAGCAGAGAGACGCAGCCAGGCATATCGTAAGATTTAAAAATACAATCGTGGAAAGCCTGTTTGGAAAGCAAATGGCTATTGCTGTACAGAGATGACAATGAAAAGACTCCAATCTGTCTTTTAGTAGGCCTCAACTTAATTGAGCGAACAGTAGCCTATCTTATTGGCACTAGCGGAGAACATCGGCCACGTCTCCGGTGAGTGTGCATATTCACTGTCTTTATCATTGCGTCAATACCACTTTTGTTGGTTTTTGGACAATCCTTTCCTCCTCTCCAGGTTAGATGGACGTCATGTTGTATTTGTGTCACCCCCTTTTCATAGGCCGATTGTATGGATCTGGCAACGTTGTTTTTTCGAGCTGTTTGTAAAATGGCAGCAAAGTAGGCTACCCTGTCATTTTTGTCCTATTAAAACTGTTTCTGTTAACGTCTCCAGTCTTATGAAGTGTAGTACAATTGCATGATATGTGTTTATAAAAGGCCAACAAGAAATACATGTGATAGGCCTATAGCTTGTAGCCGAGGCCTACTCTACGCCACTAACGTGCTGCGCTGAAGTCTTTTTTTTTGCAACCGGTGATTGAGTTATATTATAAGCCTACATTATGACTATCCAATCTAATCATCACATTAGGAAAAGTAGGTCGTCTTACATAAGTCTGCAAATGCGAGGATGCATGGAATATTTTATGACAAAAGTGCATGTTTATGGTGGAAATGTGCTTCCTCAAACTTAAAGCCCACGCGCTGCCTGTTAAAATGTATTGCATGTTAAAAGTGATATGACAAATCTTGACTTGGCCTAGGCTACTAGGCCCACAGAGATCATGTATGAAACGAATAGGTGCGTGTGCTTGGGTGTCGCGTATCGGTAAGAAATTCAATCTACTTTCACCCCTGGTTAGGATTCATTTATTAGTACCAACCTACCACAGACAGTCCATATAGTTGTAACTGTCTCCAGTATCTGTCTGTATTCTTGACCTCCTTCTCTTCCCCTTCGTCCCTCCAGAATGAGGAGATGCATCGTAATGAGTCCCGGATGGATGGCGAGCGCTCCAAAGCGATCGTCCGCCTGCTCCACAACGCCACCAACCACACGGACAGTTACTACGGCAACGATGTGAAGACAGCGTTTCAGCTGCTGACCAGGGTCCTCCAGTACGAGAGTCAGCAGACAGGCTTCGATCTCACCGCCACGAGGGACGCAGAGTTCAACGAGGTCAGAGTTTGTTGTTTTTGAAATCTTTGAATACAACATTGCAAGTATGCTGATTGCAAACAGTCTAATTGCAATGTATTTTTTATATTTTTTATAAAGATTAGTTTTTGTATGCACAGTATTTCTCTCAGGGACCATGCGCTAGTTGTCTGTTGTGTCAGACAGCAGGGCATTAGGTGCATTATTCAGGAGTAGCCTACTGGGTGGGCTCAGTTACACTGGGAAGACTGGAGGAATATACTGCCCTCCACTGGCTCTCTCCCAGTTCCACTGACAGGGGAAGCTGATCTGGCCAATGTGAACACAGGTTGGATTTGATTTAGATGACTCATGTCCTGGAGGCAGCTCTGCAGAGTGGTTACTAGCTGGCACAGCCACAAAGTGCTATAATGAGATTTTAAACATAACATTTACCACACTGCTGACCCTAATGCCTAACCCTAACCTTAAATTAAGCCGTTTTTTTTACGATATAGACAATTTTGACTTTGCAGCTGGCCTATCTAGCGGAAACTGCTCAGTTCTCGTTGCGGGGAAAGATTCATGACAATAAACGTCAACCTGCAATACAAACACTAATCTATAAAAATCTGAGCTATTTTATATCTCCACATTTTATTATGGCATTTCTCTTTAGGTTGTGAATGTTTTAGGTCACCTATCTTATATAGGCCTATGTGAGCAGGTAACATCTGCTACTCCAGGACTTAAAATTAATTAGGCAGGAGTGACAGAGTTTGAGCTGTGCCCATATTCAAAGTGACTTACTGTCAGACCGTCCTGCTATTGTTAAACCCTTCAGAACCTCGTGAGAGCGGGCAGTGCCATCCTAGACCCTGGCACCAGAGACCACTGGGAGCAGATCCAGCGCTCTGAGGGGGGAACCGCCCACCTGCTGCGCCACTTTGAGGATTACACCAACACCCTGGCACGGAACATGAGGAAGACCTACCTCATACCATTCACCATCGTCACTGACAATATGAGTGAGTGAAGACACATTTACAGACCAATGAAGAGAGGATTTCAGAGAGTCTATGAGCAGATTCCTAACTCCCTAACACAGAATTTGAACAAATCGTCCATTGATAATTCGGCTCTGGGTAAACTGCAGTCAAGTTTTACTTCCATTCAGTGCAATTATAAAATGTCACCTTTATTTGATAATGAGCTGGTCTTGATGTGTAGTTCTTTCTCTCTCCTTAGTCATTGTCGTTGATTACCTGGACACGTCTGTCCCTGGGCAGGCCTCATTCCCTCGCTTCCATGAGATCCAGGAGTACTACCCCAAAGACCTCACGTCCTCTGTCCATTTCCCACAGTTCAACACTAGGCCCCAGGAGTTCCCCAACAAAGGTACAGTCGTCTGCTCACACTACCGCTGGATATGGAGTACTGCACAAACTCGTACAAACTCGTTTGGGCTGTAATCCATCATAACCTTTCGGATTTGTGGGTGACCTACCAATTTAACAGATCCAGTGCCTGTAGTCAAGCTTGATATCATGTGTGTGTATGTATGATTTTATGTGTGTGTGTATGTATGATATCATGTGTGTGTGTATGTATGATTTATGTGTGTGTGTATGTATGTATGATATCATGTGTGTGTGTGTATGTATGATATCATGTGTGTGTGTATGTATGATATCACGTGTGTGTGTGTATGATATCATGTGTGTGTGTGTGTGTATGATATCATGTGTGTGTATGTATGATATCATGTGTGTGTGTGTGTATGTATGATATCATGTGTGTGTGTGTATGATATCATGTGTGTGTGTATGTATGATATCATGTGTGGGTGTATGTATGATATCATGTGTGTGTGTGTGTGTGTATGATAGCATGTGTGTGTGTGTGTGTGTGTATGATATAATGTGTGTGTGTGTGTGTGTGTGTATGATATCATGTGTGTGTGTGTGTATGATAGCATGTGTGTGTGTGTGTGTGTATGATAGCATGTGTGTGTGTGTGTGTGTGTGTGTGTATGATATAATGTGTGTGTGTGTGTATGATATCATGTGTGTGTGTGTGTGTATGATATCATGTGTGTGTGTGTGTATGATATCATGTGTGGGTGTATGTATGATATCATGTGTGGGTGTGTGTGTATGATATCATGTGTGTGTGTGTGTGTATGATATCATGTGTGTGTGTATGATATCATGTGTGTATGTATGATATCATGTGTGTGTGTGTGTATGATATCATGTGTGTATGTATAATATCATGTGTGTATGATATCATGTGTGTATGTATGATATCGTGTGTGTGTATGATATCATGTGTGTATGTATGATATTGTGTGTGTGTGTGTGTGTGTATGATATCATGTGTGTATGTATGATATCATGTGTGTGTGTGTGTATGATATCATGTGTGTATGTATGATATCATGTGTGTGTGTGTGTATGATATCATGTGTGTGTGTGTGTGCCTCGTCACAATCCCCGTTTTTCAATCTGTATTTTTACTGCTTGCTTGAGTTACTCGATGTGGAATAGAGTTCCATGTAGTCATGGCTCTATGTAGTACTGTGCCTCCCATAGTCTGTTCTGGGGATTGTGAAGAGACCTCTTGTGGCGTGTCTTGTGGGGTATGCATGGGTGTCTGAGCTGTGTGCTAGTAGTTTAAACAGACAGCTCGGTGCATTCAACATGTCAACACTTCTTACAAAAACAAGTAGTGATGACGTCAATCTCTCCTCTACTTTGAGCCTCTTTACAGATTTCAAAATGACAATGCTTGTCTTTCATAATTTGGTCAGCTATACATGGATGTGTAGGTTCAGAAATAGTTGTTGGCATGTCATGCCTACATTTGCTAATCATACCAATGAAAAAACATTAAAGTAGTTGGCAATATTAGTGGGTTTTGTGATGAATGAGCCAGCTGATTCAGTGAATGATGGAGC
Organism: Oncorhynchus nerka; assembly: GCF_034236695.1. Classification (NCBI taxonomy): domain Eukaryota; kingdom Metazoa; phylum Chordata; class Actinopteri; order Salmoniformes; family Salmonidae; genus Oncorhynchus; species Oncorhynchus nerka. Next base: position 36,902,435 of record NC_088403.1, read on the forward strand.
CGAGTTCGTCTTTTTGCCCCAAATTTAATTTAAGGTGCTCCAAAGCTTTTTACTATTATTCTTTATATCATTTATCTTTGTTTTAATGCATCAGTGGGTCCCAATCTACTATGTAGCAATGACTTTAATAGGTGTTCCAACTCTCTCAATTCAATTCAAGGGCTTTATTGGCAAAGCAAGTGAGGTAGATAATATACAATATACTCTCTCTTACTCTCACTCTCTAGTAGTCGAACCCAGCCCCAGCGCCGAGCCCTCTAAGACCGACGCCCCTGAAGAGTATCACACCCTATCCAATAAGAGACGCCGCCATGTCGAGCCCGCCGCCCCCCTGCCTGTTGCCGTGGTGATAGTGTTCAGGTCGTTGGGTCAGCTCCTCCCTGAGAGATACGACCCGGACCGTAGGAGCCTCAGGTGACCAGCACTTTACTACATTTTACCACACTTTACTTCAATCTTTCATAAAATCTGACATAACCAGACACTGCCTTTATCAATTTCCATGTAGCTAATCTAGCCATCATAATAAAGACATAACGTATGTCATAAATTACTCACGCGTGGCAACAGATATGGCAACTGCGTTGGCACAAACCGTTGTTTACTTTAGGTGCGATTATTGCCCTGGCATACTGTGGGTGTTTGTCTCACATATCATTGCCATGCTGTCTGAATCTTTCACTGTATACATTTAGACCACTCAAAACTCTATACATGACTAAAACATATCATTACAAATGAAACATACACGTCTAAGGCGGAGTTAAATGTGGAACAGTTTGGTTGGTATGTCATAATATTTAGCGCTGTGTGTGTATATGATAGCTGCTACACTGGTACTAGAAGGGCTCGTAAAGCACTATTTGGCCGGTCGCCAAGTGGCCACAAACAGCTGAGAATGTATATTTTGGGAACTCCCTAAAAGGAGTGTTTGTGGTCATACGTGCGTAAACAGTACTTCAAAAGTTATCAAAATGAGGATGCCCGTTCATGCTTGCTCATATGTATGTGTTGTGTGTGTGAGCAGGCTGCCCAACCGTCCAGTGATCAACACCCCCATAGTGAGCGCGTTGGTGTACAGTGAGGGTTCGCCCCTCCCCTCTCCCCTTGACCCCCCCATCACACTGGAGTACACACTACTGGAGACAGAGGAGAGGACCAAACCTGTGTGTGTGTTCTGGAATCACTCCATCGCGTGAGTACTACATACGCACACACACACACACACACACTCTTTACATGGTATTTATTATCTTGTGTGTGGTGTGTGTGTGTGTGTGTGTGTGTGTGTGTGTAGGATTGGTGGTACGGGAGGCTGGTCGTCTAAGGGATGTGAGCTGCTGAACAGGAACAACACACACATCAGCTGTCAGTGTGACCACATGAGCAGCTTCGCTGTGCTCATGGACATCTCCAAGAGAGAGGTAGGCTCATAGAGATACACTGTACATAACTCTAAATATTGTTGTCATTATATTGCTATGGGCAGGGTGGGTAGTTAATGTCCTCTCACTCTTTGCTGCTACCGAGTTTGATTATGATCTTTATTTGAGCTAGTTCTATAACAATGTAATACACGTCTCTCCCTCCTTTCTCTTCCCCTCCCCTCTCCCCAGCATGGTGACGTGTTACCCCTTAAAATTGTGACCTACACCACGGTGTCAGCCTCCCTGGTAGCCCTGCTCCTCACCTTCATCCTGCTGGCTCTACTCAGGAAGCTACGCTCTAACCTCCACAGCATCCACAGGAACCTGGTGGCCGCACTCTTCTTCTCCGAGCTCGTCTTCCTCATCGGCATCAACCAGACTGACAACCCGGTGAGAAACAATTAACCTATGACCCCTGACCTCTTACTCTGACTTCTATGACCCTAGCCCCGATGAATCGACCAGGCTGACAACCTGGTGAGGTAAACGGAACTAAGGAAGCCTAATTGTGACCTCTAACCGTGACCCTGACCTCTAATCTCTGACCGATCAACCAGACTGAAACCCCAGGGACTGAAAACTAAGGAACCCTGACCTCTAAACTCCTGAAAATGACATTGACCATGCTTTAGGTTTGGTTTGGAACGTTTAGTATTTGTGACTATCTAGATATGATTCTTAAGCTTAAGTGCCCCTGTTCTCTCTGCTTAGAGCACAGGTGTGCTTTCTATTGTATTCACAAGTTACATTTAATTCTTTAATTATCACTTCTGTAAATGATGTGGATTATGGAGTCCGCCACATTTTGTTTACAAATTGAAGGGATCACCTGGGATAACACCCCAGGAATACAGCCCTGCAGCCATTTTCTCCCTGGCGTTATGGGAATTCATCGTTGTTGTTGGGCTGAGAAAAGAGTCAAGCTCTACAACATCACTATGGAAAGTCTTAGTGTGACAATACAGAGGCGGATGCAAGATGCAAGCAACGATGGTTTAATGAATACAGTTTACAGCAGCAACAGGACAGATAGACTGTACTCAGACGGAATCCGACCCAGGGACTAGGGCGCATCTTCCGATGATAGCGTGCTGAGAAATCCAGGGGAGTGTGTCCGGATGGGTAGGAAGGAGCACAGCAGATAATCCACACAAGGGCGGCGAGAGATGAGCACGGACACACGACACAACCTCAGGGAAGTAACAACGATCTGACAACAAGAAACACTGGTTACAGAACATATAAAGGGAAGATAAGTGATTCCAGCTGGCGCAGACAATCAGGCCGAGATTGGGAACCACGCCCACACAAACACGGGAGAGAGAGAGAGAGAGAAAGAGAAAGAGAGAAGGAGGCAAGTGGATTCATGAACCGTGACAATACCACCCCCCCCCCCCCCCCCTAGGAACGCCTCTTGGCGTTCCCAGGCGAATTTACCTGTCGATTGAAATCATCGATAAGGGAGTGATCCAGAATGTCCCTAGCAGGTACCCAACTTCTCTCCTCCGGGCCGTAACCCTCCCAGTCCACCAGGTACTGGAATCCGCGTCCCCTCCTTCTAGAGTCCAAAATACGATTGACAGAAAAGGTGGGTTCCCCATCAACAAGTCGTGGCGGCGGGGGAACCGGGATCGGCGGGTTAATGCGTGCCTGAAACACAGGTTTTATTTTAGACACATGAAAGGTAGGATGAATTCTCCTATACGCCGGAGGAAGCTTGAGCCGGACCGCCACCGGACTAATGATCCTGGTGACTTTGAACGGGCCGATAAATTTGGGGGCAAGCTTGTTCGAAACGGATTGGAGTGGAATGTTCTTAGTAGAAAGCCACACTCTTTGGCCAACGACGTATACCGGAGGCTTCGACCGGTGGCGATCGGCCTTAGCCTTGGTGCGCACCCCCACCCGGAGAAGAGTCTCACGGGCTCTGCTCCATGCGTGACGGCACCTCTGGATGAAAGCGTGAGCGAAGGGAACAGTGACCTCGGACTCCGTACTGGGAAAGATAGGTGGCTGGTAACCTAAACTACACTCAAACGGAGAGAGACCCGTGGCTGCCACTGGCAACGAATTGTGAGCGTACTCAACCATAGAGAGTTGTTGACTACAGGAAGAGGGATTCTTAGAAACCAAACATCGCAACACTCTCTCCAAATCTTGGTTGGCCCTCTCCGTTTGACCGTTGCTCTGGGGATGAAACCCTGAAGACAGGCTGACACTCGCTCCCAGTAACCTACAAAACTCTTGCCAAAACTTGGACACAAATTGGGGCCCCCTGTCAGAAACTACGTCCATCGGCAGGCCATGTAAGCGAAAGACGTGATCCACGACAGTTACCGCTGTCTCCTTGGCAGATGGTAATTTAGGCAAGGAATAAAATGAGCCGCCTTCGAGAACCGGTCCACCACGGTCAAAACAACCGTCTTGCCCTGGGAGGGCGGGAGGGCGGTAACAAAATCTAGCGCGATGTGGGACCAGGGTCTCGAAGGGACCGACAGCGGTTGGAGTAACCCATCTGGGGGTCGATTAGAAGTCTTCCCAGTGGCACAAACCGAGCAAGCCAAGACAAAACTGTGAATGTCACGAGCCATCAGTGGCCACCAAAAGCGTTGCTTAACCAAAAGCTAGTGCGGCTGACTCCTGGATGACACGCTACGTTGGAGCAATACCCCCACCGAATAACATCGGACCGACACCCCTCCGGCACAAACAACCGATTAGGCGGGCAACCGGGCGGAGGCGTTACCCCTTCTAAGGCCGTTTTCACCCTCGATTCAACCTCCCATGTGAGTGTGGAGACCACTAGGGTCCCGGGTAGGATGCACTCGGGAGTGGATGGGCGTTCGGAATGGTCAAAAATGCGAGAAAGGGAATCGGGTTTGACATTCTTGGAACCCGGGCGATACGAGAGAGAGAAGTCAAAACGTCCGAAAAGAGTGCCCACCGCGCCTGCCTGGAGTTGAGTCGCTTGGCGGTTCTGATATATTCCAAATTTTTGTGATCGGTCCAAACTATAAAAGGTACCCCGAACCCTCTAACCAATGGCGCCACTCCTCCAGTGCTAACTTCACTGCCAACAACTCTCTGTTGCCAATGTCGTAGTTGCGTTCCGCAGGTGATAACCGATGGGAAAGGAACGCGCAAGGGTGCATCTTGTCGTCAGAAGAGGAACGTTGGGAAAGTACCGCACCTACCCCCACCTCTGAAGCGTCCACCTCCACCACGAACTGACGCGAGGGATCGGGAGCTATGAGGATGGGAGCCGAAACAAAGCGGCTCTTGAGTTTGGCGAATGCAGCCTCGGCTGTATCGGACCACCTGAACGTCACTCTGGGGGAGGTTAAGGCGGTAAGAGGAGCGACTATCTGGCTAAAGTTGCGAACGAAACGCCGGTAGAAATTGGCGAATCCCAGAAACCTCTGTAGGGCCTTACGGGAATCTGGGCTTGGCCAATCCACCACAGCCTTAACCTTGTCAGGATCCATGCGAATACCTTCAGTCGAGACGATGTAACCTAGGAATGGAACGGATTGTGCATGAAAAATGCATTTCTCCGCCTTGACAAAAAGTCCATTCTCCAACAACCTCTGAAGCACTCGTCTGACGTGCTGAACGTGTTCCTGGAGAGAAGAAGAAAAAATCAGTATGTCATCCAGATAAACATATATGAACTGATCAATCATATCTCTCAGCACGCCATTGACGAGTGCCTGGAAAACCGCTGAGAGGTTGGATAGCCCAAAAGGTATGACCAAATATTCGAAGTGCCCTCTGGGGGTGTTAAACGCGGTCTTCCATTCGCCCCCCCTTATGCGAACCAAATGATATGCATTACGTAAATCCAACTTAGTGAACACGGATGCTCCCTGTAACCTTTCAAAGGCTGAGGACATCAACGGTAAGGGATAGGTATTCTTCACTGTGATGTTATTCAACCCACGGTAATCAATCAAAGAAGAACCCCGCCCCCGCTGGAGAAGAGGAAGGACGAATGAATCCAGATGCCAGAGAATCAGAGATGTATCTCTCCATAGCCTCCCTCTCAGGAACAGAGAGTGAATATAACTTGCCTTTAGGCGGAGACTCACCTGGCAATAATTCTATTGCACAGTCATAGGGACGATGCGGAGGAAGAGAATCAGCACGGGACTTACTGAACACCTCCTTCAGGTCGAGGTATTCAATGGGCACGTTAGACAAATCCACTGCCTCCTCTAGAAACACAGAATCAGACACAGACGAACAAGCAGACACTAAACAGGACTCAAGACACTTGTTACTCCACATGGATATAGAGTTATGACCCCAGTCAACTCTGGGGTTGTGTTGGGTGAGCCAAGGGTGGCCGAGAACTAATGGTGCAAGGGGTGAGTCCATGAGTAGAAATGATAGTGTCTCAGTGTGATTGCCAGAAGTGATGAGTGTGATAGGTTCAGTGGTGTGAGAAATGTTGGGGAGTTCTTGACCATTGAGAGCGTTGACGGATATCTTGTGCGTGAGTGAGGTGATAGGAATCTGGAGTTTGTGAGCGAGCTTGAAGTCCATGAAATTACCCTCTGCTCCTGAGTCCAGTAAGGCTTGGGTGTCGTGCGTGTGGGTGGCCCATCTTAGTCTTACCGGGAGGAGAGTAGATGATGAGGTCTTCTCTGTGGTGACACCACCCGATAGTAGCCTCATGCTTACTACCGGGCCTAATCTTTTACCGGGCAGGAGTGGATAAAGTGGCCCGCTCTACCACAGTAGAGACAGAGTCCTTGGGATCTCCGCCTCTCCCTCTCTTCCCGGGAGAGGCGAGCTCTCCCCAGCTGCATGGGTTTGTGAGCGGAGGCTGAACTGGCCGTGTTCCCGCCGCTGGCATGCCAGCCCTCCGTGTCGTTATACGGTCTGTTAGGGCATGCTCAGCGGCCAACACGACTCAGACGAGCGTCGACCCTCAAGGCTAGTTCCACTAGTCCATTTAAACTCCTGGGAAGGTCCAGAACATAAATCTCCTTCTGGATCCGGTCCTCCAGCCCATGCAGGAACATGTCCCACTGCGCCTCCTCGTTCCACTGACACTCTGCGGCCAGAGTGCGGAATTGGATGGAGTATTCCGATACTGAACGGTCTCCTTGGCGAAGGTCAGCGAGTAGTCTGGCCGCCTCCCTACCCGCCACGGCCCGATCGAAGACCCTTCTCATCTCCTCGGAGAGTGTCTGGAAAGAGGTGCAGCATGGGTCCTGGTTCGCCCACACCGCCGTTCCCCAAAGAGCCGCTTTGCCTGATAGCAGTGTGAGTACGAATGCTACCTTAGACTGTTCACGGTTGAAGGTCCGTGGCTGCAACGAGAAATGCATGGAACATCTCGTAAGAAAAGCTCTGCAATAGTCAGGATCACCTGAATAACCCTCTGGTGTCGGTAGCCGTGGCTCTAGCTGGGAATCCGGCTCTGGCGGGGCGGGTTGAACTGCCGGTGTAGGTGGCGCAGCGAGACCCCTCAGATGTTGTAATTGTTGGGTCAGCTGGGATACCTGCGTCGCAAGGGCTTGTACTGCCCGACCTGTGCTGGAGATGTTCTCCTCTTGTTGATCCATTCTCGTGATACTGCGGGAAATGAATTCGGTCAGACTCGTTGAACTCGCTGCATCCATGGTCTGGTCAGATCGTTCTGTGACAATACAGAGGCGGATGCAAGATGCAAGCAACGATGGTTTAATGAATACAGTTTACAGCAGCAACAGGACAGATAGACTGTACTCAGACGGAATCCGACCCAGGGACTAGGGCGCATCTTCCGATGATAGCGTGCTGAGAAATCCAGGGGAGTGTGTCCGGATGGGTAGGAAGGAGCACAGCAGATAATCCACACAAGGGTGGCGAGAGATGAGCACGGACACACGACACAACCTCAGGGAAGTAACAACGATCTGACAACAAGAAACACTGGTTACAGAACATATAAAGGGAAGATAAGTGATTCCAGCTGGCGCAGACAATCAGGCCGAGATTGGGAACCACGCCCACACAAACACGAGAGAGAGAGAGAGAGAGAGAGAGAGAGAGAGAGAGAGAGAGAGAGAGAGAGAGAGAGAGAGAGAGAGAGAGAGAGAGAGAGAGAGAGAGAGAGAGAGAGAGAGAGAGAGAGAGAGAGAGAGAGAGTGGATTCATGAACCGTGACACTTCGTGTCTGTCTGCCTGCACGCGTTTCTCTTTTTGTCCAAAATCATGTTGCAATGTTTAAAAACACACTCACAACCCACGTTCATTATATGCACACAGAAACACACCTCCCCAGTCCCTCCACATACACACCTCCCCAGTCCCTCCACATACACACCTCCCCAGTCCCCCCACATACACACCTCCCCAGTCCCCCCACATACACACCTCCCCAGTCCCCCCACATACACACCTCCCCAGTTCCCCACATACACACCTCCCCAGTCCCTCCACATACACACCTCCCCAGTCCCTCCACATACACACCTCCACAGTCCCCCACATACACACCTCCCCAGTCCCCCACATACACACCTCCCCAGTCCCCCCACACACCTCCCCAGTCCCCCCCACATACAGACCCCCCCAGTCTCCCCAGTCCCCCCACATACACACCTCCCCAGTCCCTCCACATACACACCTATTGTACTATTCCTGTAGTGAGGTGGATTTTAAGGTAGGATAAGGGATAAAGCAGGGATTTCTGTTTCAGGTTCACTCCAGTTAGCAGTTTCTGGTAAGTAGCTGCTATTTGTTTGCCTGTAGCCATTCAGGTACTGGTGCTGACAGGAGCTTAGAGGGATCGGTCCTACCTGAGAGTTTGTCTTTGTCTGCTCAATTTTTTTGTTGTTGTTTGGATTATACATCTGATGCTTCACTAATAGTGTTCGAGCTAAGGAATTTACTGTACTGGATGGGACTAACCATTTTTTTGTGTCTAAAAATAGATTCCCTATTTAAGGCACTCTGAGATGCCGATACTGTGGATTCACATAGCATGTGATTCCTTTAACTTGTAAGTGCAGTATAAAGGTTTGCCTATAAGCAAGTAATCTAATAGTGTATTTTGACATATATGCAATTTACTCTGAAATGCACACACACACACACACACACACACACACACACACACACACACAGACACACTAATAGGCCTGATGTCCCTCTGGGCCTGTGATAATAGAGACATGCTGTTACTGGTGCCTGACTGTTTGAGCCTCAGGGCAGTAGACCCTGTCACAGACAGACATACAGGTCTGAGTCTGTCTCCATAGACTGTTACTGTTCAAATTCAAATCAACTTCTTTGATATCATGAGCTTTACAGAAACCCAGCCTAAAACCTCAAAGAGCAAGCAATGCAGAGGCAAAAGCACAATGGCTAGGCAAAACTCCCTAGAAGGCAGGAACCTACAAAGAAACCTAGAGAGGAACCAGGCTCCGAGTGCTGGCCATTCCTCTTCTGGCTGTGCTGTTGCAGCAGTAGTAACGATTGACACGATTGACACTCACTGACTCACCCTCTGTTTTTCTGAAGTTAGAAGCCTAGCCGTGTGTGTTTGTGTGTCAGTGCGCTGGAATGCTGTCACCAGTCACAGCCCTGAGCCGTCTTCTGTTAGATTGATGACCCTCAGCTCCGTGATCTAGCTCTAGTCCTCTCCCTCCCCTACCTGCTGGGGGATTCCCAAGAACACTGCATTCTTCCTGGAACAAGGCATGGAGGGAGATAAAGAAAAGTAGAGCGAGATGGAGGCAGGGAGAGAGAGAGACCCACTCAGGGCTAGACAGAGTGTACAAAACATTGTGAGCACCTGCTCTTTCCATGACATAGGCTGACCAGATGAATCCAGGTGAAACCTATGATCCCTTATTGATGTCACTCGTTAAATCCACTTCAAATCAGTGTAGATCAAGAGGCGGAAACAGGTTAAAGAAGGACTTTTAATCCTTGAGACAATTGAGACATGGATGGTGTATGTGTGCCGTTCAGAGAGTGAATGGGCAAGACAGAACTCTATTAAGAAGGTGTTCTTAATGTTGTTGTACCCTCAGTGTAGTGTGGCCAGTGCTGAAGAATGGAACTTGGATTAGTGGTTCTCAATGTGATTGAAATGGATGTCCCTGGAGACCTCTGACCTTGTCCCTCCGCGACTCTCTGTCTGTAGTTTGTGTGTACGGTGATCGCCATCCTGCTCCACTACTTCTACATGTGTACGTTTGCCTGGATGTTTGTGGAGGGCCTCCACATCTACCGCATGCTGACGGAGGTCCGGAACATCAACCATGGTCACATGAGGTTCTACTACGCCATGGGCTGGGGCATACCTGCAATCATCACAGGTGAGCACACACACACACACTTACTTAAACTCAGTCACCCCAATCCCAGGTAAACAAATCTAGTCACATCTATGAGTCAGAAGCCATCTTGTCTGTATTCTGGCGTACTGCGACTCGTTGGTCCCTGTGGGAAACCTGGAGGAAAAAGAGAGAGAGCGAGAGCAGTAGGAAAAGCCAGATAATATGAGGGAGAGCGCTGAGAGAGAGAGAGGGAGAGACATCCTGAAGTCTCTGTCCAGTAGTAGTCTCCAGTGCTAAATGTCTCCTCCTGTCCTGAAGGCTTCCTCTAGTTGATTAGACCGGTGTCTGCTGATGCCAGTCGGCCCATAATGCTATATCACTTTCCACCCTGGCACACGCACAAAGCCTGGGGAGAGAATAAGACGCTAACCCAGCCCGGCTCCTCTCTTCTCCCGTGGATAATACCGGTAGATCTGCTTACCCCGTTGTGCACTAGAGTGAGGTGTTTTATGAAGCCTCTGTGTGTATCTATGGATTTGAATGAAGGAAGAAAGCCTGTACACAGTATACACTGTTCCCACGTGGTTTGCTTGACCTGCAACTTTATTTGTGGACGAACCACGCACAAGCGTTCTAGACTTTTCTCTGCTATTCTCTTCTCCCGTCAATAATAGCCCAACTCATCTACTTGCATAGTTTATTTTGTGGGGGTTTCTAATAGATGCCTCTGATTTATTTTTCTCTGCATTTGAATGAAGAAAGAATTCCTGCACAGTGCAAATGTATTATTGGCCCAGTACAGGTGATGCTCGTACTTTATAGTAGGCCTGTAGCTAACACAGTGTTGATGTGTTTCTCTGGTTCTCCCCTCCTCAGGTCTGGCAGTGGGTCTTGACCCTCAGGGCTATGGGAACCCAGACTTCTGCTGGCTCTCTGTCCACGACACCCTCATCTGGAGCTTCGCAGGACCCATCTCTGTAGTCGTCCTGGTGAGTGCCTGAGATAAATGGTGCCTTTTTTAAACCTGTAATAGTGATAGGTTTTTACTTTTTTACTTACACGGTTCTTTTCAATGTCACGTTCTTCTTTTTCTTTCTTTGCTCGTTCTTCTCTCCTTGCCCCTTCCGTTTCTTTTTGTCCTTCCTTTGCTCTCTCTCTCTCTCTCTCTCTCTCTCTCTCTCTCTCTCTAATTCCTTAGTGAATGCCATTCCTGAGCCCTCTCTCCCCCAGTGATTTGCAGTTTAAGGTCTTGAGTGTATCTGTTGACTGTAAGTGGATTACCCTGTTGTCTGCCATGGTACTAATGCTTGTCTCGATCCCTCTCCTCTCTCTCAGGTCAACATTGTCATCTTTGTACTGGCAGCTAAGGCATCCTGTGGACGCAGGCAGAGGTCCTTCGAGAAGTCTGGAGCCATGTAATTATTTTTTACACACGCAGGCACACACACACACACACACACACACACACACATACGCACTCACACACCCTTGAGATTAAGAACATCAAAGGCCATTCTCTACATTCCATTGTTGAGCTACATCTATGTTACATTAACCATCTATTAGTAGGACTTATGTGTGTGTCTCCTATGTTACATTAACCATCTATTAGTAGGACTTATGTGTGTGTCTCCTATGTTACATTAACCATCTATTAGTAGGACTTACGTGTGTGTCTGTGGATGCGCGACAGTGTGGGTGTGCATCCATGCGTGTATGTATGAGTGTGTGTGAGCGTGTGTGCATGTGTGTGTGTTATAATCCAAGTTTCTCCCTCTACCTACATAGTCCTGCTCTGAGGACAGCCTTCCTCCTCCTATTGCTCATCAGCGCCACCTGGCTGTTGGGCCTCATGGCAGTCAACAGTGATGTCATGACCTTCCACTACCTGTTCGCCATCTTCAGTTGTCTGCAGGTGAGGGGTCAGGGACAGGGCCCAGGGTTAAAGGTCACGGGTCAGGCTGTACAGTCATTCACGACTCTAGAGGTTAAAACTCTCAGCCTTACTGTACACCAGCCGTTACAAAATCCATTCTCTTCATTAGGCCAGGGCCTACATCCATAAAGCATGTCAGAGTAGGCATACTTATCTTCGATCAGTTTAGCCTTTTAGATCGCAATGAATAAGATAACATCGCCGGGGGGAGACCTGGTCCTAGATCAGCACTCGTACTCCGAGACAATTTACGAATGCAGGCCCTGGCCTAATATCAGTGAAAAGAATGGATTTTTGAAAAAGGCTTTCACTGACCCTCTCTCTCTCTGTCTCTCTCTGTCTCCTTATAGGGCATCTTCATCTTCTTCTTCCATGTGATCTTTAATAAAGAAGTGAGGAAGAATCTGAAGAATGTCTTTACCGGGAAGAAGGCTTTACCGGATGAGTCCAGCACTACCAGAGCATCTCTACTGACTGTGAGTATACACACAGATAAACCCACACAAGGGGGTGTACAGATGTCTTTACTGTCTGATACTGACTGGGTTCTTTCTCCACACCCCCCTCCCCCTCTCCTCCTCTCTCCCTCCCTCCTTCCAACCACCCCCCCCTTGTCCCTCCCTCCAGCGGTCTCTGAACTGTAACAACACGTACACTGAGGACGGTCCTCTGTACAGGTCAGCCATTGGGGAGTCCACTGTTTCTCTGGAGAGTGCCGTCAGGTCAGCCAAAAGCCACAGCAGCTACCTCGCTTACACACTCAGGTAACATGGTGGCTGCCGCATGGCTATGGCAATGGCATAACTGTCTGTCCTGTCTCAGTCTGGATCTCTCTTTTTTTCTCTGTTACTCTTTTGATCTCTGAGCCCTCTCTCTCTCCACACTAACCCCAGTTACAGCCTCCACAGCATCTCTGAGCCCGCCCTCTCTCTCTCTCTCTCTCTCTCTCTCTCTCTCTCCACACTAACCCCAGTTACAGCCTCCACAGCATCTCTGAGCCCTCTCTCTCTCTCTCTCTCTTTTTCTCTGTTTTTCTCTTTCTCTCTCTTTCACTGCATCAGGCACACTGGCTCACCCGAGTTACAGCCTCCACAGCATCTCTGAGCCCTCTCTCTCTCCACACTAACCCCAGCTACAGCCTCCACAGCATCTCTGAGCCATCTCTCTCTATCTATCTCTCTGTTTTTTCGTGACTGTTTTTCTACCTTTCTACAAATATTATTTCACATGCATGCAGGCACAGCATGGCTCAGCTTAACACAGCAGTGTGTCAACGACAAGCACACATACACACACACTTACACAGGTCAACTAGGGCTAGGCCCAGTGGGTGGGGAGTGTCTGGCTGGAGGAGGGAGGGATATACAGTACCTGGTAGAATATTTCAGACACACACAGCTGGCATCTGGCAGTTCGACTTCAGTTGCCAGTTGTACGGTGTTTCCTCCGACACATTGGTGCGGCTGGCTTTCGGGTTCAGCGAGCAGTGTGGCTTGGCAGGGTCGTGTTTCGTGGAACGCATGGCTCTCGAACCTTCGCCTCTCCGGAGTCCGTACGTAAGAATTAAATACAAAAATAAGAAAAGGAAGTTCGTCATCAGTTCTTCTGCTGCTCTACAGTAAGTCCAAAGGCTCCAATGTGATTCCATCTAGACGTGTAACTAACCTCAGTTTGGCCTCTCTGATGTAGGGGCGACTCTGGTCAGAAGCCCAGTGTGTCGTCGGCCACAGCGAAAGCAGGACACACTGACCTGGACGGATCTCTGTTCCACAGGAACGGCACGAAAGGAGGAGACGGTAAGCTGCATCATGATCCGATTCAAACTCCCATCAAGCTGTCCTTTTTCATGAAAGGGTTGATGGAGATGGGGTGCAGTCCTCACAGCAGTGAGCTGTGTGTCTGCATAATGTGTTCATGTGTTGCTCTTTCTCTCTTTTTGTCTTTTGGTCTCCCTCTCTTTTTCTCTCTCTCTCTCTCTCTCTCTCTCAGACTCGGACTCGGATAGTGAGTTGTCTGTAGATGAGCACAGCTCGTCCTATGCCTCGTCTCACTCTTCTGACAGCGAAGATGATGACATGGACATCAAGCCCAAGTGGAACAACGAGAGACAGCCTCTACACAGCACACCTAAAGGGACCAGCATTGCAACCAAAGGTAGCCATCCATTTCCAATCCAAAACACCCCTCAACGGTACCTATCAAAACATCCATGGTCTCGCTGCTCAGAAAGCACTGCAGCTTTTTATTCATTCTAAATGACTCACTGATAACGGTACATACGTCTGAGAATACATTATAACTGGATTATAGTTTTATACCTGCAGACTTTACCATAAGTAAAGTGTTATCGACATATTTAGTATTGTACTGTGGTATGGTAGTACTACCTACAACCAAAGTACTGATTGGCTCATATCTCTTCTTCCTCTGACCCTAGTGGAAGCAGTGTCCAATCACGTGAAGCCTTACTGGCCCAAGGAGGCGACAACAGCCAGTGACAGCGAGGATCCTGGGGGTGCAGAACGGCTGAGGGTGGAGACCAAGGTGAACGTGGAGCTGCACCAGGAGAACAAACTCAACCATGTAGGAGAGAGAGGGGAAACACCGCAGGACAGGGAGACCCCCACTAGGGAGAATGGACCTCCCAGTCTACCCTCCAATGGACCCTCCAATGGACCTCCAAGCCTACCCAACAGCACCCATCAACCGGAGCCGAAGAAGGGTGAGATATGTAGACATTCCTCTTTTTGTTTTTTTGTTTTTGTGTTGGTTGGTTTGTTTGTTTGTGTTTGTTTGTTCATTCACTCACTTGTTTGTTCATTCAATCATTCATCCAAGCATACAATATATTGGCCCTGTAACTGGGTCTTTATCCATTTGTGAAAGTTTTTTTTACACCTTAAACAAATCTAAAGTGACTCTGTATTCTTCTTCCTTCAGGCATCCTGAAGAACAAGATCACGTACCCTCCTCCCTTGACCGACAAGAACATGAAGAACCGACTGAGAGAGAAGCTGAGTGACTACAACCCTCCCACCATCTCTTCCTCCATCCCTCCACCCATCATCCCTCCGTCCAAGACCCCCTCCGTGGCCTCCAACGACGGGGTACACCCCGTATCTGTGGGCAAGAGCAACAGTGTAGTCATCAAGCCGCCGATTGCCCCACGGCCACAATTACCACAGAACGGGGGCGTGGCTATGAGCATGAAGGCGATAACGACCAACGGAGGCAACGAATCAGACTCAGAGTGGGTAGTCACGTGATGATGTCATAGTGTAATTGTTGTGTGTGGTGTTTTTCAATAGGGCAGAGAATGCAGCGCAACTCAGCATGAAGTGATGTATGAATCCTTTTAGCCTAAATAGTGAATGAGTGGATTTTAAAAATGTCAGATTGCATCTGAATGGTATTTCATTATAGACACTTTAATGACATGCATCTGTTGATCATGGAGTCTATTGATGCTGACTTGCATGTGTTAGGTGAAGTTATCACATAAGGAGGACATATTTCGCTGTTGCACATGTCTATGTGTACTGTATGAATGAAAGTTCCCATCCCACATATGAATGTTGCACGTGGTTGTTTAGTGGTTAGCCTGCATCCCTACCTGCACACATCTAACCCAGCATGTCTCCCCTCCCTCTATCCTCCCTCCCCTCCCCTCCCTCTATCCTTCCCTCCCTCCCTCCCTCTACCCTTCCCTCCCCTCCCTCTATCCTTCCCTCCCCTCCCTCTATCCTTCCCTCCCTCCCTCTACCCTTCCCTCCATTCCCTTTTCTCTCCCGGAACAGCGGCAGTAATGAAACTTCAATCTGACCCTGCAGGAAAACCAGAGTCTCTCTGCCCTTATGAGAGGAGAAAAGATGATCTCTCACTGAAGTGGAGGAGGGGAGGAGGAGGAGAATAAAGGAACAAGAGGAGAAAGGACAATGAAAGGAAAAGAGAGGAGAAAACATGAGAGCAATGGCGAAACAAGAGGCGGGAAAGGGAAAGGTATAATTAAAAAGAGAGAAGGTATCACACCCATGTGCAACGGAGAGGTGACCTCTCGTCCTTCACCTCTCACCCTCTTAATCTCGTAAGGAGAGCAGTATTACTGCAGAGCCACGCCTGACGGACTAAAGTAAAGGCAAGAAAAGGGAATGTATGCGTCAGACTAAACCAAGTAAAGGATGGGCTCCTACTTACTGGACTAATGGAACCTCTTGTGCCAAACCACATTTTTGAAATCCTTGAAGACTCCACCCCCCAGAATGAGTGACTCACATTGGTCGATCAGAGACTCTTAAGAGCCTCAGGACTGATACAGATATGGATGTATGACCACTGCGTGCCGGTACAGTCAGAGGTAATCCAGAGAAAGACTTCTAAGACTACAAATCCTATGGGAGAAACTCAGGAGAAACTCAAGAGACTTACCAAGTGCCCTGTTCCTCCAAGCGAATCATAGAAAGAGGAGCATAGCCTTTCACCCAATGCTTTTAGAGTGTAATTAATATGTAGATATTTCAACAACAAAAAATTATATATTTTGTATTTGAACTGTGTCATCATGGATGAGACAAAACGACATATTTGTAAATTGAAAAGAAAATGCTTTTGTAAACACAACAATTGTAGAAACCCTTTCTCATTGTGGAGAAATCACACTCTGTTATAGGACAGGTTCTTCTGTGGCTCAGACTAGCAAACCTGTGCCTTATCATTGTGCAAACCATGCCCATCATGGAGTCTCTAATGTCAAGCTAACCACTACACAAGTAATGCCTATCATGTGATCGGCACTGTACAAAATGTCTTCTTTTTTTTGTATGATCAAAGACACTGGAATCGTTTTGTAACACATGTATATTTATTTTTATGGTTTCAAGACACTGGAAAAATTGATTGTAACTGTAAAATTAAAGATGACACGTTGAATTTTTTTTAATGCCTTGTCCGAATTCTGACATCCCACCCACACGTTTTGAAAAGTTTATATAATACCCTTAAGGAGGGAGATAAAACTGAAATGAGGATAACTGTGAACGAGGTATGGGAGGAAAGAAAAGAGATGTACTTTGAATGGTATTTTTCCTTAAAAGGTAGTGTAGCTATGTCTTAAATGACTCTCCCTGTATATCCTTACACTGGCCAAGGAATGTAATGTCTCTTTACACTCCTTGAGACTGTCCTGTGCTGTGCCAGGCACAACTGGGAGTTTGTGTGTGTGTGTGTCTGGCTGGCTGATGGACTGTCTGACTTGCCTGCTGTGGGGTCCAAAGTCCAGACAGTGACTGAGGTCCAGGGCTAATCCTTTATGAAACAATGGTGCCTACCGGTCCTGCTGTCTCTCTGTCTGTCTGTGTCTGTCTCTCTGTGTGTCTGTCTGTCTGTGTGTGTGTGTGTGTGTGTCTGTCTCTTCCAGTGTGGTTCCAGGGTGCCGTACGTTCACATACCAGAATAGTCACACATGAAACAGAAGCAGTTAAACCCAGACATCACACACACCCTACAGAACATGCTCACTGTACCAGGCAGACACCCTGAGAGAGCCACAAACTCTCACACAGGTTTCATTATCCACATGACAGGGGCAAAAGTGAGTGTGTAATAGAAGGCACATTTTTGAAGTGCTTTGAGTTTTTCTTGACACCCCGATAAAGAGTTTAGGTATTTTATCACACTTTCTTAGTCGTTCTTCAACAAATGGCTCCATAAGTTCACGAAAAGGTGACCTGGATTTACAGGTTTTCTCAGTCGCTTTGGTGCATTTTTCACATCATCCCTAACATGTGCAAAATAATAAGTGCATTTCTCAGAACAATTTGTACAAACTGCAATATACAATAGATATGTTTCTAAAGCTAGTCAGTCACTAAAAATCCTTAGTACATCTCTCAAAAGTAAATATTCATGCCAATGATCATGTCAGTGTCATCAGAATGATAAGTCATTGAGTCATTGTTCACAAACAAGGTCGTCAAAATGTTTAGGCATGTTGTCAATGTAACTGTGTACTTTGACAGTATTACCTGGTGTAAACTTAGGCTACAGTTTGGATGACAACTGTATTGAAAATGCACAAGGCTGCACTTCTATGGCATATATCAATTTCAACAGTACTATTTACATATTACTGTATGTGGGTTATTGATTGAAAGAGACTGGACAACCCAAGGGGCACAAACGGAAAAAAACTAAATTAGAAAGAAACACAGGAAACCACCCCTAAGGCACAACTTTGCCCGCAGCACTGTTGTGCTGTCTCTACACATCCAGACGTTCCTGTCTGTCTGCCCACATATTCTCATCCACATCACACCGGATATTTTCCTTTCCAATGTGTGGAAAGAATCTTTTGGAATGCCTTATCCATCCTCTGCAGGCATCTACTGTGATGTCCTCACATGCTGCATCCATTGCAGCCAGCAGGGTCATCTGTGTGTGGCTGATGATCGTACACCTTCCACCTCCATGCTGAAAATAACTCCTCAATTGGGTTAAGGAATGGTGAATAAGGTGGGAGGAATTCTACGAGCATCCTCGGGTGGGTCACAAACCATTGCCTTATGATGTTTGATCGATGGAAACTCACATTATCACAAATGACCACATACAGTGCCTTGCGAAAGTATTCGGCCCCCTTGAACTTTGCGACCTTTTGCCACATTTCAGGCTTCAAACATAAAGATATAAAACTGTATTTTTTTGTGAAGAATCAACAACAAGTGGGACACAATCATGAAGTGGAACGACATTTATTGGATATTTCAAACTTTTTTAACAAATCAAAAACTGAAAAATTGGGCATGCAAAATTATTCAGCCCCCTTAAGTTAATACTTTGTAGCGCCACCTTTTGCTGCGATTACAGCTGTAAGTCGCTTGGGGTATGTCTCTATCAGTTTTGCACATCGAGACACTGAAAATTTTTCCCATTCCTCCTTGCAAAACAGCTCGAGCTCAGTGAGGTTGGATGGAGAGCATTTGTGAACAGCAGTTTTCAGTTCTTTCCACAGATTCTCGATTGGATTCAGGTCTAGACTTTGACTTGGCCATTCTAACACCTGGATATGTTTATTTTTGAACCATTCCATTGTAGATTTTGCTTTATGTTTTGGATCATTGTCTTGTTGGAAGACAAACCTCCGTCCCAGTCTCAGGTCTTTTGCAGACTCCATCAGGTTTTCTTCCAGAATGGTCCTGTATTTGGCTCCATCCATCTTCCCATCAATTTTAACCATCTTCCCTGTCCCTGCTGAAGAAAAGCAGGCCCAAACCATGATGCTGCCACCACCATGTTTGACAGTATTCAGGGTGATGAGCTGTGTTGCTTTTACGCCAAACATAACGTTTTGCATTGTTGCCAAAAAGTTCAATTTTGGTTTCATCTGACCAGAGCACCTTCTTCCACATGTTTGGTGTGTCTCCCAGGTGGCTTGTGGCAAACTTTAAACGACACTTTTTATGGATATCTTTAAGAAATGGCATTCTTCTTGCCACTCTTCCATAAAGGCCAGATTTGTGCAATATACGACTGATTGTTGTCCTATGGACAGAGTCTCCCACCTCAGCTGTAGATCTCTGCAGTTCATCCAGAGTGATCATGGGCCTCTTGGCTGCATCTCTGATCAGTCTTCTCCTTGTATGAGCTGAAAGTTTAGAGGGACGGCCAGGTCTTGGTAGATTTGCAGTGGTCTGATACTCCTTCCATTTCAATATTATCGCTTGCACAGTGCTCCTTGGGATGTTTAAAGCTTGGGAAATCTTTTTGTATCCAAATCCGGCTTTAAACTTCTTCACAGCAGTATCTCGGACCTGCCTGGTGTGTTCCTTGTTCTTCATGATGCTCTCTGCGCTTTTAACGAACCTCTGAGACTATCACAGTGCAGGTGCATTTATACGGAGACTTGATTACACACAGGTGGATTGTATTTATCATCATTAGTCATTTAGGTCAACATTGGATCATTCAGAGATCCTCACTGAACTTCTGGAGAGAGTTTGCTGCACTGAAAGTAAAGGGGCTGAATAATTTTGCACGCCCAATTTCTCAGTTTTTGATTTGTTAAAAAAGTTTGAAATATCCAATAAATGTCGTCCCACTTCATGATTGTGTCCCCCTTGTTGTTGATTCTTCACAAAAAAATACAGTTTTATATCTTTATGTTTGAAGCCTGAAATGTGGCAAAAGGTCGCAAAGTTCAAGGGGGCCGAATACTTTCGCAAGGCACTGTACTTTGGCAAATCCTCTCTAAACAGACCCCTCCCATCATCAGGGATGAGAGCCCTGTAGAGAGTCTCTAAAAAGTTGAGTAGATGCTGGGTGTTGTATGGCCCTATAAGGGGGATATGGGTTAGGACACCATGCTCCGAAATAGCAGCACACATGGTGATATTTCCTCCCCGTTGGCCTGGCAAATCCACAGTAGCTCTGTGACCGATGATATTCCGACCCCGCCTTCTGCATTTGGTCAGGTTGAAGCCAGCCTCATCCACGTATACAAAGTTGTGAGAGGGTTCACTTGATTCCAACTCCATTATACGCTATATCCCAGAACACACAGTTGAATTTGTTTTGGTAAGGAAGTGTGACATAAAATGTACATATATTGCATGTTCCTTCCACAGCAATGGAAATGTGTGCAGTTTATTCTTACTGTACTATGTATCACTATAAAACGTTGCTGTAAAGTAGTTACATAGATATATGTTTTACCTGTACATACTGGTACCGTAGCTCTTTAACTCTGTCCTCATTCCTTTGGAATGGTACACAGAACAGCTGTATCATACTCATCTGGTTTCTATGCAGCACCCTGTCGATGGTTGAGATGCTAACCGTATGGATTTTTTCAAAGACATTGTTGTCTTCTATAATGGTCCTTTGTATTTCCCTGAGTCTCATGGCATTGTTTGCTCGGACCATGGTGCAAATAGCCTCCTCCTGTTGAGGTGTGAAAAGGCGTCCTCTGCCACCGGTTTGAGGTAATCTTGCAGTCCTACGTGGGGAAAAATGCAGTGATGCATTGCACACTTTCACATAGACAAAAACTATGCGAACATATATTTTACTGTAAAACATACAGGTGGGTGCATGTAAGGTGCAGTATGTATCTGTATAGAGTATATTTCTGTATGCTGTGAAATACAAGTGGACTACTGTAATATGAAGCATTGTAGGAAGTATACAGTATACAGCTTATATACAGTAACAGTGCACTGTACATTGGTGGACATACCTGTTCTCTCTTCGAAACGTTTGAACTATTGAGGACACGGTTGATCTCCCAATATTCGGCTGCACCCTTCGACCCGCCTCAGCCATTGTAAGGCCATGATTGACAACATGGTCTACAATAGTGGCCCCTATGTCATCAGATATGCGCCTATGTCCTCTTCTGCCTCTTCCTCTGTTGTGCCTTCCACCACGCATCCTTGCTCCTCTTCTTCCTCCTCTTGGTTGTTGACCCTGTTAGTTTCCTGGTCCATCCATTATTGGAAAATTGCAACTCTGTGTTGTGGTCTTGTCTATATATGCTTGCCAATTGATTCTTCATGAGATGCACCTTTGAGCAATTTAGACAACTGGTTGATTGTTGGTTGAACAAACACTTTACATTCCTTCATGAGTGAGGGTCAATTTCACCTGCACAATTCATCAATTCACGTTTTTGTACAAAAGGTCTAATAGAAATGTGTAAAACTATGCTTGACAGTTTATGACAAATAGTTCAACAATTGTGCATGTAATGGCTTATGCAAGGAACTAATGCCTAGATGTTTTGAGGGGTAAGACTATTCAACAGAGAACCATCTACTATATTTTGATCAACATGACATGAGCAATTGATAATGTGGAAAAAAGCTGACACTTGTACATTATCAATTGCAATTTGTTCAAAGGAATAAGAAATTGCTTTAATGATCTAGACTTTAATTATGACCCAGAGTTATTCCTTACCAGGTTATGAGGTCAGGGAAAACCCCTGGCCTAAATGATGACACTCAACAGCACCCTTTAAAGGGGCAATCTACAGGAGCTAAATAGATTTTTGGACTTGTGAATTAATGATTCATGATTCTTGAAGAATATAAATGCCTCGTGAGCTATGTTCAACTGTCGTACCCCATCAGAACCCAAAATAAGCTTGTTTTGCTCCAATGTTTGTAAACAAATAAATGTAAACAAACACTATATAGCCTAGAAATATGGTTTAAACTATAATTGTGATATCATAGATGGTCAGTGTTTGCATCCATAGCTCTGTCTATGAATTTGAGTGGTTACATTTCTCTAGCCCCATTTTTACCGAAACGGGCGGGGAACCCTTGTTATTGTTTCAATTACTGTTATTGTTTCAATTGCTGATTGCCACTTTAAAGTAAAGCCACATGATTTATTAAACTTTTGACACATTCTCCTCATGTACATTATAACCTACCTAAAAAGCAGGCAGGATTATCCACCTCTCAGACCCGAATTCCAAGGTAAGCCTCTCGCCCTTTTCAGATTTGGGTATTTCAGCTCCAGCGTGATGCATCTCCTTCGCATAGAGTTGATCAGGCTGTTAATTCTGGCCTGTGGAATGTTGTCCCACTTCCTCTTCAATAGCTGTGTGCGAAGTTGCTGGATATTGGCGGGAACACACTGTCGTATGTCGATCCAGAGCATCTCAAACAGCTCAATGGGTGGTATGCAGGCCATGGAAGAACTGGGTCATATTCAGCTTCCAGGAATTGTGTACAGATCCTTGCGACATGAGGCCTGAAGTGGTGGCGGTGGATGAATGGCACGACAATGGGCCTCAGGATTTTGTCACTGTGTCTCTGTACATTCAAATTGCAATTCATAAAATGCAATCGTGTTCGTTGTCCATAGCTTATGCCTGCCCATAACATAACCCAACCGCCATCATGGGACACTGTTCACAACGTTGGCATCAGCAAACCGCTCGCCTACACGAAGCCATAAAAACTGTCTTCCATCTGCCCGGTACAGTTGAAACTGGGATTCACCCTCGAACAGCACACTTCTCCAGTGTGCCAGTGGCCATCGAAGGTGAGCATTTTCCCACTGAAGTTGGTTACGATGCCAAACTGCAGTCAGGCTAAGACCCTGGTGAGGATTATGAGCATGCAGATGAGCTTCCCTGAGATGGTTTCTGACAGTTTGTGCAGAAATGATTCCGTTCTGCAAACCCACAGTTTCATCAGCTGTCCAGGTGGTTGGTCTCAGACAATCCCGCAGTTGAAGAAGCCGGATGTGGAGGTCCTGGGCTGGCGTGGTTACACGTGGTCTGCGGTTGTGAGACCGGTTGGACGTACTGCCAAATTCTCTAAAATGACATTGTAGGTGGCTTATGGTAGAGAAATTAACATTAAATTCTCTGGCAAAAACTCTGGTGAACATCCCTGTAGTTAGCATGCCAATTTCACGCTCCCTCAAATCTTGAGACATCTGTGGCATTGTATTGTGTGACAAAACTGCACATTTTAGAGTGGCATTTTATTGTACACAGCACAAGGTGCACCTGTGTGTAATAATCATGCTGTTTAATCAGCTTCTTGATACATGTCACACCTGTCAGGTGGATGGATTATCTTGGCAAAGGAGAAATGCTCACTAACAGGGATGTAAACAAATTTATTAACAACATTTGCAAGAAATACGCTTTTTGTGCATATGGAAGAACAGCACTATTTAGTAAAAACTTATACAGCAAGCAACAAACATCAACATACTACTCAACCATTTGAGACTAGTGTAATTAGTCACGCACCCCTACTAAGACGTTGCATGCATAAACCAGGCGTTGTAAGATCTGGCTTTCGTCAAAGAATCCTCCATTTGCAGCAATTACAGCCTTACAGACCTTTGGCATTCTAGTTGTCAATTTTTTGAGGTAATCTGAAGAGATTCAACCTATGCTTCCTGAAGCACCTCCCACATTTGGATTGGCTTGATGGGCACTTCTTACGTACTATACGGTCAAGCTGCTCCCACAACAGCTCAATAGGTTTGAGATCCGGTGACTGTGCTGGCAACTCCATTATAGACAGAATACCAGCGGACTGCTTCTTCCCTAAATAGTTATTGCATAGTTTGGAGCTGTGCTTTGTGCCATTGTCCTGTTGTAGGAGGAAATTGGCTCCAATTAAGCGCCATCCACAGGGTATGGCATGGCGTTGCAAAATAGAGTGATAGCCTTCCCTCGTCAAGATCTCTTTGACCCTGTACAAATCTCCCACTTTACCACCACAAAAAAAAGACCATCACATTGCCTCCACCATGCTTGAGAGATGACATCAAGTACTCCTCCAGCATCTTTTCATTTTTTCTGCATCTCACAAATGTCCTTCTTTGTGATCCAAACACCTCAAACTTAGATTTGTCTGTCCATAACACTTTTTGCAATCTTCCTCTGTCCAGTGTCTGTGTTCTTTTTGATATCTTGCATGTGTGATTTAATGAAAGTTTGAATTTGGCGCTCTGCATTTTCCCTGGCTTTTGGCCAGGTGGGACGCTAGCGTCCCACATATCCCAGAAAGGTTTAACAAGAAATTTGTGGAGTGGTTGGAAAATGAGTTTTAATGACTCCAAACTAAGTGTAAGTAAACTTCCGACTTCAACTGTACATTTGAATTGTTTGTGCACATATAAAATAGAATCTTGTTAAACCAAGAAATGTCAACAAAATAACGAGACTGGTTCTTATGAATACTCTCTACTTTAAAGCAACTTGGTTACATATATTCTCCAGTGCTCGTACCTCTGACAAGCCATTTAAAATCCACCAAGATCTCCCTTTGAGCAGGATTGGAATAGAGAATAAACATCTGAAATCATGTATATTGGCATTTCAAATGACCCCATACTAAAAAGGTACAGAACCTTCCAGTCAACCCCTAATAACATATAGATTAAGATTCTGTTTTCTAACCACTACTGAAGATTGATAACCTCCAAGTACATCCCAGTTAACTACTTTACATTGAAAGTATAGAGCCTTACAACATCTATAGAGTTTAAAAAATGAAGTGTGTCAATTAGCCAGTTAGCTTTGGTGCTTGACTGCCATTGTAAGGCCAGAACACTCAGATCAACCTTTCTCCTCAGCCAGAGCATCCCGTGTGCGTTCTGACACCGGTCTGAGTTTAGGAATGACCCAGAGCGCACTCAGACACAATGGAGGCATTTAACAAATGCACCTGCAGAAGGAAGCTTGTATGGAATTTTTAAAATTCCAAAACATTAACTTTTTGTCCTGAATACAAAGCATTATGTTCAGAGCAAATCCGACACAACACATCACTGAGTACCTGCCACGCTTCATATTTTCAAGCATGGTGGTGGCCGCATCATGTTATGGATATGCTTGTAAAGTTGTTTTCATTGCAAGTTTAAGCGTACTGTTAGCTAGCTGGCTCGCTAGCTAACACTACGTGTATGATCTGTGTGGTAATATTATTAATATTTCCGAAATCCATTTGCATTGCTAGCTAGCATTGAACCTAGTTGGGGGTGATAACGGTCATTTATTTGACTAGATAATGTGAATTTTTGCTACTATCACCACTTTTACTCTTGAAATATTCTGTTGTTTATTACACTACCTTCCTCTGTTTAGCTACCTGGCCTCACATGCAAATTCTTAAAGAGGTGGGTGGGGCTGGCTTAAGAGGATGTGAACGATGCTGAATGGGTGTAGACAAAGAAGAGCTCTCCAGTAGGTTTACCAAAACATTCAAGGGCCATGTTAAGGTATGGTTGTCATGGTTGTCATCAGCAAGGACTAGGGAGTTATTTAGGATAAAAATAAACGGAATAAAGCTTAGAACAGGCAAAATCCTAGAGTAAAACGTGGTTCAGTCTGCTTTCCAACAGACAATGGGAGACAAATGTACCTTTCAGCAGGACAATTACCTAAAGCCCAAAGGCCAAATCTACAGTACACTGGAGTTTCTTACCAAGATGACATTGAATGTTCCTGAGTGGCTTTATAGCCATTTTGACTTAAATTGTCTTGAAAATCTATGGCAAGACTTGAAAATGGCTGGCTAGCAATGATCAACAACCAACTTTACAGAGCTTAAAGAATTTTTGAAAGAATAATGGTCAAATATTGTACAATCCACTTGTGTAATAGAGACTTACCCAGAAAGATTCACAGCTGTAATTGCCAAAGGTGATTCTAACATGTATGGATTTAGGGGGTTGAATACTTATCTCATCAAGATATACAGTATTAGTGTTTATTTCCCATTAATAAAAAATAAAAGTATTTTGTGTAGATTGTTGACAAAAAAATGACAATGAAATACATTTTAATCCCACTTTGTAACACAACAAAATGTGGAAAAAGTGAAGGGAGTGTGAATACTTTCTGAAGGTAGCCTGTTCGATTATAAGTGGTCTCTTCCGTCAAAACTGGAAAAAGAGCTGACGCCAGAGAAAATGTCCTAGTGGACAGACAGGAGAAACATGGACGCTGGCATCAACGATTAATCGGTAATCTGCCTTAATTAGTCGAACAATTAATCGGTAATCTGCCTTTTTGGACGCCGATTATGGCCGATTACATTGCAATCCATGAGGAAACTGCATGGCTGGCTGACCACCTGTTACGCGAGTGCAGCATCAAAAGGACCTTGCGGCTGCAATGAGCCAAGGTAAGTTGCTAGCTAGCATTATACGTATCTTATAAAAAACTATCAATCTTCACATAATTACTAGTTAACTACACATGGTTGATGATATTACTAGGTTAACTAGCTTGTCCTGCGTTGCATATAATCAATGCTGTCTATAATAATAATATATAATCTGTATAATAATATATAATATATAATATAATATAATAATCTGGCTTCCAGTTGAAGCTCGCATCCGCTACAAGACCATGGTGCTTGCCTACGGAGCTGTGAGGGGAACGGCACCTCAGTACCTCCAGGCTCTGATCAGGCCCTACACCCAAACAAGGGCACTGCGTTCATCCACCTCTGGCCTGCTCGCCTCCCTACCACTGAGGAAGTACAGTTCCCGCGCAGCCCAGTCAAAACTGTTCGCTGCTCTGGCCCCCCAATGGTGGAACAAACTCCCTCACGACGCCAGGACAGCGGAGTCAATCACCACCTTCCGGAGACACCTGAAACCCCACCTCTTTCAGGAATACCTAGGATAGGATAAAGTAATCCTTCTCACCCCCTTAAAAGATTTAGATGCACTATTGTAAAGTGGCTGTTCCACTGGATGTCTTAAGGTGAACGCACCAATTTGTAAGTCGCTCTGGATAAGAGCGTCTGCTAAATGACTTAAATGTAATGTAAATGTAATGCGGTGCCTGTTAATTTATCATCGAATCACAGCCTACGTCAACTTTGCCAAACGGGTGATGATTTAACAAAAGCGCATTCGTGAAAAAAGCACATTCGTTGCACAAATTTACCTAACCATAAACATCAATGCCTTTCTTTGTCACGAATCCCGTTTCCCGAGTCTGTTTTTTGCCTGTGTTCTGTCCTGGAGTGTTTTTTCCGGCGTCCTGGAACGCACCCTGTCTGGTTGCCGGGCAATGTAGCCAGTTGGGAGTTCTGATGACCCGCACCTGTATCCCATCAGCTATC
Organism: Oncorhynchus nerka; assembly: GCF_034236695.1. Lineage (NCBI taxonomy): Eukaryota > Metazoa > Chordata > Actinopteri > Salmoniformes > Salmonidae > Oncorhynchus > Oncorhynchus nerka. Next base: position 36,929,691 of record NC_088403.1, read on the forward strand.
TGCACACCTGGTCCTGATCATCATCTCTCCTCTTCATAAGCCCGGGCCTGACATCCATTCCCTGCCGGATCGTTAGCCATGAACAGTATGTTGTGACATAGTATCAGCCTCAAGTCGGATAGAATTTGTTTTGTTGGTTTTTACCTATTGCTTGCCTTAAACTTACCTCCGTTTGTTCTGTCTTCAGTTACTCACCCGGATCATTTACCCCATTCCCGCCTGGTCGTCGGAGGATTCCGCTACCCCATTGGATCCACCTATTTACTCCCATCAACTCACCACCGCTGCCCGCTACGCCACCTGGATATATCTACCCATTCACTTGTAAATAAATACTCACCTTCTTACTCTCCTTGTCCTGGTCTGCTTCTGGGTTCGATTTTGAAAGAACGTGACATTCTTAAAATAAATACACAGAAGTATGTATTTTTTTAAACTGACATATTTAGTTAAAATAAATGCATGTTAGCAGGAAATATTAACTAGGGAAATTGTCACTTCTCTTGCTCAGTGCAAGCAGAGTCAGGGTATATGCAACAGTTTGGGCCACCTGGCTAGTTGCGAACGGTTTCTTCCTAACAAAGACCGTAATTAATTTCCCAGAATTTTACACAATTATGACATAACATTGAAGGTTATGCAATGTAACAGCAATATTTAGACTTAGGGTTGCCACCCGTTTGACAAAATACAGAATGGTTCCGTATTTCACTGAATGTTTTGTTTTCGAAATGATAGTTTCTGGATTTGACCATATTTATGACCAAAGGCTCGTATTTCTGTGTGTTTATTATAATTAAGTCTATGATTTGATATTTGATAGAGCAGTCTGACTGAGCGGTGGTAGGCAGCAGCAGGCTCGTAAGCATTCATTCAAACAGCACTTTACGGCGTTTGTGAGCAGCTCTTAGCAATGCTTGAAGCACAGCGCTGTTTATGACTTCAAGCCTATCAACTCCCGAGATTAGGCTGGCAATACTAAAGTGCCTATTAGAACATCCAATAGTCAAAGGTATATGAAATACAAATGGTATAGAGAAATAGTTGATGCGTCATAATTCTTATAACTACAACCTAAAACTTCTTAACTGGGATTATTGAACCACCAGCTTTGGTGGTACTTATTTTCCACCATAATTTGCAAATAAATTCACAAAAAATCCTACAATGTGATTTTCTGTATTTTATTTCTCATTTTGTCTGTCATAGTTGAAGTGTACCTATGATGAAAACTACAGGCCTCTCATCTTTTTAAGTGGGAGAACTTGCACAATTGGTGACTGACTAAATACTTTTTTGCCCCACTGTATAAAGCAAGGCCACACTTATCTGTACCACACTTAGCAAGGCATATTTTGTCAGAAGTAAGTGGAAATGCCTGAGTGGTCTTGCTGACGCAAGGCACACTAATAAGTAGAGTATGTTGTGTGAGTGAAAGGGTAGATGTGTGGTTCGGGTTACTGGTGACGGGACATCAGTCAGGCCTGTGACAACAGGATCTACCTCAGGTGACAGAGCTGGTGTGGGACACAGACAGTTGAGGAGAACGCGTACAGGTAGTAATGGGGTGTTAGGGATAGAGGTAGTCTTGGGGGAACCTGAGGTCGATAGCTTTAAAACCTCAAGATGGTGTGCTCTCTAAATTGTGTTTAAAAAAAAAAGTATTAGTATTTTTTTGTCCGAGATGAACAATCAGCGAATATTCCTTTCATTTCATACTCTTCAGAATCATATTGTCACTGTATAATCACACTCAGTGTGTATCATTGGGGGTTATGTGGAGACACTTTAGCCGACTGGCACTGACCTTTCCTCTCTAAATGATCTCTGCCTCACCTGAGTGTCTCTCAGGCATGGCTATCACTTAAATAATACATTTTCCTGTGGGCGGACCCATGTTGGCATGACTGGAAGAAAGTACCATGCAGCAGATACACAGACGTTAGAAAACTGTCCTATTTGTTGGCTCAAAAAAGTCCATGACAAGAATCCTACACCGCCATCTATTGGTTGTAAAATAGTATCACAACAGGTATATTATATTGCAGATACATTAATTTTACATTTACATTTAAGTCATTTAGCAGACGCTCTTATCCAGAGCGACTTACAAATTGGATCTTGCCTGCCCTGCCACAGTGGATACCAGGACTGATGGGTAAGGGCCCTGATTGAATACCTCTTTGTATGCTCTAATTGTATTAAATCTGGACTAAGGGCTCCTTCTTAGGATTTTCTCTTGTGTGTGTGTAGTCTAGACTACATACAAGCACACTTTTTAATTTAACTGCCAGTTGTGATACAGTCCAGGATCAAACCATGGTCTGTAGTGACACCTCTAGCACGGTAATGCTTTGCCTTAGACCTCTGTGCCACTCGGGAGCCCGCTTAGTGTCACTTTCATTTCCTCTGCCTCTAAGCGAGGGGTGTCAAACATACGCGAGGGGACCAAATCCGACCCCCAGGTGGTTTGAGTAAAATAATTATATATATAAAAATGACTAACACCAAATCGAAAATGTCTAGAATGGACCTACATTTATACAGCTTCTTCACTGTATCCAGCTCTCTAATAATCACCGAAATTAAGCCAAACAGTCAGTGCAACTGTGTTGGTTATTATTCTTATTTTTGTTTTTGGGGGGGTGGGGTCAAGGTGAGGAGATTTAATATTTAAGATACTTTTTGAAGAGGTATGGGTTTCAGGTGTTTTTAGAAGAGACGCCGACAGAGATGGCTGCCTCGCTTCGCCTTCCTAGAAAACTCTATTTCTTACATTGGTACCCCAGGTCATCTTAGGTTTCATTACATACAGTCGAGAAGAACTACTGAATATAAGAGCAGCGTCAACTCACCATCAGTACGACCAAGAATATGACTTTCCCGGAGCGGATCCTGTGTTCTGCCTTTCACCCAGGACAACGGAATGGATCCCAGCCTGCGACCCAAAACAACGACGTCGTAAAAGAGGCAAACGGAGCGGTCGTCTGGTCAGGCTCCGGAGACGGGCACATCGCGCACCCCTCCCTAGCATTCTACTCGCCAATGTCCAGTCTCTTGACAACAAGGTTGATGAAATCCGAGCTAGGGTAGCATTCCAGAGGGACATTCCAGAGGGACATCAGGGACTGTAACGTTCTTTGCATCAAGGAAACATGGCTCACTGGAGAGACGCTATCGGAGTCGGTGCAGCCAGCTGGTTTCTCCACGCATCGCACCAACAGAAACAAACATCTTTCTGGTAAGAAGAGGGGCGGGGCGTATGCTTTATGGTTAACGAGACGTGGTGTGGTCACAACAACATACAGGAACTCAAGTCCTTCTGTTCACCTGATTTAGAATTCCTCACAATCAAATGTAGACCGCATTATCTACCAAGGGAATTCTCTTTGATTCGATAATCACAGCCGTATATATTCCCCCCCAAGCAGACACATCGATGGCTCTGAACTAACTTTATTTGACTCTTTGCAAACTGGAATCCACATATCCTGAGGCTGCATTCATTGTAGCTGGGGATTTTAACAAGTCTAATCTGAAAACAAGACTCCCTAAATTGTATCAACATATCGATTGCGCAACCAGGGCTGGTAAAACCCTGGATCATTGTTATTCTAACTTCCGCGATGCATATAAGGCCCTGCCCCGCCCTCCTTTCGGAAAAGCTGACCACGATTCCATTTTGTTGCTCCCTGCCTACAGACAAAAGCTAAAACAAGAAGCTCCCACGCTGAGGTCTGTTCAACGCTGGTCTGGGATATGTTTCGTATTGCGTCAAACAACAACATTGATGAATACGCTGATTAGGTGAGCGAGTTCATTAGAACGTGCGTTGAAGATGTCGTTCCCATAGCAACGATTAAAACATTCCCAAACCAGAAACCGTGGATTGATGGCAGCATTCACGTGAAACTGAAAGCGCCAACCACTGCTTTTAATCAGGGCAAGGTGACCGGAAACATGACCGAATACAAACAGTGTAGCTATTCCCTCCACAAAGCAATCAAACAAGCTAAGCGTCAGTATAGAGACAAAGTAGAATCGCAATTCAACGGCTCAGACACAAGAGGTATGTGGCAGGGTCTACAGTCAATCACGGATTACAAAAAGAAAACCAGCCCAGTCACAGACCAGGATGCCTTGCTCCCAGGAAGACTAAATAACTTTTTTGCCCGCTTTGAAGACAATACAGTGCCACTGACATGGCCCGCAACCAAAACATGTGGACTCTCCTTCACTGCAGCCGAGGTGAGTAAAACGTTTAAACGAGCAGGCCAGACGGCATCCCCAGCCGCGCCCTCAGAGCATGCGCAGACCAGCTGGCTGGTGTGTTTACGGACATATTCAATCAATCCCTATCCCAGTCTGCTGTTCCCACATGCTTCAAGAGGGCCACCGTTGTTCCTGTTCCCAAGAAAGCTAAGGTAACTGAGCTAAACGACTACCGCCCCGTAGCACTCACTTCCGTCATCATGAAGTGCTTTGAGAGACTAGTCAAGGACCATATCACCTCCACCCTACCTGACACCCTAGACCCACTCAAATTTGCTTATCGCCCAAATAGGTCCACAGACTATGCAATCTCAACCACACTGCACACTGCCCTAACCCATCTGGACAAGAGGAATACCTATGTGAGAATGCTGTTCATCGACTACAGCTCAGCATTTAACACCATAGTACCCTCCAAACTCATCATCAAGCTCGAGACCCTGGGTCTCGACCCCGCCCTGTGCAACTGGGTACTGGACTTCCTGACGGGCCGCCCCCAGGTGGTGAGGGTAGGTAACAACATCTCCACCCCGCTGATCCTCAACACTGGGGCCCCACAAGGGTGCGTTCTGAGCCCTCTCCTGTACTCCTTGTTCACCCACGACTGCGTGGCCACGCACGCCTCCAACTCAATCATCAAGTTTGCGGACGACACAACAGTGGTAGGCTTGATTACCAACAACGACGAGACGGCCTACAGGGAGGAGGTGAGGGCCCACGGAGTGTGGTGTCAGGAAAATAACTTCACACTCAACGTCAACAAAACTAAGGAGATGATTGTGGACTTCAGGAAACAGCAGAGGGAACACCCCCCTATCCACATCGATGGAACAGTAGTGGAGAGGGTAGTAAGTTTTAAGTTCCTCGGCGTACACATCACAGACAAACTGAATTGGTCCACCCACACAGACAGCATCGTGAAGAAGGCGCAGCAGCGCCTCTTCAACCTCAGGAGGCTGAAGAAATTTGGCTTGTCACCAAAAGCACTCACAAACTTCTACAGATGCACAATCGAGAGCATCCTGTCGGGCTCACCGCCTGGTACGGCAACTGCTCCGCTCACAACCGTAGCTGTAGCAAGGTAGAATTTAGTTGGAAAGGTGGCAATAAGGCCATTCTACTACCAATGTTTGTCTATGGAGATTACACGGCTGTGTGATCGATTTTATGCACCTGTCAGCAACGGGTGTGGCTGAAATAGCCATATCCACTCATTTGAAGGGGTGTCCACATACTTTTGTAAATATAGTGCATTATCTAAGTGAGTTTCAGAGATAGTCAGTATATGAATGTCATCTCTTACTAGCAAGTTATTGATTTCATAAACCTTGTTTCTTAAGCTACATATGTTAATGTGGGATATTTTTAGCACTTTTATGGGACTCTTGGATTGTTTTGATTGCTTTACCAGGAAGCTTATCAGAAGTAGACATGACAATGTTATTTATGTTTGAGCTGATAGTGCAGGGCGAGCTGCATACAGTGGACTTCCTACTAGAGCACACCGCCGCAGTGCTTACAGTATGACTCTGGTTCATAGGCACATTATTACTGTATACAACAGCTGTAGGATCAACAGAGGCATTCAGGGGTGTTAGAGGGACATAAATTAGGTTACTTACAATGTGACTGCCAATGCCCCTGGGATAATGTACATTTGCTGCAGCATTACGCCAACTCAGCGACACAGTGGTAGGGATTACCTGATCTGATAAATCATTGTCTCAATGCAGCCTTAAAATGGGTGGATAGAGTCCAGGAGTCTAGATGATTTGGATGCACTCCGTCATTCCTGTAGAGCATTGTCTGTTTCCAGACGGCGTCAAAGTTATCTATAAAAGTTATTCCAACAGAGCTACAGTAATATTTTAGCCAGGTGTGTAATACCAGTAGCCTGCTGAATCGTTCACACCCACAGCCCAACAATGGAACCGGACCTGAAATAATTGTCTGCTTTTTGGAATCTTTCAGAGCTATAATCAGTTCTTTAAAATCAATTTTCAGCAGTTCCGAACTAGCCCTAATGTAATTCGACCCCACATGGACTATAACAGTGTCAGCTCCTGGCAGCTGTCGTAGAAAGGTCAGAAGCAGCCTTGTAATGTCCCGTACTCCAGGACAGCACAGGGTTTTTACCCCGTGAACTGAGATGTTTCTTACCATAGAGCTGCCGATGACGACAGCTGGTGCAATGGCTGAGGAGGTACGTCCGTTCTTTCGCTTCGAGTGGTTTCGCAAACCCCTCGAGGACCGAAGGGTTGTTGTGACCGATGGACCCGAGCCAGCTGTAGAATGCATTGTGGATGATGAAAGGTCCGGTATCTTAGATAGCCTCACGGTCCGATGAGGTAAGGAGCTCTGAGGATCTGAACCCAAGTTAGAAAGCCACCGGAGAGGGAGACAGAACAGAGGGCGAAGGTGCAGGTACCTCAGGATCCGATCTTGAATCGGAAGCCCCCAGGGAAGAAGGCGCCGGAAACTCAGGATCAAGGGCGGCGAAGCTGTTTCCAGTCTAGGCTTACCTTCGCCAAGGAGGCCCCCATTGCCAGAGTTTACTGTTTTCGACTTCCACGGTGAGTGATATTTTCATGGTTGGTTGGTAGGATCGAGAACATGAACATCCGCCAAGTCATCCAGGAGCATCCTCCTAACGCCATTCTCCAGGGAAGGGGGAGACCCCTTCGGGGATGGGATCCATGCAGAGTACTGACCAGTCTGGTGTGGAGAGCCGACATGGCGGCGACACTTCCAACAGATCATCCGGCTACTGGGTAGAAGAGAAAGAAAAAGTAGGCGGGCGTGGATTCCCCAGTAGCTTGTGTAAGAGTAGCCACTTTGCCCCTGTAGTCCTCTGCAAGCAAACAGGGCTACATTGAAAGTCCGGGCGGTCCACGTTGTTCCAGAATAAAGCAAAATAAACACAGCTCCTGCAGCATTGAAAACATTTGTTAGCGTCCTCCATTTGAGGCTACAGGCTATCTAAGCTAGCGGGGATTCCGTGTCTCTCCTTCTCACCCCCCCCCCCCCCCCCTTAAAAGATTTAGATGCACTATTGTAAAGTGGCTGCTCCACTGGATGTCATAAGGTGAATGCACCAATTTGTAAGTCGCTCTGGATAAGAGCGTCTGCTAAATGACTTAAATGTAAATGTAAATGTCTTGACAGGGAATTCTCAAAATGACGGCTATCAAAAATGTCAGGCCAAGGTAAGTCTACACCAAAGACACAATTAAGAATTTTTGTAAAATGCACAATGTGAAAAATTAATGTAAACTCATCTTATATAGAAATAGGATATCAATATATCAAATACAATTATCAACCGCAGGGGTCACTAAGTTCAGGTCCATAATTTCAGAAAGTGAATTAAAATTCAATTAATAAACTTATTTGACAAAAACAATTGAAAGTTAATGTCACTTTTTCCATCACAGACTGGTATATCAATTCATATTTGATCTCCTTTCTATTTCTTACAAAATGTCTAATCTCATTTCCCCTCATACAATTGTGTGTTTACATCATTAAAGCAGCACCAACCCCTCCAACCTGTTCTGTAATTGACTCAAAGTGTGGTAGTTGTGATTGCATAAGAAGAAAACATGTGCAACGAACGCTCTAGAAAACACTCAATTGGGATTAGGACTTGAATTAATAACACGGAGGGAGGATTTGGGCGCTTCAGCCCCACAGCTCTGATATGGGACATCGAGAGAGAGAGAGGCTAGAGTGATGGTTGTGTTTAGGCCAGAAATAGAGAAGGGATTACATACTGTAAAACCATGGTACAAAATAATTTAGTTTCCACAAAACATACCTCCTGCTATTGTAACATGTCCAATGAGAAATTTGGGATCAGGATTTTATGTCGTCATAATACTGCGATACTGTGTCAAATAAAATGTATTACAATTTCGTAAAACGGTAATTGAATTACCTAAAACATGGTCACAGCGGACTTACGTAACCCAATTCATATGCACAGTGGTGATTGAAGTCTTTAATTCTTGATCTGAATTATCCACTTAATCTTGCATACTGCTGTATTACTTAACCATATAAGATAGTGTTTTGAGAGGATGACTTGGCATTTATATGATTGGTTATAGTGTATGATGCGTGTAATGCAAAGCAGTGTTTGCTTTGCTCATACAGTGCAATGACTAACGGCTCAATGACATTTTAGTGGGGTCCATCTGTTTCCTGTTTGTTAAGTGACCACCACCTAGTGGAGAACATTAAAAGAGAGGGAGAGATTGAGAAGGAGAGAGAGAGAGAGAGGTGGAGACCAGACTTCAGCCCAGTTCAAAATCAAACCCTTTTGTCCTAGACACTTTGTTGGTCTGAAAGGATCGGATGGATTTAAGCCATATCATTAATATTACAGCGGCTCCACCTAGCACTCCATTCTCAGATCTAGGTTTACAGGACATGTTATATTAGCTGAAATAAAAGATCCCAGAAATGTTCCATATGCACAAAAAGCTTATTTCTCCCAAATGTTATGCACACATTTGTTTACATCCCTGTTACTGAGTATTTATCCTTTGCCAAGATAATCTTTCCATCTGACAGGTGTGGCAAATCAAGAAGCTGATTAAACAGCATGATCATTACACAGGTGCATCTTGTGCTGGGGACAATAAAAGGCCACTCTAAAAGGAGTTTTGTCACACAGCACAATGTTAAAGATTTCTCAAGTTTTAAGGGAGCGTGTAATTAGCATGCTGACTGCAGTAATGTTCACCAGAACTGTTGCCAGAGAATTTCATGTTCATTTCTCCACCATAAGCCAACTCCAAAATAATTTTAGAGAATTTGTCAGTATGTCCAACTGGCCTCACAACCGCAGACCACGCGTAACCACTCCAGCCCAGGACCTCCACATCTAGATTCTTCATCTGCAGGATCGTCTGAGACCAGCCACCCGGACAGCTGATGAAACTGAGGAGGTATTTCTGTCTATAATATAGCCCTTTTGTGGATAAAAAAAAAAACTGGGCTGAGCCTGGCTCCCCATGCACACCAAAGGCTGCGTCCCTGCCCAATCATGTAACATCCATAGATTAGGGCCTAATTTATTTATTTCAATTGACTGATTCCCTTATATGATCTGGAACTCAGTAAAATTGTTGAAATTCTTGCATGTTGCGTTTATATCTTTGTTCAGTATACATGTCAGAGAGGCATGTTAGTAATATGCTATGTAGAACAATTTGAACGTTCCAAAACATTGCATCCTGCTGAACATGCCCCAGTGTAAGTCTATAGGCCTACTGAAGGGGTGTACACTATATATACAAAAGTATGTGGACACCCATTCAAATTAGTGAATTCAGCTATTTCAGGTACACCCGTTGCTGACAGGTGTATAAAATCAAGCACACAGCCATGCAATCGCCATAGCCAAACATTGGCAGTAGAATGGCCTTACTGAAGAGCTCAGTGACTTTCAACGTGGCACTGTCATAAGATGCCACCTTTCCAACAAGTCAGTTCGACAAATGTCTGCCCTGCTAGAGCTGCCCCGGTAACTGAGTGCTGTTACTGTGAAGGGAAAACGTCTAGGAGCAACAATGGCTCAGCCGCGTAGTGGTAGGCCACAGAAGCTCACAGAATGGGATCGCCGAGTCAGCACAAGAACTGTTTGTTGGGAGCTTCATGAAATGGTGTCGATGGCTGAGCAGCCGGCCACAAGCCAAATATCACCTTGCGCAATGCCAAGCATCGGCTGGAGTGGTGTGTACCTCGCCGCCATTGGACTCTGGAGCAGTGGAAATGCGTTCTCTGCACTTCACCATCTGGCAATCCAACGGACTAATCTGGGTTTGGCAGATGCCAGGAGAACGGTACATGCCCCAATGTATAGTGCCAACTGTAGTTTGGTGATGAGGAAAAATGATCTGGGGCTCTTTTTCATGGTTTGGGCTAGGCCCCTTAGTTCCAGTGAAGGGAAATCTTAACGCTACAGCATACAATTACATTCTAGATGATTCTGTGCTTCCACCTTTGTGGCAACAGTTTTGAAAAGGCCCTTTCCTGTTTCAGCATGACAATGCTGAACAAAGCGAGGTCAATACAGATATTTTTTTTTGAGATCGGTGTGGAAGAACTTGATTGGCCTGCACAGAGCCCTGACCTCAACCCCATCAAACACCTTTGAGATGAGATGAATTGGAACGCCGACTGCAAGCCAGGCCTAATCGCTCAACATCAGTGTCCGACCTCACTAATGCGCTTGTGGCGCATGATGTTGGGATGAGATGTTTGACGAGCAGGTGTCCACATACTTTTGGTCATATAGTGTACTTTTGGCCATGTAGTGTATCAACAGTTTCATCACTGAGTCACAGACCTTGTCTCACAATAGACTGACAACAGACAGACACAGGGTTATATGATTCCATCCCAGTGTTTAATCTCATCATTAGGTTTCACGGGGGGCAGAGTTCACTTTATTCAGACAGCCAATCCAGTGAGATGTAGTGTAAGGGGGGTCATTCCCTGACCAGGATGGAACACCAGCAGTATCAGACTATCAGCTGCTGGAGAGTATAGAGAAGACCATTGTATAGTGTCAAATGCATGTTGACTAGTCTACAATTATTTTTGCAACAACTGCATAACAGGACAAACGGAATATACAGTCGTGGGCAAAAGTTTTGAGAATGACACAAATATTAATTTTCGCAAAATCTGCTGCCTTAGTTTGTATGATGGCAATTTGCATATACTCCAGAATGTTATGAAGAGTAAACAGATGAATTGCAATGAATTGCAAATTCCCTCTTTGCCACGCAAATGAACTGAATCCCCCCAAAAACATTTCCACCGCATTTCAGCCCTGCCACAAGGACCAGCTGACATCATGTCAGTGATTCTCTCGTTAACACAGGTGTGAGTGTTGACGAGGACAAGGCTGAAGATCACTCTGTCATGCTGATTGAGTTCGGAAAACAGACTGGAAGCTTCAAAAGGAGGGTGCTTGGAATCCTTGTTCTTGGAATCATTTTCTCTGAATCCCCTTTCCGATTGTTTGGGGCATCCGGAAAAAAGCTTGTCTGGAGAAGACAAGGTGAGCGCTACCATCAGTCCTGTGTCATGCCAACAGTAAAGCATCCTGAGACCATTCATGTGTGGGGTTGCTTCTCAGCCAAGGGAGTGGGCTCACTCACAATTTTGCCTAAGAACACAGCCACGAATAAAGAATGGTACCAACACATCCTCCGAGAGCAACTTCTCCCAACCATCCAGGAACAGTTTGGTGGCGAACAATGCCTTTTCCAGCATGATGGAGCACCTTGCCATAAGGCAAAAGTGTCTCGGGGAACAAAACATCGATATTTTGGGTCTATGGCTAGGAAACTCCCCACACCTTAATCCCATTGAGAACTTGTGGTCAACCCTCAAGAGGCGGGTGGACAAACAAAACCCCACAAATTCTGACAAACTCCAAGCATTGATTTTGCAAGAATGGGCTGCCATCAGTCAGGATGTGGCCCAGAAGTTAATTGACAGCATGCCAAGACGGATTGCAGAGGTCTTGATAAAGAAGGGTCAACACTGTAAATATTGACTCTTTGCATCAACTTCATGTAATTGTCAATAAAGTCCTTATGAAATGTTTGTAATTATACTTCAGTATTCCATAGTAACATCTGACAAAAATATCTAAAGACACTGAAGCAGCAAACTTTGTGGAATTAAACATTTGTGTCATTCTCAAAACCTTTGGCCATGACTGTACATTGTTTTTGAGCTCATTTCTGTAGATGATGGAAGTTTAGATTTTTACCTTGCTAATCTGAGTGGAAACATGCAAAGGTTTGCATTTCAAAAACACTTGGCAACTGTTTGGTTATTTAATTAAAACATTGTTTCATTGCTGTTTTATATATAAATGTTTATATGTGCAAATGTCAATTAATCTGTATTACATGAAAGAACTGTCGAATAATATATGAAATCAACTGTGCACATGCAATACTGTTTGTAGGCCTGCATTGCTATAATATTGTCATCCAACAGAGGATGCTGATGGGCATTATGAAGGCAGACGAATACAGAGTGGGCGGTACAATAACGGAAAGGAAAGGCTTGTAGATAACTTTGGAACTCCATAAACGGCCCCTTTAAGAAAGGAAGTCTGCTGATATTGACGGAATTCCCTGATCTGGCTTGCGAGAGCTATGGAATTAAGAGAGAGAGTGGCTGGTTTCAAACGGTACTGACGGAGATCGCCTATACTATTATCTATCGGGGGGGAACTGGCATTCATGCAAAACTAATCAAGGTTGCAGCGGGATGTAAACTCGTTTCTTTGGTTTACAAAAGAGCGGATTGCGATGGCGGGGCTGAGGCTCAATGAACAGCTTGTGGCTTGGCGGATCTGAGCAGGTGGACGCTACTGGATACATTCAAAGGCAATTCTCTGTGTTAATGAAACTTTGCTACGATTTACGGGCTGGGTAAGAAACGTATTTTTTTTAAATATAAATAATATCATGTAAAGTAGCCTAGCTCAAGTCTTTGTGTATGATGTTTATGTAAACGTCAGGCTTTTAGTTGGGTAATTAATGTATTTAATAGAGCGCAAGGGCTACTGTGCGTAGCCTGTCATTTACGAAGATTACAATTTTAATTGAGAAATGGGAACTACAAGTAAACGAAAGTATTACAAATGAAACGTTGCATCGCCATAGTTTCAATAATGAAGCGAAGACGAACATAACGGACTTGTCACGTTGTCACCACGGGCCAACACCTACTGTTGCTCACGCGGATTGTTACAAATCGTCGCGGGTACAGTGAAGCCATACATTCCTGGTCCTTCGTACTCTGTCAATTATCACCCTGTGTTAGGCTCATTTTATAAGCCGTTTTATTTTTGTTTGCTGCGAAGCTATGACCGCTCACAGTGCCTTAGCCTTTGATCATAACTCTGTTCCATTACGTCACACAAGTAATTGGACGAAGGCGTCTTCTGTAAGGGGAAGGTTTGTTAAAGGATCCCCGAAGCTCTTTGAGTGATCGGAAGCCTGAGCACCAACGCCAATCAGCCTACACCACTGTACACACGCGTGTCATTATTATGACAACTAGCGTCGCCATGTCAGCAAATGACTGCTGTCTGAACACCCACACATCCAATTAGGTCACTTGTCTATAGACAGTCAGTGTTACAAAACGGATTTGAAAAACAAAACTGAAATGGGCATTAAGGCCTTCATTGTGTACAAGGCTTTATTGATTTATCCCAGTTGTAGCCAACAGTATTTTTCAGTGACAACATGTTTCTGGCGGCCTTCTGTTACACACAGGTGTTCAGGGGCATGCTAGATAGCTACTTAGCACAGGTGGTCCATGTCTTCTGTAAGCACACACTAACATGGAGATATGGCCATGTGGGAACACGAACCCCAACCCTATTTAAAAAAGAAAAGACAAAATGTGTATCAATTTAACATTGTTTTTTTTAATCTTTTTTTTTCTTCCTGATATGAAAGATAAGGTCCTTCCAAACCCGTACCGCAAGCGATGCATGTTAATGTTCAGAAGTTCTGTGGTGTGCTAAGGTGACAACAATGCCTGCCATGGATGTTTCCCAGTAAGAACACGTTTAAAGCCTCAAAGGATAAGATCATCCAACTTTCAAAACAAGTCAATTGTCAATTTTGGCTAGTCGAGGCAGTCAACTTAGTTAACAAGCTAGATAGCTGTATAGTTTTCTATCACATTCATGAATTTGTTTGGAAACCATTAACAAGCTAATTGGCTACCACATGTTATTGTCACTGTGATAGTAGGTAGTAAGCAACAAGAAATGCCAAATAACAGTCTAAAAATCACAAGGGTAAAAAAAAAAAACAGATTTGGCCATTCAGACAGAAGTCCCATGGCCTGGAAAGATTCACAAATAGCTTTCTGGTGTCCTCAGATAGTATTGATATATTTTATTTCATATTTTCTAAATAATAATAATTGTTGAAATCAGGTTGTTTTTGTTCCTATTTAACTTAATTTTTTATAAAAATGACCAAACACTCTAAAACATTTAGCCTAACGTTGACATTCATTCAGAATTCAGTCTCTGAATGAACAATCGCATGTCAACTACAGGTTCAGTGGGTCTGCAACCAGGAATTACATTGACAGGGGGTTTGGTGTATTTCATGTGAAACAAAACCTGTGAGGTGACTGTGCCTAAAATTAATGTGATGCCTACAGGTGAGTGTGAGAGGTGTAAAACACTTGCCAATGGGGGTTTCAGGAGGGGGTTCCAGGTGGGAGTTTTTAGTTTGTATTATGCTCAAAGATCTGTTCATTTATCTCTCACCCTAAACCTAACAATGTCTGATTAATGTCTTTGTTTAATTCAACAATGTCCTATTTTCTATTCAAGTGTGGGGCCTTCCATCACTACTAAACGATGCCATTGACTATCCAGTTCCTAGAATGCGGTTTTCTTCATCTCAAGGTGCTCAATCAAACACACACTAGGCACTGAGGGGAGCATAGTCAAGTGTCTGTGGCCCCTTCTCTTTTATTCAGAAGATTCACATCAGAGGTGGTAATCTCATTGAAGTGAGACACGACAGCACTCATGGCTGCCATTGCAATGGCTCTCATAGGCATATAGACCCGATGTGCAGTCTACTGTGTCAAGAGTACAGTGTCAATTCGCCTGAATATTTGAGGTGTGGGTGAGTGTCTTGAGTCTGTGTAGTCTAACCTTGTATATGTTTGACTGTGTGTATGATTAAGCAGTACTTAAGAGCTCTCTAGGTATATCCCATTGAGGAAAAACTCACTCTTCTCTGAACAACATTACATCTTTACCCTATGGTACCCTTTCACCTCACCTTGCTCCTGCAACTGTCTAGATGCTTCACTAAGCTAAGCTGATGGTGGTGAGCTATGGGGTCATTATCTGACTAGAGAATGTTACCTAAGGGCTGATCTAATGTCAGAGGTTAATCAACCTCTTAAATGGTCATGGTTAGGATTGGGGCAGGGATAATCTGATTCTAGATCTGTGGTTAGGGGTAACTTCTACCTTGAGAATCATTAGCTAGGAATATGGGACAAAATTCTGAACTTTTGACAAAATGTAATCCACTAAGGGAAGTTGTCCAAATATGTATGATGCCTTCAAATGGGGGGGATTAGATACAGTGAGAAAGTTGGAGGCATTAAAATGCTAACATCTCCTGTTATTGGTAATGGTGAGAGATTAGCATGTTTTGATATTATGGCCCTTTCAAATGGGGGGACTAGATGCATAAAGTGCATTTATTTCTAAATGGTAGAACAGCTATGTATGAAAATACCCTCAAATAAAATGTGACTTTCTGTGCTGTTGCCTCATAAAACATTTGATCTCAAATTCAAAATACTGGAGTAGGCTATAGAGCCAAATTAAACGTTTTAGCTTCAATGCCTAAATAAATACGCAGGGGAGTGTAGATGTAGGTCAAAAGGATTCACATTAATCAAGTCGTTAAGTCGTATATATTTTTGGTGACAGTGTTTGAAGTGAGAGGGTGATCGCCTCTTGTCTCCATCTCGCTCCACGCCTCGTTGTGATAATTTCCTAAGCAGTAAGAGATGTGGCCCTGGATGATGGCGGATGACTCAAACACTGAGCCTTCGATGGATCTACCGCTAGATCTATATGGCTGTGTTCCAAATGGCACCCTATTCCCTTCATAGCTCACTACTTTTGAGCAGGGCCTATAGAGCTCTGGTCAAAAGTGCACTATATAGGGCACCATTTGGGACACCGTCTCTGTCATTAGGCTGTCTGAGTCATAGACAGATGACAAACACAATTATGAAAGGTGATCGTCTTTAACTGGATACTGGGGCAGAGATGACATCTTAAATGGAGTGATCTGCTACATTATTAGGATACTGTGGCTCCTGGCTGGCCTATATATTAGTCTGTCTGTATGGTGTCTATTTATGCATCTTATTTAAAAAAAGGCTTGTATTGGCCACACTCAACAATTGTCTTAACTTGTGCATCTGTGTTCTGTAGTGTTCAGGTACTTATTTACAAAAGCAACTTCTAACGCAAAGAAATTTGTCCCTTTCATTTTCACTGCGTTTCAAAGGGGAACCTTTGACCCTTCTCTGTTTTGTCTTTTCAGAAATGCTGTACACCATGCTAAGGTAAAGCCGCCGACGAGAGGGGTGTTGAACATGCTAAAGCGGCTGGACAAAATCAGGTTCAGAGGTCAGAAGCGAGACGACTTCCTGGATCTAGCAGAGTCCCCCAACGGATCCGACAATGAATGTAGCGATGACATCCTGCTGAGGACGAAGCCTTCACTCAAGACACAAGACACGGAAGAACTAGGAGACCCTGTAAGTATTCATTCTACTTAGCTGTGTTCTTTGACTCAAATGAGAGACCTGTCGTGGAAATTTCCTCTATTAACCAAATCATGAGCACAACCCACATCACAAGTCAGAGTTAGTTATCAAAGTCCATCTTTAATTATATGAGCTCTATCACAACCCTGTGACTCTCAGATCAATTCAGTGTCTATCAATGAATTCTCTGAGAGCCCCCTTACACATTGCAACGGAGATCCTTTAATAGCAAAGAACACACATAGTCAGACAGCATAGACATAATAAATCATTCAGCTTTGTCTCCTTACTCAAACCCTAGAACCATAAACCAATCCTCCATATTTACATTTACATTTATGTCATTTAGCAGACGCTCTTATCCAGAGCGACTTACAAATTGGTGCGTTCACCTTAAGACATCCAGTGGAACAGCCACTTTACAATAGTGCATCTAAATCTTTTAAGGGGGGGGGGGGGGGGGTGAGAAGGATTACTTTATCCTATCCTAGGTATTCCTGAAAGAGGTGGGGTTTCAGGTGTCTCCGGAAGGTGGTGATTGACTCCGCTGTCCTGGCGTCGTGAGGGAGTTTGTTCCACCATTGGGGGGCCAGAGCAGCGAACAGTTTTGACTGGGCTGCGCGGGAACTGTACTTCCTCAGTGGTAGGGAGGCGAGCAGGCCAGATATATCAACAGGCATATATCAAATTGTCATTTAGATACAACCAATTCTAAATACAACCAATCCTGGACAAGCTCACGGGGAGCATAGAATGATTCCAGACACTGCCATCCTCCTCTCCCGATGGGAAAAGTAGGGAGTGACTGGCACACAGACACAGTGGAGCAAAAGATATGATGACACCTTGACCTCTCCCCTCTCTGCGGCCCATGCAACTTAGTCTTGACATAGAACAGATAACTGCAACCCCGCCATAGTATTATACAAAAATAACGTTCTGATGAGAAGTAACTTACAAACATATGATGAATATAAAACATCTTACCTATGTTACCAACCAATTCTGATTATTCCCCAACAGACCATGAGCAGGGACAGCAGTTTTTCCTTTCAACGGGACCCGACCAGGAAAAACTCTGGGTCATAGTTATAGGCCGTATCAGGTGGTCTGGAAACTCTACGTCAGTGTTTCCTAACGGGTCTTGAAATATTGTGTGGATGAAGGGCGGGTGGGTGGCAGTCGGGTTGCATCAACAGAAAACCATACAAAATAAATTGTATAATTCTTGAGCAATTTAGATCTATAGGCTACATTTGAGTTTACGCTATGGAATTAGTGTGTAGGTCCTAAATCTTAGGCTTTACGCGTGACATAGCCTACACACCAATTGCCAAGCTCTTGGGAATGGTCAGAAAAATGATCTTATCAATGTCTCTTTAAAAAATAAAAATATTCAAGAGAACCTGCAAAATGGAGAGTTAAAAATAAAGAAGTGAGGGCCAGAAATGTAATGTTTGGTAAAAATTTGATGACATGGTAATAGTGGATGTTGTGTGATCTGTGAGGCGCTATACAAAAGGACTTCAAATAGGCCTATGGCAGCACGTCAAAGGAACGGTAGCCTACTGTTCAGATGGGTTAAATGTAAACTGAAATCTGGACACAGACTACACAGTGCATTCGGAAAGTATTCAGACCCCTTGACTTCTTCCACATTTTGTTACAGCCTTGTTCTAAAATTGATTGAACTGTGTATTCCCTCAATCAACACACAAATCCTCATAATGACAAAGCAAAAACAGGTTTGTAGAAATGTTTGCTAATTTAAAAAAAAATGAAATATGACATTTACATAGTGGTTCGTCCTTTAAAAGTTGCAGCATATTGCAGCACAGCTTGCGTGGTGTCCCAGAATTCTATGGCACGTTATTTAAGTGGCAACCACTGGTACCATTAATGCTAGTCCCATGATTGTCTTACAGGAACACGAAACGGTGCTAAAATAGTTGTAGGCTACTGCTTCAAATCCTATTGCTTCTAACTTCAATATGCTCTTTAAATAAGACCTACACCACTTTTAACAGCACATTACTCAACACTAGTAGGCGACATGAGACTCATGTCACCTACTGTATGCCTACAGTATATCGAAAAATATGACGTGACTCTCTGCCAATAATTACATATCGAGGATTGGATGATTCTAAATTAAAACCAAAAGCCGCCTCATGGGGCTCCCGGTGGCGGCCGGCACGGGTATCTGTAGCAACTCATTTTACATTGCGATGTGGTGACTTAGACCACTGCGTCACTGGGGAGGCCCCACCCACAAAGTATCAAAATACAGAGAGGTGTTGGTAAAGGTGTATTATCCTGCTAACAGCCAATAAAGGGCTATTATAATACTGTACATGGTGTCCAGGTCAGGATAACCAAAGCATTTCTTTATTAAAGACTATCAGAAAGAATGTTGGTACTTATTTATTTTGATCCAAAGCCATGAATGAGTGAATCACTCAGCTTTATGTAGGTGCTGCTACATGACTGTGCCATCAACTTGATATCTAAAAAATATGGTTATTTATTAAATAAATAAAAAAACGAAAGTCAGCGATTGTAAAGTGAATAAAGACCAAAATAATATTAGTATTGACCAAAACATTTATTTCTGTTTTAAGAGGAGAGAAACACTGGACCAATTGTGCACCGTCCTATTGGTCGGATGTGATACAATACCTTTTGGTGGATTAAACTGAAATTGCAACCAATCACGGGCCAGTTATGATACAGCCAACCTAACTAATTTGACAATAGAATTCTCCCGCCACCCCCCTCCTAGGCAAGTCTATTGTCCAGCTACCTGCTAATAGCTGTACAACATGACCATGTGTGTTAGAAATAGTATTTTCCAGTAAGCAACAATTTGTTTACCTTCATTAGAAAACTTTGTTCCAATATTTCTGTAATTCAGTGATATTTATTCCCATAGTGATTAGTTATGGATCCTTAACTAAATAAACATTGGCATTTTGAAAGTTTTTATCATTTTATTAACGAAAGCATAAAAATAGTAGTTTAGTAGTTATTAGTTATGTTGTTTTAGTTTGAACGTGCAGACTGGCACTAAGAACAGCGGGAACGTTTCCCTAGTTGGGGCCATTATTAATGCAATGCCCCTTAAAGTGTTGCTTTGTGCTGCCCAGTGTGGTGGGGGTCCACATTCCTCCTCCCTTCCTCATGGGTTAGGTCTGTCTTCTGTGCGCAGCTCTGCGGCCCATCCCGTGCCCCCTGCCCTCATGCCTTGAACCTCGCGCGCTTTCAGTGGATACACTTGTGAACTGCAAGGAAATCCCATTGTGCGCCACTCGGGAGCCATGACCAATATATATTGTCCTGCTAATAGGGTTAATAATATCTGTGAGAATATCCAAGGGGCTTTTATAGAATTCTAAATTAAACAAAGTGATTATTATTAAAAAATGTTTTCAAATAAAGTAAAATGACTGAGGAAAAAGGCCATTCTTGAACATGGAGTGAGACATTGTTACTAATTTGTAAATAAAGCCAGTTTTGTTATTTATTTCTATTATCTTATGGGCCTCCCAGTAGAGGCCGGCATGGGTATTGAACCAGCATCTGTAACACAGCTGGCACTGCTATACAGTGTCTTAGACCGTTGTGCCACTCAGTCGCTGTACAACGTGACTATTCGGGAGTGGGCTACACTACTACAGTAAGAGTAAAATAATTTAAACCTTAGTGTAACAACAGTTTTGGTAAATATTACTGAAGGTGTGCACAACTCAGTTTCTATTTAGGTTTATGTTGCACGTTCATTGTCAAAAAAAAAACAAAAAAAAAGCATAATCAGTGCTCTAGCTCACCCTTGTGCTGGTCTGGAGCAATGAAGTGGTGACACAGGGTACTGTACTGAACCACAAAGTACCTCTAAGTACCGCAGCATAATCGCATAACTTTAGTGGAGCAACCACTAAATATTCAAACCCTTTAATCAGTGCTTTGTTGAAGCATCTTTGGCAGAGATTACAGCCTCTAGTCTTCTTGCGTATGACGTTACAAGCATGGCACACCTGTATTTGGGGAGTTTCTTCCATTCCTCTTTGCAGATCCTCTCAGGCCCTGTCATATTGGATGTGGAGTGTCGCTGCACAGCTATTTTCAGGACTCTCCAGAGATGTAGATCGGGTTCAAGTCTGGGCTCTGGCTGGGACACTCAAGGACATTCAGAGACTTGTCCTGAAACCACGCCTGTGTTGTCTTGGCTTGGTGCTTAGAGTCGTTGTCCTGTTGGAAGATGAACTTTCACCCCAGTCTGAGGTCCTAACCTGCTCAAGAGTGCTTTTCATCAAGGATCTCTCTGTACTTTTCTCCGTTCAGCTTTCCCTCGATCCTGATTAGTCTCCCAGTCCCTGCTGCTGAAAAACATCCCCACATCATGAAGCTGCCACCACCAACCTTCTGGAAGGTTCTCCCCATCTCAACAGAGGAGCTCTGTCAAAGTGACCATCGGGTTCTTGGTCTCCTCCCTGACCAAGGGCCTTCTCCCCCGATTCTCAGTTTGGCTGGGCGGCCAGATCTAGGAAAAAGTCTTTGGGGTTACACACTTCTTCAATTTAAGAATGATGGAGGCCACTGTGTTCTTGGACTTTCAATGCTGCAGAAATGTTTTGGTACCCTTCCCGACATCTGTGCCTCGACACAATCATGTCTTGGAGCTCTACGAACAATTGCTTCGACCTCATGGCTTGGTTTTTGCTCTGACATTCACTGTCAACTGGGGTGTTTAAACAGGTGTGTGTGCCTTTCCAAATCATGTCCAATCAGTTGAATTTACCACATGTGCTCTAATCAAGTTGTAGAAACATCTCAAGGATGATCAATGGGAACAGGATGCAATTGAGCTCAATTTTGAGTCTCATACCAAAGGGTCTAAATACTTATGTAAATAAGGTACACTAACGGTCAATTTTTAGAACACCGACTTATTCAAGAGTTGTATTTCTATTTTGTACATCGTAGAATAAAAGTGAGTACCTCAACTATGAAATAACACTTATGGATTCATGTAGTAACCAAAAAAGTGTTGAAGAATCTGAAATATATTTTGATTTGTTTAAATAGCCACCCTTTGCCTTGATGACAGCTTTGCACACTGTTGGCATTCTCTCAACCAGATTCACCTGGAATGCTTTTCCAACACTCTTGAAGGAGTTCCCACATATGCTGAGCACTTGTTGGCTGCTTTTCCTTCACTCTGCAGTCCAACTCATCTCAATTGGGTTAAGGTCGGGTGATTGTGGAGGCCAGGTCATCTGATGCAGTGCTCCATCACTATCCTTCTTGGTCAAATAGCCCTTACACAGCCTGCAGGTGTGTTGGGTTATTGTCCTGTTGAAAAACAAATGATAGTCCCAATAAGCACAATCCATTGGATGGAGAATTGCTGCAGAATGCTGTGATGGCCATGCTGGTGTGCCTTGAATTCTAAATTCTAAATTCAAGACCGTGTCACCAGCAAAGAACCCCCACACCATAACACCACCTGCTCCATGCTTTACGGTGGGAAATATACATGTGGAGATCATCCGTTCACCCACACAGCGTTTCACAAAGGCACTGCGGTTGGAATCAAAAATCTTCAATTTGGACAAAATTCCACCAGTCTAATGTCCATTGCTCGTGTTTCTTGGCTCAAGCAAGTTTTTGTCTTATTGGTGTCCGTTTAGTAGTGGTTTCTTTGCAGCAATCGACCATGAAGGCCTGACTCGCACAGTCTCCTCTCAACAGTGGATGTTGAGATGTCTGTTACTTGAACTCTGCAGCATTTATTTGAGCTGCAATTTCTGAGGCTGGCAACTCTAACTTAACCTCTGCAGCAAAGGTAACTCTGGGTCTACTTTTTCTGTGGCGGTCCTCATGAGAGCCAGTTTTGTCATAGTGCTTGATGGTTTTTGCGACTGCACTTGAAGAACCTTTCAAAGTTCTTGACATTTTCCAGTTTGACTGACCTTCATGTCTTAAAGTAATGATGGACTGTCTTTTCTCTTTGCTTATTTGATCTATTCTTGCCATAATATGGACTTGTTTTTTTTACCAAATAGGGCTATCTTCTGTATACCACCCTAACTTGTCACAACACAACTGATTGGCTTAAATGCATTAAGAAGAAAAAATTCCACAAATGAACTTTTAAGTAGGCACACCTATTAATGGAAATTAATTCCAGGTGACTACCTCATGAAGCTGGTTGAGAGAATGCCAAGCGGGTGCAAAGCTGTCATCAAGGCAAAGGGTGGCTTTTGAAGAATCTCAATCTCAAAAAACTTTTTGGGTTACTACATGTTTCCATGTGTGGTATTTCATAGTTTTGATGTCTTCCCTACTATTCTACAATGTAGAAAATAGTAAAAATAAAGGGTTTTCTAAACATTCTGACCGGTAGTGTTTCTATTTTTTTAATAGACTTTCAAAAATGTCTAAACCTGTTTTAAGAGTTTAAAGAGAGCCATATCTGATAAGCCAATAAAAAGAAAAGGATTAAGATGGGCTAAAGTACACAAACTGGACAGGAACTCTGCCTAGAGGTCCAGCATCCCGGGGTCGCCTCTTCACTGTTGACGTTGAGACTGGTGTTTTGCGGTGTTTGCCTTTGTTTCTGGCCATTTTGAGCCAGTAATCGAACCCATAAATGCTGATGCTCCAGATACTCAACTAGTCTAAAGAAGGCCCGTTTCTATTTTTTTTATTGCTTCTTTAAGCAGTACAACAGTTTTCAGATGTGCTAACATCATAGAAAAAGGGTTTTCTTATTAGCCTTTTTAAAATGATAAACTTGGATTAGCTAACACAACGTGCCATTGGAACACAGGAGTGATGGTTGCTCATAACGGGCCTCTACGCCTATGTAGATATTCCATAAAAATATTTGCTGTTTCCAGCTACAATAGTCACTTACAACATTAACAATGTCTACACTGTATTTCTGATCTATTTAATGTTATTTTAATGAATTATAAAAAATTGCTTTTCTTTCGAAAACAAAGGACATTTCTAAGTGACCCCAAACTTTTGAACGGTAGTGTAAATTGGGCACAAAATCATTCCACCATCTGACTGTAGCCTACAGAACATTTTCTATTTTTTCTTTCCACTGAAATGTTCCGCTTGTCCTCCGTTTGATGTTTCCCCGAAAAGCTCCTACTGGCAGACGTGTTTTCCCACACATCTAGCCTACTTTGCAGACCGAAGTTTGATCTTAGCTTAACATCTCCAGCACCTCCTGGGGGGAGCAAAGAGACTGTTTTAATGTTGCTACAGACGTGTGTGTGTGTGTGTGAGACAGGTTCCAGTGAAGTTGATTACTTATCCTTCAGGGAGACTTAATGGAGAACGTACTTCAGCAAGAGTGGGAGGGAAAGGGAAAAGGAAGCACAGGGTGGTTTGATGGGCATTCTTCCTGTTT
Organism: Oncorhynchus nerka; assembly: GCF_034236695.1. Classification (NCBI taxonomy): domain Eukaryota; kingdom Metazoa; phylum Chordata; class Actinopteri; order Salmoniformes; family Salmonidae; genus Oncorhynchus; species Oncorhynchus nerka. Next base: position 36,953,767 of record NC_088403.1, read on the forward strand.
ACTCTACTCATTCCTCAGAGGGAGGGTTGGATGGAGAGAGGGATACAGAGTACACACACACACACACACAACCTCTTATAGGCTTTCAGCCACTATGGTTACTCTGAATTTATTGTCCCCTGCTTGCCAATTTAATATATCATTACTGCTGATGATCTCAGTGTTTGGACTTTCTCAACAGGATATTTTAAACTGCACTGTCATCTTGACTTTTTCATGCTTCATGTACCATCAGCCAGTCAGTGTTTTTCCCCCATATTGAAACAGTAGATTGGTCACTTGATTGTCTAATTTCCTCAGAGGTCAGTTTCCTGTGCTCATCTGCTGATTTTCTAATATAAACTGAGGCCTTTGCAGAGTTAGGACTTTAGTGTACACATTTCGAGTGTGTGTGTGGATGTCGCAGGCTGCCCGCCCTGTGTGTTTCTATGCCAGGCATGTGGGCAGCTGCTCACTGAGAGGGTGTGAGAGGTCACTGACTGGAGGAGGCCTCAGGAAAAGACAGTCAGTCGTTGCGTACACAGTCCTTTCACTTCATATAAAGTGCCGTCGGAAAGTATTCAGACCCCTTGACTTTTTCCACATTTTGGTACTTTACAGCCTAATTCTAAAATGGATTAAATAAATAAAAAATCCTCAGCAATCAACACACAATACCCCATAATGACAAAGCAGAAAATGTTTTTCAAATGTAGAAAAATAAGATGCCTTATTTACTTAAGTATTCAGACTCATTGCTATGAGACTTGAAATTGAGCTCTGGTGCATTCAAATAAAAAAGACATGATTAGGAAAGGCATACACCTGTCTATATTGGGTCCCAAAGTTGACAGTGCATGTCAGCAAAAACCAAGCCATGAGGTCGAAGGAATGGTCCGTAGAGCTCTTATGTATGCAATAAAATGCAAATTAATTACTTAAAAATCATACAATGAGATTTTCTGGATTTTTGTTTTAGATTCCGTCTCTCACAGTTGAAGTGTACCTATGATAAAAATTACAGACCTCTACATGCTTTGTAAGTAGGAAACACTACCGATTCTGCAGGTTATCAAATACTTTTTCTCCCCACTGTATGTAATCAAATATATTCACCCCACCCAGTATTGTAATCAAAACTTACCAGAAAGCATGTAGTCCTTGGCTCAGACAGTGTAGTAGTCTGGGCTCAATCATTACTGTGCAAGATCTTGAGAATCACATGTACATGTGATTCTCAAAAAAAGGTTAACTGTTATAAGCTAACTTTTTTGATGAATTTAAGCAAAATTCACCAAATCCCCAGGCTTAAACTTCCCATGGAAAATATCTGGGAAAATTCTGGAAATTTAACCTAAACGTTTCTGACCCTTTGCAACGCTCCCCATCCAACCTAACAGAGCTTGAGGGGATCTGCAGAGAAGAATGGGAGAAACTCCACAAATACAGGTGTATCACGCTTGTAGCGTCATACCCAAGAAGACTTGAGACCGTAATCGCTGCCAAAGGCGCTTCAACAAAGTACGCAGGTGGCTTTTAAATGTAATATTTCAGAAATGTTTGCTAATTTATATATATTTTTTAAAATGAACAGTTTTTGTTTTGTTATGGGGTATTGTATGTAGATTGACTGAAAAAGGGAAAGGGTTTGAATACTTTCCGAAGGCTTTGTATACACATACTTTACCCTCCGCTGTATTCTCCCTGTTCCTCCCCTTATTGCGCCTGTCAGAGCAGATGAGTCCGACGGGGGCATTTGGATACATATACAGGCTAGGAAGGTGAAACAAGGAGAGTAGGACTAGACTATTGAGTCTCCCATTCCCCTGTGCGTAACCTTTAACTCGCATGTCAAACTCAAGGCCCGGACCTCTAGCCCTTTCAATCTGGTCCGCAGGTGGCTTTTCTGGGGGGAAGCTTCTGTTGACTTTGAAATGACTAAAACCATATCAAAACTGTGTACTTAATGGACCTACATTTGTGGTTGGTTTACTTTGTGCTGCTTGCTAACAGTCCTCAAAACTAAATCTAGACAGTTGGGAAAGCATTGACAGTTCCAAAAGTGATGGAAAAATATTTATTTAGCTAATTTTGAGGGCAAGGAAGTATAATAAATTAAGTGCGGCCCTGCAGACCTTGGTGAAGACAATGCGGCCCCTGGGGAAATGAGTTTCACACCCCTACTCTTACTGGTTAACTGGCACAGAGGCCCTGGTCACGAGTATTAATCCCCTGGCCACAGCACACTCAAAATGTCCTCCCTCTGTGATTAAGGCTGCACTAGGACCAGTGCCAGAGATACTGGGTCACCAACCATTGCCACGCCAGCTTCCCAGTTGCCTAGAGTACTGCTGCTGCTTCAGGTTACTGTGGTGTTAGCGTTACATCACCTTATGCCTGATGGCCTCTGGCATCAGAGGATACAAAAATAAGTTGTTTTCCTCCATTTTTCTGTCTCTCCTTTCTGTCTTGTCTCTGTGGGTTAGATGATGACAGGAGAACGCTATTGATGGATGAGAAGTGGAGTAAATGTTTATTTTCAGCTCAATAAGATGTCTCGGCCGGTCTGTGGCTTAAGGGAGAATAAGCCAAAACAAATAACATGAAGGGAGGCAATTCCTCAGCTGAGATATTCAGGCCGTTCTAGAACGTCCTATCTAGCTCTCATTCAATATCTCATACAACACAGATTGTAGGTGCAAGTGATTATCCACATGTCAATCCACTGTCCTCATTCCTGATTTTTAAGTCTTTCTGCAAAGGTACAAGTCACCGATGCATTCTAATCCATATTTAGCTTAACTATGGAACTGTCCGGATTGGTTGTATTGAGCAGGAATACTGTAACAGCTGATGACTCGATCTTGGATCAATCCATGAATCTATTCCATGATTCTGTAATGTTATGGTTTTGCCCATTTTTAATCCCCTTCTAAGTAGAGCAAATCTCAGCAGGAGTGTTTTGCAAGTCATTTGCATGGCCTGTAACCGAACCAAGAGGAATAGAAGCAGTAGAAACACCGGTCTTTTCTGGCAGACAGAGGTAAGACTAGACTTGCTTTTTAAACTCCAGACCTTTGCTAAGGCGCTGTCTGTTTGCTTAACCTTCTAACATGGAAGGAATTATCACCGCGAACAGGCGCCTACCTTAGTAGTCTGTCTGGCAGACTGTATAGCAGTCCAGTCCAGCTACTCTGCTCTTCACCAGGCCATGCCTGAGGGGTACATCCTACAGCTTGCTAATGGAGCCCTCATTGCTCCCTATATGAACAGACTGTTTTGCTCACATCCAACTTGGGCATTAGAGATGGAAAAAATTGTGTGCGTGTCCTCTCAATGTTTTCTGCTATAAAACATCCATTATTTTTCCCTCACTCCCTCCCATCACAGCAGCCCAGGTGGGTTGATCTGTCATTGATCTTTGCTAGAATGCTCTAATAGGGATGATATGTTTCTGTTAGGAGTGCTCTCTGATGTCCCACAGGGTCTGATTGTGAGTGGTCTGCCTCTGTGCTGTTGGTATCTGTTATTGGTCTTCAATTGGACAAAACCATTTTTATGCCAATCCGCTGATGATGCGACACCTGCTACAGCACTGAGTCATGATCAGGAAACGCTCTCCCGTTGGGCTGAAACGCACAGCTAGATTTTAATTGTGGATATTTATGGCTAATTGTTTTCCCCTTTAACCAAACATCAAATGTACCATTTATGTAGCCAGCTTGTGGTTTGATTGAAGGTTTAATTTCCTTCCACAGATATAATTATTAGGGTTGGGCGGTATCCAGTTTTATCATACCGTTTCTGTACTGTATTACTGGAACTTTACATAAGGGGCGCCATGAAACAGAATAAGTGTGGATGGATGGATACAATCAAATGTTTGGACACCTACTCATTCAAGGATTTTTCTTTATTTGGACTATTTTCTACTTTGTAGAATAATAGTGAACATCAAAACTATGAAATAATACGTATGGAATCATGTAGCAACCAAAAAAGGGTTAAACAAAATATATTTTAGATTATTTAAAGTAGCCTTCATGACTGCTTTGCACACTCTTAGCATTCTCTCAACCAGCTTCATGAGGTAGTCACCGGGAATGCATTTCAGTTAACAGGTATTGCTAGTTAAAAGGGGTGGCAGTTAGCATAGTGGTTAGAGCGTTGGACAAGTAACCGAAAGGTCAGCTCGGGGATTCGATCCAGCAACAAGGTAAAAATCTGTTCTGCCACCGAACAAGGCACTGTTCCCCGGTAGGCTGTCATTGTAAATAAGAATTTGTTCTTAACTGACTTAACTGGAAGGGTGGTATACAGAAGATAGCCCTATTTGGTAAAAGACCAAGTCCATATTATTGCAAGAACTGCTTAAATAAGCAAAGCGAAATGACAGTCCGTTCATTTTAAGACATGAAGGTCAGTCAATGTGGAAAGCTTCAAGTGCAGTCGCTAAAACCAAGCGCTGTGATGAAACTCTCATGAGGACTGCCACAGGAATGGAAGACCGAGTTACCAATGCTGCAGAGGATAAGTTAATTGCACCTCAGATTGCAGCCCAAACACTTAACAGACATCTCAACATCATCAACTGTTCAGAAGAGCCTGCGTGAATCAGGCCTTCATGGTCGAATTGCTGCAAAGAAACCACTATAAATGGACTCTAATAAGAAGAGACTTGCTTGGGCCAAGAAACACAAGCAATGGCCATTAGACTGGTGGGAATATGTCCTTTGGTCTGATGAGTCCAAATTTGAGAATTTTGGTTCCAACCGGCGTGTCTTTGTGAAACAGAGTAGGTGAACAGATTATCTCTACATGTGTGGTTCCCTCCATGAAGCGCGGGGGTGTTTTGCTGTTGACACTCTGATTTTATTTAGAATTCAAGGCACACTTAACCAGCATGGCTGCCACAGCATTCTGCAGCGATACGCCATCCCATCTGGTTTGTGCTTAGTCCGACTATCATTTGTTTTTCAACAGGACAATGACCCAACACACACCTCCAGACTGTAAGGGCTATTTGACTGAGAAGGAGTGCTGCATCAGATGACCTGGCCTCCACAATCACCTGACCTCAACCCAATTGAGATGGTTTGGGATGAGTTGGACCACAAAGTGAAGGAAAAGCAACCAACAAGTGCTTGGTATATGTGGGAACTCCTTCAAGACTGTTGGAAAAGCATTCCTCATGAAGCTGGGCGAGAGATTGCCAAGTGTGTACAAAACATTAAGAACGCCTGGTCTTTCACACTCTTTTGTACAAAACAATATTTTTATGATTTATAAAAAAAAATGTACACACACCTATTTAGGCAACAGGGATCTTGATCCAGGAGGGGATTGAATGTATTTGGTGTAACCAAAAAGCTTCATCTTAACATTTAGTTAGCAAATGAAAGGATAGCTAGAGCACTGAGCTAGGGAAATTATTTGTTATATTTGTCATCTTAGATTTCTTATAGTTATATTTTAAGTTTAAGCAGTGGCACTTATAACTGAGGGGGGGGGGGGGGGGTTTATGGGTACCCACAACAAAACCGGTATCGAAAGTCATACTGTCGATATTTCAAAATAACCAGATAAACGGTATGTGGCCCAAGCCTAATAATTATATATATTTTCTGCCCAGGAACAGTCATGAGACCAGCTCCGTGCCACCTGTATGTGTGAGGTTGCTGCTGACTTTCTAGTCATTGTCTCAAAAACTACTTTCGCAATCGTAGAAGCATAGAACTGAGGGGAGTAGACCTGAACAGTGGTTGAAGATGTAAATGAAGATGTCAGTAATATGCCTCTCACAGTAATTCAAAGAGTTATTCCAACAAAGGTTCTCTCTCTATGCAGGGTCCTAGTTCTTTAAGATCCTGGGCTCTGCTGCAACGATCCCCAACACACACACACACACACACACACACACCATGCTGTGTTGTCTTTGGTCTCTATATAATGTTGTGGTGTCTCTATCATGCTGTGTGTTTTTTGTCCTAAATTTTGAATCCCAGCACCCGCAGGTTGCCTTTTGGTAGGTCATCATTGTAAATAAGAATAAAGGTTGAATTAATAAATAAAATATATACACACACTGTTCCTTCCTCAGTGCTAGTTCTGCACTGCTTCTTCTTTGCCCCTCAGGACCAGATCACATGACTTAGGTGTTTACTTCCAAATCCTCTTCCTGTTTCAGACCCACCCAGTCTAGCCCCTCCCCTCTCCAGCTCGCTCTTTCTCTCCTCACTCTCATCATCCCTCTCTATTGTTGTCCTCCCCCAGTCTCCCCTCGATCCTCCTTCTCGCCATCTCTCTCTGACATTTGAGGTACAGAGCGAAGGCTGTCTGTTTAGTCTTTAATTTGTCTGTCTTTATTCTTCATCCCTTGTTGATCACTGTCTGCATCCTAAGTAGGGCATTTTTCCTTCATTCTGTTCTCTACTCATCCCTTGTTCTCGCTTTCTCATGCGGTGTGTGTGTGTCTCTCGTGGACTTTACAGGCAGCATAATAGATTAAGACACGCTGCAGTCAGGACTGCTGCAGGGAGAAGAAGCTGCTGCAGTGTATGTGTTTGTCCGTGTGTGTCTTTGTCTGTGGCGGGAGCCTCTTAAAGGGACACCCTGCCTGCATTGGTCAGTTGGTGGCTGGTAAACCTGCAGTGGCTCAGAATAGCAACACAGCACGTTAGCTTCCACACTCTCCTCCCTTGTTTCATTCTGTCTGTCGCTTTCTCTTGACACTTCTTTTCATCTGCTCCTCCACTCTTCCCCTCTCACCATCTCGCTCACCTGGTATTAGTCTGGTAATCTATGGAGTAATGCGGTTACGTGGTCTAAAGATCTGAGTCAGTCAGTTAGGGAGAGTGGTTGAGTCATCAGTGTAGTGTTTAGACTAGAGGACAGACAGTCAGTCGGTAGGGATCTCCTTTGCAACGCGTTTCCAAACGGGAGGGAAACGCACTGCCTGTGAGTCATCATACTGGAGATATAGCTACTCCGCCATGGTGTGTGTGTGATGCGTGTCAATTTTTAATTCATGCATGTTTTGTTGAAAGTCACACTCATGCATGTTTTGGCGTGTGTACCTGTGTGTTGCTGTCATGCCTGTATTAATGTCAGTTTTGCCTCTCTTTGTTCTTGCTTTGACCGGTTCTGGGGCTCTTGCCATCGAGGCCGCCTTTCAGTTCTTCCAGTCTGTGTGCGTTGATATTACGCCTGTATGAACGTGCGTATTTCCTCTGTGCAGGCGGGTTCGGGGGCTCTCACCATGGCTGCAGCATTTCAAGACTTCCAGAGGAGCGAGTCAGACCGGCTAAATGAGATGAAGGGTCATCTAGAGATTGCCTTACTGGAGAAACACTTCCTACGTAAGTAACCTTAACAACTCTTAACACACATTTTTAGCTGTTTATTCATCCTCCATTGCTGTAGTAGCTATCTGCTTGTGCACATTCATTGGTGAGTCAGTGTGAGAATGGGAGGGGCTGGAGGATTGGCTGTTAACGGGGAAAGAGGATGGTGGAGGGATGGGTGGCGGAGAGGAATGGACGAGGGAGTTGGGATGCGCCGTAGCCTGAGGGGGAGCACATTCAATTGTGCTAACTCATGTTTATTCTTTCACACACACCTCTGCGCTGGGTCAGCCACTAATGCCTCTGGCCAATGTGGCTGCCCTGCCCCATTTAACCCCACTCAGGGATGGGTACACACTGTACCAAGCCTGTGCTGTTTGTGTGGGTGGGTTACCCCACGTGTAGCTGACGTACGTGCATGCGTGCAGTTTTTCCATCCACAGGTCTGCCAGTGTACCTCTCCATCCGAGAGTGTGAGCTTGCATTGCTGAAGCTGTATGACTAAAGCCTATTGCTAAGGCTATATGGCTAAAGCTATAGGTTATTGCTAATTGCCAGGGCTAAAGCTATATGTCCAAAGCTATACTGCTACAGTGAAGCTAAAGCTATATGGTTAAAGCTATGGCTAAAGTTGCAGTACTTAATATACACTCCCCTAGTATTTATTTGGATAGTGAAGCTAAAACGTTTACTTTAGCTCTCTACTCCAGCATTTTGTTTTATGTGGCGACAGTACAGAATATCACATTTTTATTTTAGGGTATTTTTCATACATCTATCGGTTTTATCATTTAGAAATGAAAGCACTATGTATCTATCCCCACATTTTGAAGGTGTCAAGTATTTGGATAACTCACTTAGTGTGTCAGGGCTGGGGGGGAGGCAGCAGGTGTAAAAAAAATTATATATAAAAAAAAGTATTTAAAAAAAAATCAATAAATAAAAACAGCACACAGAAATAAACTTCCATAATTCTTAACATACCAACTGCCTCTGTAGTGAAATTTTTATTTTTTGCAACACTCGCTCATCAGACATTGTAAGCAAGCTAATGACAATGCCTCCTAAAGACATGATTGACATTGGGAAGATGATGATGATGTAAATCTGCTAGTTAGTTAGCTATGCTGTCCCCCAATTATTATATATATATTTTTTTTTTCTGCTGCTGTTGTGCCTCTTACCAGTGGCAATTTTGGCATGTAAATCTTTTTGTTAATGCATGCCACAACGGAACACTTACATTAATTTCACTATAACGGTGACAAACGCTGCCCACAAACTGTTACGGCCTACATTATAGCACCGTGGAGTGAATCCTTACCACTGCTTCACCTGGCTGTCAGCGGAGCCTTGTCTGGTATCGTTTACTGCCTTTAAAAAAAAACATAGCTGATATCGTTGACTTGCGTAAAACAAATGTGGTTTCTACTGACAATTGAGATGTACAAACTATGACATGAGGGACGACAAGCAAATAAGAGGCAATCTGTCATTTCTATTTAAGACATTTAATGAGCAAGCTCGGATGGACGTAGTGAATATAACTTTGTTCAGCACTTGAAATATACAGCAACAGGGGAAAGAGGTGACAGTATTCTCCCTGTACACCAAGTCAGAACCGTAGGATAAATAAGAGGGGCATATAAGCAGACAATGTTCAATGATTACATTTCTCTAAAACAGGCTATAGGCTACATGTGCACCAACAATTCAGAACAGTAGGCTAAGTTATGAGGGGGAAGGGACCAAATTGTTAGGGTGAAGCACTTGAGTTCCCAATTGTCTTGAACTCACTGAAGTCTGAGATTTCCGAGTTTCCAGTTCCTTTGAACGTGGTAGAAGACATGCTGGATTGGCAGCGTGGCCAATGTATTCAACCTTTTCTGGCATTTGAATGTCTATAACCTTTTAAGCTTGGAAAAGAGATCATAAACCCAGACTTGGACCATGCACCCACTTCACTGAATAGCAGGCAAGTGATTGCTTTACAAAACACTCATTGTTGAGTTTGAGCTTTCCAACTTGTTGGGTAATGTTTATGTCCAATGAGCATATGTTATCTATAATTTCTCTTCATTATGACAAGGAAGAAGGGTTTGCCAGTAGATCGACTTGATTCATGATGACTGCTAACTAAGACTTTGAAAGTTAGATGTTGACATGATCAGTCCAATCAACGCTATGGTAGATGTGATTTTTATGCCATTTTATCTGTGGCCAATGACATTGAGCCTTCTTGGATGGGCACTTCTAATGTAAATCTATGGCAGCGTCCAAGGGGCTTGAATTTTTGAGCTCTCCCCATATATTTTGAGGTGACTTGGTGTCCCCATGAGTAACAGAACACTGAGCCAATCACGGTGGAACACTGAGCCAATCACCCTATTCCCTGGCTGTCCCACCACCGCAGAACGCACGGAGTTTGACTGAAACACCTGCCTTAAGAAAGCAAAAAATAGACCGTAATATTTGTATGCGGTTTTATTATCTAAGTTTCTATAAAAAATATATGTTTGCAAACTGAAATAACATGCAAAAGTTAAGTTTTTAAATGTATTATTTTTTGCTAATTTGATGAGCAAATTGTTACATTCCAAACATATTCATAAAAATAAAAAAATAATCTTGGGAGTAATGGAAGAGGGATTTGGGATGCTCCGTAGCCTGAGGAGGAGCAAATTCAATTGTTGGCTTTCATGCTCATTCAGTCTCACTTACTCAAAATAATTAATAAAAAAAAGGTAAATAATGATTTGTGTCATTTTGGAGTCACTTTTTGATTGTAAATTAGAATATATTTCTGAACACTTCTACATTCATGTGGATGCTACCATGTGTCATGTCTTTGGCATCATTAAAGGTGAAGACTTATTTTATCAAATCAATTATCTGTAACTATTATTACGGGATTAAATTTATAATGTAAATGTAATCAACTAGGAAGTTGGCACCACGGAAAATCTTCAGATTACAAAGTTATAATTTTCCGAATATAACTCTTCAGATATTTTAATATCTGATCAATCTTCTATCAACCTGTTGCGACGAGCCATCCGGGATCGTGAATACAGCCTCAAGCTCATTACCATAACGCAACGTTAACTATTCATGAAAATCGCAAATGAAATGAAAACAATATCTCAATATCTCAAGCTTAGATTTTTGTTAACACTGTCATCTCAGATTTTCAAAATATGCTTCTCAACCATAGCAAAACAAGCATTTGTGTAACAGTATTGATAGCTAGCGTAGCATTTAGCGTAGCATTTAGCGTTAGCATTCAGCAGGCAACATTTTCACAAAAACCAGAAAAACATTCAAATAAAATCATTTACCTTTGAAGAACTTCAGATGTTTTCAATTGTAAGTCGCTCTGGATAAGAGCGTCTGCTAAATGACTTAAATGTAAATGTAAATGAGGAGACTCTCAGTTAGATAGCAAATGTTCCGTTTTTACAAAAATATTATTTGTGTTGACAAATCGCTCCGTTTTCTCCATCACGTTTGGGTAAGAAAAAAAACAAAAATTAAGTCATTAAAACGCAAACTTTTTTCCAAATGAACTCCATAATATCGACAGAAACATGGCAAACCGATGTTTAGAATCAATCCTCAAGGTGTTTTTCACATATCTATCGACGATAAATCCATCGTGGCAGTTGACTTTCTCTTCTGAAGAAATGGAACGGCGCATGGACCTAAAGATTACGCAATTTCGACACAGGACACCGGGCGGACCCTTGGTAAATGTAGTCTCTTATGGTCAATCTTCCAATGATATGCCTACAAATACGTCACAATGCTGCAGACACCTTGGAGAAACGACACAAAGGGCAGGCTCATTCCTGGTGCATTCACAGCCATATAAGGAGACATTGGAATACAGCGCCTTCAGAATCTGGGGCATTTCCTGTATGAAACTTCATCTTGGTTTTGCCTGTAGCATTAGTTCTGGGGCACTCACAGATAATATCTTTGCAGTTTTGGAAATGTCAGAGTTTTTTCTTTCCAAAGCTGTCAATTACATGCATAGTCGAGCATCTTTTCGTGACAAAATATCTTGTTTAAAACGGGAACGTTTTTTAACCAAAAATTAAAATTATCTCGAAGAAGTTAATGAATTATTCTTTACCTTACGTTAGTCTCATTTCAAACGTTGTAGGATTCTTGGTTATCTGCATGAACCCAGCCTAAACCATGAATCATCCATTCACCAATTGGCTTAATCATTTATTTACTAACTAATCACAGAAATGCTTAAACCAACAGTAGCTATTGGTTACTAACAATGATAAGGAAGATCCCCTAGTGGGCTGAGCCGATATGACTGCTTGGTGGACAAAGGGAAGTGGGTGCGGACTGAGAAAGAAGCGTGAAAGACAAAAGGGATCATTACACAGTTAAATTATATTCATTGAAATGCTAATCCTTTGCGCATGAAGGCTCATTCATTCGGGAGTAATTGCATTCAGAAGTTCTACTGTGAAACTCACTGCATGGCCAGGGAGAGCCTCTTTACCCAATTTATGATGTGGGGGTTCAATTGTAAACCTGACCTTCCCAATAGGGGAGGGGGTTGTTCACATCTCTGCTAGGCAATTCACTGAAAGGGCTAGCGTCATGACACATGATTACGGATAATCTGTTACATATACGCCGGGAGTCAGAAAGCAGGTGCAGATAGTAAGTTTTTAATATGGAACAGATGCAAAAGAACCAACATGAGAAGTCTACTGAACGAGAGATGATAACATCTAAAGACTGATTAACACAGAGGGCTAAATAAAGGGCAAGTAATCAGGAAAGTAATTAAGTCCAGGTGTGCCTAATGAGGCGCAGGTGTGTGTAATAATGGGTTGCCAGGAGCTGTGGTTAGTAAACTGGCGATGTGACAATCATGAATGAATTGTGAATAATGAGTGACAATGTTACAGAAGCATAAATATCATACCCCCCCCCAAAATTCTAACCTCCCTGTTATTGGTAATGGTGAGAGGTTAGCATGTTTTGGGGGTATGACCTTATGACACCTTCAAATGAGTGGACTTCAAGATGGTGCCGACGGTGAGGGTCGCCTCGCTTTGAGTTCTTAGGAAACTATACAGTATTATTATTACATTGTTACCCCAGGAAATCTTATAACATAAACTAACAAAAACTATTGGATATAAGAGCAACGTCAACCAACATTACAACCAGGAATACAACTTTCCCGAAGCGGATCCTCTGTTCGGAACCACGACCCAGGACGATGGATCTAATCCCAGTAGCTGACCCAAAACAACGGCGCCGCAGACGGAGTGGCGACCTGGCTCCGTAGACGTGCACATTGCCCACTGCTCCCGAGTATACTACTCGCCAATGTCCAATCTCTTGACAACAAGGTAGATGAAATTTGAGCAGGGGTTGCCTTCCAGAGAGACTTCAGCTTGTAACATTCTCTGTTTCACGGAAACATGACTCTCTCGGGATATGTTATCGGAATCGGTTCAGCCACCTGGCTTCTCCATGCATCGTGCTGACAGAGCAAAACCCCTCTCTGGGAAGAGGAAGGGCGGGGGTGTGTGCTTCATGATTAACGGCTAATGGTGTAATCATAACATACAGGAGCTCAAGTTCTTCTGCTCACCCGACCTAAAATTCCTTACAATCAAATGCCGGCCATTTTACCTACCAAGAGAATTCTTACTCATTCTTACCTCCCTCAATGGCAACAAAACATAGGTAATCGTGGACTTCAGGAAACAGCAGAGGGAGCCCCCCCCCCCCTCCCTATCCACATCGAAGGGACAGCAGTGGAGAAGGTGGAAAGTTACATTCCTCGGCGTACACATCACGGGCAAACTGCAATGGTCCACCCACATAAGACAGTGTGGTGAAGGGGCAACATCACCTCTTCAACCTTAGGGGCTGAAGAAATTTGGCATTGACACCCAAAACCCTGACACACCACCTTCTACGGCAAACTACCTGCCCTCCATGACACAGTAAGGCCAAAAGGTTTAAGAAGAAGAAGAACAACAACCACCCGAGCCACTGCCTGTTCACACTGCTACCATCCAGAAGACTAGGTCAGTACAGGTGCATCAAAGCTGGGACCGAGAGACAGAAGCTGTTTTTCAATCTCAAGGCCATCAGACTGCTCAACAGCGATCACTAACTCAGAGGCTGCTGCCTACATTGAGACCCAATCTCTGGCCACTTTAATAAATAGATCACGAGTCACTTTAAATAATGCCACTTAAATAATGTTTACATATCTTATTATTCATATCAAATGTATATACTGTTTTATACCATCTATTGCACTTTGCCTATGCCGCTCGGCCATATACTTATGTACATATTCTCATTCACCCCTTTAGATTTGTGTGTATTAGGTAGTTGTTGGGGAATTGTTAGATAATACTGCACTGTTGGAACTAGAAGCACAAGCATTTTGCTACACTTACATTAACATCTGCTAACCATGTGTATGTGACAATCAAATTTGATTTGACACAAAATGCTTTAATTTCTAAGTGGTAAAATGGATATGTATGAGAATACCTCAAAATAAAAGGTGACATTTTGTACTGTTGCCTCCAAACATTTTGATCTCAAATCCAACAAGACGCCAGATTACACATTTTTAGCTAAAGCTAGGACTGCTGCTACCAGTCTCAATATTCCTTGATTGCTCGACCTGTGTCGCTCAGTGTGTGTCTCTCTCTCTGTCGGTCTGTTCTTATCCCCTCGGCTATTGTTCTCCTGACATTAGTTGAATTAATCAGGCGTAGTCCATCTCAGCCCTGTAGAGGTTCCTTATGAAGAGCCTGTCTCTCACACACACACACACACACACACCAAGAGATGGATGAGAAGACTCAGCATCTAATAACAATACGGTCTCATCACCACTACTCATCTAAATCAAATCAAATCAAATTTATTTATATAGCCCTTCGTACATCAGCTGATATCTCAAAGTGCTGTACAGAAACCCAGCCTAAAACCCCAAACAGCAAACAATGCAGGTGTAAAAGCACGGTGGCTAGGAAAAACTCCCTAGAAAGGCCAAAACCTAGGAAGAAACCTAGAGAGGAACCAGGCTATGTGGGGTGGCCAGTCCTCTTCTGGCTGTGCCGGGTAGAGATTATAACAGAACATGACCAAGATGTTCAAATGTTCATAAATGACCAGCATGGTCGAATAATAATAAGGCAGAACAGTTGAAACTGGAGCAGCAGCACAGTCAGGTGGACTGGGGACAGCAAGGAGTCATCATGTCAGGTAGTCCTGGGGCACGGTCCTAGGGCTCAGGTCCTCCGAGAGAGAGAAAGAAAGAGAGAATTAGAGAGAGCATATGTGGGGTGGCCAGTCCTCTTCTGGCTGTGCCGGGTGGAGATTATAACAGAACGTGGCCAAGATATTCAAATGTTCATAAATGACCAGCATGGTTGAATAATAGTAAGGCAGAACAGTTGAAACTGGAGCAGCAGCATGGCCAGGTGGACTGGGGACAGCAAGGAGTCATCATGTCAGGTAGTCCTGGGGCATGGTCCTAGGGCTCAGGTCCTCCGAGAGAGAGAAAGAAAGAGAGGAGAGAATTAGAGAACGCACACTTAGATTCACACAGGACACCGAATAGGACAGGAGAAGTACTCCAGATATATCAAACTGACCCTAGCCCCCCGACACATAAACTAATGCAGCATAAATACTGGAGGCTGAGACAGGAGGGGTCAGGAGACACTGTGGCCCCATCCGAGGACACCCCCGGACAGGGCCAAACAGGAAGGATATAACCCCACCCACTTTGCCAAAGCACAGCCCCCACACCACTAGAGGGATATCTTCAACCACCAACTTACCATCCTGAGACAAGGCCGAGTATAGCCCACAAAGATCTCCGCCACGGCACAACCCAAGGGGGGGGGGGGGCGCCAACCCAGACAGGCTGACCACAACAGTGAATCAACCCACCCAGGTGACACACCCCCCCAGGGACGGCATGAGAGAGCCCCAGTAAGCCAGTGACTCAGCCCCGTAACAGGGTAGAGGCAGAGAATCCCAGTGGAAAGAGGGGAATCGGCCAGGCAGAGACAGCAAGGGCGGTTCGTTGCTCCAGAGCCTTTCCGTTCACCTTCCCACTCCTGGGCCAGACTACACTCAATCATATGACCCACTGAAGAGATGAGTCTTCAGTAAAGACTTAAAGGTTGAGACCGAGTTTGCGTCTCTGACATGGGTAGGCAGACCGTTCCATAAAAATGGAGCTCTATAGGAGAAAGCCCTGCCTCCAGCTGTTTGCTTAGAAATTCTAGGGACAATTAGGAGGCCTGCGTCTTGTGACCGTAGCGTACGTGTAGGTATGTACGGCAGGACCAAATCAGAGAGATAGGTAGGAGCAAGCCCATGTAATGCTTTGTAGGTTAGCAGTAAAACCTTGAAATCAGCCCTTGCTTTGACAGGAAGCCAGTGTAGAGAGGCTAGCACTGGAGTAATATGATCAAATTTTTTGGTTCTAGTCAGGATTCTAGCAGCCGTATTCAGCACTAACTGAAGTTTATTTAGTGCTTTATCCGGGTAGCCGGAAAATAGAGCATTGCAGTAGTCTAACCTAGAAGTGACAAAAGCATGGATTAATTTTTCTGCATCATTTTTGGACAAAGTTTCTGATTTTTGCAATGTTACGTAGATGGAAAAAAGCTGTCCTCGAAATGGTCTTGATATGTTCTTCAAAAGAGAGATCAGGGTCCAGAGTAACGCCGAGGTCCTTCACAGTTTTATTTGAGACGACTGTACAACCATTAAGATTAATTGTCAGATTCAACAGAAGATCTCTTTGTTTCTTGGGACCTAGAACAAGCATCTCTGTTTTGTCCGAGTTTAATAGTAGAAAGTTTGCAGCCATCCACTTCCTTATGTCTGAAACACATGCTTCTAGCGAGGGCAATTTTGGGGCTTCACCATGTTTCATTGAAATGTACAGCTGTGTGTCATCCGCATAGCAGTGAAAGTTTACATTATGTTTTCGAATAACATCCCCAAGAGGTAAAATATATAGTGAAAACAATAGTGGTCCTAAAACAGAACCTTGAGGAACACCGAAATTTACAGTTGATTTGTCAGAGGACAAACCATTCACAGAGACAAACTGATATCTTTCCGACAGATAAGATCTAAACCAGGCCAGAACATGTCCGTGTAGACCAATTTGGGTTTCCAATCTCTCCAAAAGAATGTGGTGATCGATGGTATCAAAAGCAGCACTAAGGTCTAGGAGCACGAGGACAGATGCAGAGCCTCGGTCCGTTGCCATTAAAATGTCATTTACCACCTTCACAAGTGCCGTCTCAGTGCTATGATGGGGTCTAAAACCAGACTGAAGCATTTCGTATACATTGTTTGTCTTCAGGAAGGCAGTGAGTTGCTGCGCAACAGCCTTCTCTAAAATTTTTGAGAGGAATGGAAGATTCGATATAGGCCGATAGTTTTTATATTTTCTGGGTCAAGGTTTGGCTTTTTCAAGAGAGGCTTTATTACTGCCACTTTTAGTGAGTTTGGTACACATCCAGTGGATAGAGAGCCGTTTATTATGTTCAACATAGGAGGGCCAAGCACAGGAAGCAGCTCTTTCAGTAGTTTAGTTGGAATAGGGTCCAGTATGCAGCTTGAAGGTTTAGAGGCCATGATTATTTTCATCATTGTGTCAAGAGATATAGTACTAAAAGACTTGAGCGTCTCTCTTGATCCTAGGTCCTGGCAGAGTTGTGCAGACTCAGGACAACTGAGGTTTGGAGGAATACGCAGGTTTAAAGAGGAGTCCGTAATTTGCTTTCTAATAATCATAATCTTTTCCTCAAAGAAGTTCATGAATTTATCACTGCTAAAGTGAAAGTCATCCTCTCTTGGGGAATGCAGCTTTTTAGTTAGCTTTGCGACAGTATCAAAAAGGAATTTCGGATTGTTCTTATTTTCCTCAATTAAGTTAGAAAAATAGGATGATCGAGCAGCAGTAAGGGCTCTTCGGTACTGCACGGTACCGTCCTTCCAAGCTAGTCGGAAGACTTCCAGTTTGGTGTGGCGCCATTTCCGTTCCAATTTTCTGAAGCTTGCTTCAGAGCTCGGGTATTTTCTGTGTACCAGGGAGCTAGTTTCTTATGAGACATTTTTTTAGTTTTTAGGGGTGCAACTGCATCTAGGGTATTGCGCAAGGTTAAATTGAGATACTCAGTTAGGTGGTTAACGGATTTTTGTCCTCTGGCGTCCTTGGGTAGGCAGAGGGAGTCTGGAAGGGCATCAAGGAATCTTTGTGTTGTCTGTGAATTTATAGCACGACTTTTGATGTTCCTTGGTTGGGGTCTGAGCAGATTATTTGTTGCAATTGCAAACGTAATAAAATGGTGGTCCGATAGTCCAGGATTATGAGGAAAAACATTAAGATCCACAACATTTATTCCATGGGACAAAACTAGGTCCAGCGTATGACTGTGACAGTGAGTGGGTCCAGAGACATGTTGGACAAAACCCACTGAGTCGATGATGGCTCCGAAAGCCTTTTGGAGTGGGTCTGTGGACTTTTCCATGTGAATATTAAAGTCACCAAAGATTAGAATATTATCTGCAATGACTACAAGGTCCGATAGGAATTCAGGGAACTCAGTGAGAAACGCTGTATATGGCCCAGGAGGCCTGTAAACAGTAGCTATAAAAAGTGATTGAGTAGGCTGCATAGATTTCATGACTAGAAGCTCAAAAGACGAAAAACGTCATTTTTTTTTTTTTTAAAATTGAAATTTGCTATGGTAAATGTTAGCAACACCTCCGCCTTTGCGGGATGCACGGGGGATATGGTCACTAGTGTAGCCAGGAGGTGAGGCCTCATTTAACACAGTAAATTCATCAGGCTTAAGCCATGTTTCAGTCAGGCCAATCACATCAAGATAATGATCAGTGATTAGTTCATTGACTATAATTGCCTTTGAAGTAAGGGATCTAACATTAAGTAGCCCTATTTTGAGAAGTGAGGTATCATGATCTCTTTCAGTAATGACAGGAATGGAGGTGGTCTTTATCCTAGTGAGATTGCTAAGGCGAACACCGCCATGTTTAGTTTTGCCCAACCTAGCTCGAGGCACAGACACGGTCTCAATGGTGATAGCTGAGCTGACTACACTGACTATGCTAGTGGCAGACTCCACTATGCTGGCAGGCTGGCTAATAGCCTGCTGCCTGACCTGCACCCTATTTCATTGTGGAGCTAGAGGAGTTAGAGCCCTGTCTATGTTGGTAGATAAGATGAGAGCACCCCTCCAGCTAGGATGGAGTCTG
Organism: Oncorhynchus nerka; assembly: GCF_034236695.1. Taxonomy (NCBI): domain Eukaryota; kingdom Metazoa; phylum Chordata; class Actinopteri; order Salmoniformes; family Salmonidae; genus Oncorhynchus; species Oncorhynchus nerka. Next base: position 36,972,408 of record NC_088403.1, read on the forward strand.
TCACTCCTCAGCAGGTCAGGCTTGGTCCTGTTTGTGGGTGAGTCCCAGAAAGAGGGCCAATTATCTACAAATTCTATCTTTTGGGAGGGGCAGAAAACAGTTTTCAACCAGCGATTGAGTTGTGAGACTCTGCTGTAGAGCTCATCACTCCCCCTAACTGGGAGGGGGCCAGAGACAATTACTCGATGCCGACACATCTTTCTATCTGATATGCACGCAGAAGCTATGTTGCGCTTGGTGATCTCTGACTGTTTCATCCTAACATCGTTGGTGCCGACGTGGATAACAATATCTCTATACTCTCTACACTCGCCAGTTTTAGCTTTAGCCAGCACCATCTTTAGATTAGCCTTAACGTCGGTAGCCCTGCCCCCTGGTAACCAGTGTATGATCGCTGGATGATTCGCTTTAAGTCTAATACTGCGGGTAATGGAGTCGCCAATGACTAGAGTTTTCAATTTGTCAGAGCTAATTGTGGGAAGCTTCGGCGTCTCAGACCCCGTAACGGGAGGAGTAGAGACCAGAGAAGACTCGGCCTCTGACACCGACCTGCTGCTTAATGGGGAAAACCGGTTGAAAGTTTCTGTCGGCTGAATGAGCGACACCGGTTGAGCGTTCCTACAGCATTTCCTTCCAGAAACCGTGAGAAAATTGTCCGGCTGCGGGGACTGTGCCAGGGGATTTATACTACTATCTGTACTTACTGGTGGCACAGACGCTGTTTCATCCTTTCCTACACTGAAATTACCCTTGCCTAACGATTGCGTCTGAAGCTGGGCTTGCAGTACAGCTATCATCGCCGTAAGGCGAGCACAGCGGCTGCAATTAGAAGGCATCATGTTAATGTTACTACTTAGCTTCGGCTGTTGGAGGTCCTTACGAATCGTGTCCAGATAAAGTGTCCGGAGTGAAAAAGTTGAGGAAAAAATAAATAAATATATGAACGGTAATTAAAAAGTGAAAACCGTAAAGTTGTCAGGTAGCAAAATAGGTTGGCAACAAAACGCACAGCAACTCGAAAACAAGCCTGCAAGTTGTGACCGGAAATGACGTAGCGTGGGTCAAAAGTATGAATGTTGTCTACAGAGTTGAGTACCATTGTGTCATTAGTACTGAGCACACTCTTTTCTCAGGGTAATTTGCCGTTTCAAGTTCACTCCTGTTTTGTGTAGGATCTGTATGGAGAGGGAAGGTGGACTGTTGTATAAGAATCTGCATATATACTGGACATACTCATGCATTATTAAACTCTGCTTTGCTATCAATGACAGTCTTCCATAGCTGATGTTTGAGTTAGCGTTTAGCATGCTATAAAATACTGTCACAACATGGCAGCTTTGCCTTGCTGAAGGTCAGAATAGAGATGTCAGGCCAGGGACTAAACATATCTGCACACTTCATACTGAATGGCAGTGGGTGCCTGTTGTATTCGTGAACTAGAGTGAATCTGTTTCTGGGTAATACAGGTCCTGACCAGGCCTTCTTCTGCTCTCTTTCTCCCGTCCTCTACCCCTCTTTTCCTCCCAGTGTAATTGGACCAGTAGGAGCGGTGAAGCAGGAGAATCCATTAGCAGCTAAATGGACTTTGCTCTGTTCATTCTTGCTTTCTTCTGTTAATCTCTGCTTTCTTTTGTGTTCATCTCTGCACAGTTGTGTGTGTGGAGCAAGGTGAATTGAGAAAGAGACGGGTATGTGGGGTCTGAGTGGCTGAGACTTGACTGGCTAGTGGTTAGTCTATAGCATTGCCTATAGTCCATCTGATGCCCCACTCTGAACAGCTGAAACAACCTCAAGCTACTAGACAGGCTAATATGCTACTAGAACTCTGAAACAATCTGTATACATGCGATAGAGATCAATCGACCAAAAATGATACATTTTGTCTCTTGGTTGTGTATTTCACACTATGTTGAGAAAAAAATCAGAGTATAATGCTTGTATGGATGTCAACCCCAGTACATGTTCATGTCATCACCAATAAACTGCATTACACTTCAAAATGACCACCGATTACTGTATGCTAGCTATGCTACCAGCTTATACGAACAGGAGCTAGCATTTAGCAGTTACTTCTAAACCTGAAAAGGGGCAACTTCTAAATGTTATGCTGCGATAACAGCCAAATGTATATAAAATCGGACTGTAGTAGCCACATTGTGGGCCTGTTACAATAAGTAAATCGTGATTGATGTGACGAATAGCTACTTTGGCGCACATTCAACAAATCTGGTCTAACAATCTGGCATCCTTCTATCCCCCGCGGTCTGCAGTCCATTGACCTTTTTACCACATCTATTAGACATGGCAGCATGGATTTGATAGAACCCATGAAGGTTCATAATACTGATGAAATGGTTGCGCTCGGCCAACGAAGGTGTGTCCCAAATGGCACCTTATTCTCTATGTAGTGCACTACAGTTTACCAGCCCTCATAAGGCTCTAGTAGTGCACTATGTAGGGAATTGGATGCTATTTGGGATGCAACCGTAATTGACAAGTAGCTTTTGCAGTGCTAGTTCTATGTGTTTACTGTTTGAGGCTAGCAGATTAAAGCGGAAGACGTCTAATCTCTGTGCAGTCAGAGGTGATGTGCTACTAGGACAGTCACTCAGTCCTCTGAAGTCACTCGCTGTAAGCGCTCAACTCACCCACTGATCTGCCTTTATGGGCTTCTTTCCCATCTACGCCTTTCATGAATTCACTTTTCATCGATTCCCTGTGAGTGCTTCCCCCTCACCCATGGTCTCTCATCACCCATCTCTTTCTCTGGTGACCTCTGCAGCAGAGGATGCAGAGTAGAGCAGTCTCTGGAGGTTGCAGGAAGGCATTGTGGTCTTCACCAGTACCTGGATGATAATCCAAGCTCACCTTGTTTTGTTTGGGCCAGGGCCCAAAAGTTGTGCGCTGTGTAGGGAATAGGGTGCCATTTGGAATGCATACAGTGTTGCTATGTGAGATGGCGAGCCAGTGAGGGAACAACTGGATTGTTTGTGTTGTGGGGATCCTGTTTGTTTTTTGTGTTGCCTGATCACCTTTACCACATTTAGTTGACAATATCAATACTCAATCACTACTTTCATTTCAGTTCTACAGGGACCATTTTAGCTAGTGCTGTTGTCGGACTAACCAGAGTCATTGACACAGTGTAGGTTTGTACAGTGCAGAACTTAGATGCTGTTGACTAAGGCGCACTATGCTACTACTTAGACACCATTGAGCAGAGGCATGTACTGTGTGTGAACGGTTCAACGATTCTCAATATATTTAGCGCTTTTTATTTCGACAATGAAAGGGTATTATGTTTTAAGTTCCTCGGCGTACACATCACGGACAAACTGAATTGGTCCACCCACACTGTTACACAGACATCACTAACAGAGAGACTGCTGCCAACCTAGACTCAAATCTCTGGCCACTTACCTCAGGAGGCTGAAGAAATTCTGCTTGTCACCAAAAGCACTCACAAACTTCTACAGATGCACAATCGAGAGCATCCTGTCGGGCTGTATCACCGCCTGGTACGGCAACTGCTCCGCCCATAACCGTAAGGCTCTCCAGAGGGTAGTGAGGTCTGCACAACGCATCACTGGGGGCAAACTACCTGCCCTCCAGGACACCTACACCACCCGATGTCACAGGAAGGCCATAAAGGACACAGGTGCATCAAAGCTGGGCCCGAGAGACTGAAAAACAGCTTCTATCTCAAGGCCATCAGACTGTTAAACAGCCACCACTAACATTGAGTGGCTGCTGCCAACATACTGACTCAACTCCAGCCACTTTAATAATGGAAATTGATGTAAAAATGTATCACTAGCCACTTTAAACAATGCCACTTAATATGTTTACATACCCTACATTTCTCTTCTCATATGTATATACTGTACTCTATACCGTCTACTGCATCTTGCCTATGCCGTTCTATACCATCACTCATATCTTTATGTACATAGTCTTTATCCCTTACACACACACGTGTAAAGGTAGTAGTTGTGGAATTGTTAGATTACTTGTTGGTTATTACTGTGTTGTCGGAACTAGAAGCACAAGCATTTCGCTACACTAGCATTAACATCTGCTAACCATGTGTATGTAGACAGGCCTGGATGAGATCTTTAAGGTCAGGGGCCTCCTTAAGGCTCACAAAATAATTTTAGACCCAAGTCACCCCCTGTACCTGGACTTTGAATTACTCCCCTCTGGGCGCAGGTATAGGGCACCCCTCAGCAGGAAAAACAGAACGAGACAATGCCAGGTGTGATATCCCTCCTAAATAGCTCGGGCGACTGTTCCTATTGACTCCGTAAGGCCAGCAGGCTAGTCTTTTCTTTTTTTTATTTAATGTTTTATTTCTTACTATTTTTATTGGTGCGTAACTGTTATGAAAGTTGTCTTGTCAATTTTGTTTTGTATTTAAACACCACTTTAAATGTGTACATGACACTGCAACAACATCTCCCCATGGGGACAATAAAGTCAGGAAGTAAGTATGTGACAAAAGAGAGGGACAGCGGAGTTCATTCAAGATTTTATTTCACCTTTATTTAACCAGGCAAGTCAATTAAGAACTGAAAACAGTGAACAGGGCAACACGCAATACCATTAAAAATAAATAAAATGCTTTACAGAGGAAAAATCAAATATACAACAATAAGAAATGTACAGTGGGTCCAAGGCAACACAGCAGGGCTCCCGAGTGGCACAGTGGCCTGTGGCACTGCATCTGTGCTAAAGGTGTCACTACAGACCCTGGTTTGATTCCGGGCTATATCACAACCGACCTTGATCGGGTGTCCCATATGGAACCGCACAATTGACCCAGCGTCGTCCGGGTTAGGGGAGGGTTTGGCCGGGGTAGGCCGTCATTGTAAATAAGAATTTGTTCTTAACTGATTTGCCTCGTTAAATAAAATACTTAATGATCAGCAGGAATCTTGATCAGATAGCAGTTAATGTTTTTGAAGGAGTGTAGTGGGATGAATGTGTCAAGTTTTGAGGGTCTTTTGCAGCTCGTTCCAGTCATTGGCGGAGAAAAACTGGAATGAATGATGGCCAAAGGAAGTGCAGGCTTTGGGAATTACCAGTGTGATACATTTACCAGAGCGCAGGTTGCTATCGGTAGTGGAGATGTTGAGGAGTGAGCTGAGGTAGAGGGGAGACTTGCCTACGAGGGCCAGTGATGTGTGTTGCAGGGACCACTGGTAACAACGCGGATAGCAGTGTGATAAATTATGTCTAGTTTGAGGGAGGTTTAGGGGGCAAGCCTGTAAAACCACATCGCCAATTGGCTGGATGGTGTGCTTGGCAAAGTGGGTGAAGGATGTTTTGTAACAGTACAAATCCAGAATTTGTTCTAACTTTCAACTGAAGGTGGGTGACGTGTGTATGAATTGGGAGTGAGCAGTCCAGCCATATACCAAGGTATGTGTCGACATACTCTAGCTCTGACCCATTCGTGGTGAGAATGTTAAGATGGCATGCAGGTTGAGGTAGGTTCTGGTTGAAGAGCATATTGTTTTTGTGATATTGAAGAGTAGGTGAAGGTCAGAGAAGGCACGCTGGATGTTAAAGCTATGTTGTGGGGTTGTCAGCACAGTGTTCAGGGAGGGGCCAGTTGTGTACAGGATAGTGTTGTCGTCGGCATAAAGGTGGATGAGGGAGTTTCTAGCCGCATGCGCAACATTGTTAATAGACACAGCGAGCAGTGTTTGGGACAGCAGGCCCTCGGATTTGACACGTAATAGTTTTTAAAACGGGCTAGACAATTTTCTGAGAACCCTAGATCGACGAGTCTGTTAGGCACTGCATCCTGCTCAACTGATTCCAAACCTTTAGCCAGATCAATAAAAAGATGCAAAATACTCCTTGTTGTCTAAAGCAGATATGATTTAGAACCTTCAGTTTTGAAGCCAGACTGCATCGAAGAAAAAAGACTCCAGTTGGCGGGTTAAAGATTACTTGGTTGTGTGAAGGAACTCAAAAGTCCATACCATTGCTAGGCTTAACTAAAGCCTATATCAAAGCATACTTAGGCTAAAGCCCATACCATACACAAACTATATTTACATTTTAGTAATTTCAGACGCTCTTATACAGACTGAGTTACAGGAGCCATTAGGGTTAAGTGCCTTGCTCAAGGGCAGATTTCTCACCTAGTCGAACAAGCAATATTTTGGTTACTGTCCCAACTGCTAGGGTACCTGGCTACCTGGCACCCTGTCCTACCAGCCTCTCTGCCTCTATCACAGGAGAGCCCAAATGGCTTAGGTGTGGCTATTGAACATGGAAAAGTATTAGCCTTGTGTTTATAAGTCAGTAAGAGACTCTTAAAAATAACAGACCATAGCTAGGCCAAAGCCCCTACCAGACCACAGCTAGACTACAGGAAGGTTCAAGACCCTATTATGGAACTGGCCTAGAGGGTGTCTATTGAGTCTATTAACAGTATTAGCCCTGTGTGCTAATGGTTGATAAGCACTAGCTGATAAGTCATTAAGAAATACGTGTGAGGTAACTATGTGAATAGGATCAGACATCAGATGTCTACTAGGCCGCTTGATCTTTTTGGTAAATAGGAAAATGTAGAAAAGAGAAGCGGAACACTCCGTGGCTCAGTTGCAATACATGTAATAGATTATCAGGGTGTTATCTGATAGGGGCTGAGTCATTGTTGGAGGCACAAACTGTGTTTTGTGCTTACTAGTCGATTTTTTTAAGACGATCATAGCAGATAGGTGGGTTGCTTAATTGTTCTACCTCCCTGTTCTGCATATTCCGCTTCTGCACAGTCATTGGTTTGGTTTCTATTGCTGCAGCCTGTTATGTGTGGTTGTCGGGGGTGTGTCTGTACTTCTTGACTCTGCAGCCTGGGTTCTGCAGGCAGATGCCTCCTTTTAGCATAAAGTACTGCAGATATCACGACATTGCACAATGGATGCTTAAATTATATAAGGAGTTTAGCTCAATACATAAAACAGTAAGCAGCAGCAAACCAGCACCATCCTCCTCCAGCATCTCCCTGGTCGTCAGCAGGCTAATACTGTAATAATGCTGCTAAGGACACACAGCAGTTAAACTATATTCAATAAGTTATATGAATGATGACAACATGGGCATATACCATCAAGTAGTTTAATTTATATAGAATATAGTTGTAGTTCTTTCAGTCAACTCAGATCTCACTATGTGTCATTGGTTAAGCCTTATTCAAGCACTTCTAACAGGCCAATCTATATAATGCCCTGGTTTCTTCATTCTTTGCCTCGTCACAAGTCTATTTGGTTACTGGCTCGTTAAGTAGCTTTCTTCAGACAACTAGCTCTTAATTGTTCATTTCGGTGTGGATTTGATATTTCACTAGGATCACCATTCGCTGTTGCGAAAGCACCAGCTACCCTTCCTGGGGGATTCCACCCACCACGGAGCTTTGAGTGGCTTCTTTTCTATTTTCAGGAATTCTGTTAACTTCAGCTTCACTTTACCGATTTTGAAGTGAGCTTGTTAGGATCGCTTTTTGTAGTCGGCTAGGCCTGGCCTACAAGCAATTAGCATTGATAGCTCGCTAGCTACTGCTTTAGCATCCCGCAGGTTTCCACTAGTTTTGGCTACTTTTACCTGTGGTCTCTAGCTCCCCATCGGTTCCCATTGTTCAGAGGTAGCTGAACATTCCCATGTCTTCGCTAGCTAGTGGGCTAACGGCACCACAGGTGTTTTAGCTGTCAACCCCCATTCAGTTTGTTTGGTTAAAACGAGCGGTGCTGTTTTTTTTTCCTAGTGTTACACCACCATTGAAGCACCATCCCTTTTTAAATGATCCTGTTAAAGATGACCTAGCTGTGTGTTTCTACCTCGTTCTTGGTTTACAAACTGAGTCAATACTCTGTATTTGACGCAATGGCTAGGTAGCATCCTTGTTAGCTCTACTTTCACTACACTGAAAGTATAAAGACTGCATTTATTTCCCACCACTAAATAAAGCGGTCTGTTTCTGCTTACCTGGCTCAAGCGCATGTTACCCTGTGTCTCTCACAACTTTGCCTTGTAGTAGCAGGGTGTTGAGTAGCTAGCTATCTAGTCCCGCGATTATTCCATTTGCTTTCGTCTTTAAATTTATTTTATTTTTTTTACTTCACCAATTCCGTGGTATCCAATTGGTAGTTAGTCTTGTCCCATCGCTGCAACTCCCGTACGGATTCGGGAGAGGTGAAGGTTCGAGAGCCGCGCGTCCTCCAAACATGACCCTACCAAGCCGCACTGCTGCATGACATAATGCCCACTTAACCCGGAAGCCAGCCGCACCAATGTGTCGGAGGAAACACCATACACCTGGCGACCGTGTCAGCGTGCATGCGCCTGGCCCGCCACAGGAGTCACTCGATGGGACAAGGACTTCCCAGCTGGCCAAGCCATCCCCTAACCCGGACCATGCTAGACCAATTGTGCGCCGCCTCATGGATCTCCCTGTCACGGCCGGCTGTGACACAGCCTGGATTCGAACCAGGATCTGTAGTGACACGGCTAGCACTGGCTTAGACTGCTGTGCCACTTGGGAGGCCCCGTCAAAACGAGATGTTGACAGGCTTACCAGCCAAGTTGTCGACAGGCTGCTCTACAGCGTGCTCTCTCTCGTAGAGTGAAAGAGCGGGACGTCGGCTGTTTTATGGCGGTCATAAAATACATTGCCTCTATGCGCTGTCGTGTTTGAGATTGGAATGTAAACTGTGGAACACAGAGAGGCTCTTGCACTTAAAGTTGAAATATTTAAACAATATTTATATTTTTGAGAATGTGGGAGTGGTCCGTGGACACTTAAGGGACACATGACAATTGTTTCATTTGGTGATCTCATGAAGGACAGAACACTCATTACGGTGTCTTGGTTGTGTACACTTCTTAATTATGGCGTTCACATCTAAATATTGTGAAATGTATATGATTGAACATGAGACTATTTGTGAAAAGATGTGATGTTAACCCATACTTTCTCATTTAGAAGATTTTCATATAAAGTTAACCAAGTGAGCATAGACATTATGTTGGCGTCATGGACCGCCATTTTCTCAGTGAGTATAAAACCCACTCCTGTCGAAATTTACATTAGACCAGAAAATATAGAGCTGTTGCTACATGTTGGAATGGTTAAGACATCTACAAACTGAAGTCAAACAACGCTGGGGCGGAGTACCCACGTTGAAATGGCTACCACTCTATAGGCCCAGGAGACCAGACTGTATGTGGTGTTGGCTACACGGCTGGAAATGGTTCAACTCTGAGACTATCTATCACTACAGAATAAGAGCAAATCCTAGATGTATAATTACTAGTCTGCAGATGGAAGTTACGTTCCATTACAACAGACACTATCCAGAGCCGCTGAGAAGGCTACAACCATGAAATACATTGTGACTTCTGGGGATGTCAACCAGAGACTCTCTGATGAACTGACTCTCAGAGGAGACGACATGCGGTCATAAATATATACCTTGCAATTATTTCCAAAAGAGCGGCCGTTCATGTGCAAAGGATTAGCATTTCAATTAATATAATTATCAACAGTGTGTAGTGAATCCATTTTGTCTTTCCCGTTCTTTCTGTTCCCACCCCTTTCCATTGTCTACCAAGCCGTCATACTGCTTTAGACCACTAGGGACTTAACCAATAACTATATTTATGTATTTCTGTGATTTGGTTAGTTATGCTTAATTATTTATTTACTAACTGTATATCGTTGATTCATTATGGAGACTAGGGTTCGTGCAAGTATCCAAGGGTTTGTGACATTCAGAAATGAGACAGATAATAATGAAAAATTAATATAAGACTAATCGATAAGATATGAAAATATCTGAAGTCGATTCGGGAAATGGAAACATGTCGTACACATTTTCCCGGGGTGCCCCGACTTCCTAATTAAAGTTTACATGATTTAGTTTAATCACGTATTATTAATTACACAGAATTGTTTCGATAAAATAAGTCTTCACATTTTAATGATGGTCACAGACACGACACTAGCAAAGCTTTCCCTGTCAATTGTGGGCATGATTCCTATCTGCCTTGTGCTACTCGTTGACCATGCTAGCTGTGTGCAATGCGCTAAGCTTGGCCCTGGTGTCATTAAATGTTGAGTACAGTACATGCTCACATCCATTACTCCACAACGCTTGGAGAATGTGTTTACTTCTGAACAATGTTTACTTTATTATCACCATTTCCTGCCATAATGTTCCTGTCATAACCTTGTTTAGTTCTAAACTGTGTGTGTGTGTGTCTATCTAACCCAGTGGGAAGTAGGGCAGCTAGATGAGAATATTGATCAGTCACAAACAGAACTAACTGTTCCACAGCCTGAATGCATACAGTAAAAAAACAGAATAAACTGTAATCTTCCCCCCTCTGGCACTGTATGGAATGCATTTGGGTTGTGTCAGGACGGCAAGGGAAATCAACAGTAGCATGAGGCATGGTGACATCAGGGTCACAGTAGGGTAGAGTTGGGGTCAATAGTGCATTGTCCCTGTGACCTGTAGGGTCTGTGTTGATGTTAAACAGATGGACCCTGTGTGTGTGAGTACATGGGCTTTCCATGTCTGCCGGGGTTAATAGATCAGCCAATCACAATCTCTGAATGTCCCCACCTACCGATGGTCAAATCAGCTTTTCTTGTGTGTTTTAAACCGAAGACTACATACTATACAGTACATAACGCTACCATGTGTTTTATTTTTAGTGATGTGTACATGTATGCATTGCATAGCGCCGTCTTGCACTAACTGCTGATCCTCATCAGTCAGTCGTCGGCGTGTTAAGTACTGTACAGAATGTGAACAATAAACAGCTGTGCACCAGCAGCAGGTCTCTGTGTGTGAATGGAACCATTGTTCTGCTGGTATAATCTCATCCAGTACTTTTCGTTCTCCCGGCTCTTTAAGCCTTGATGAGAGGGAATGTATTTATCTGCTTGCATACACACTGGACACTGCCTCGGGACTAGTACAGGGGTCCTGAGGTTCTGTAGGGAAAGACAGCATGGGAGGGGAGTGGTGTATGGCTTCAACGTACTTGGTTGGTAGATTCCAGGCTGTTTTTAGGGACTCTACAAGGCTCCATCTCTAACACTGCAGACTGCAAAGCCTCTTGTATTTATGCTGTAGGATCCAACTGTGACCAGCTCAAAACAGACCAGACCCACATTCCCTCATTCTCTCTGGAGTTTTGATCAGCTGTGAGGTTTGTTTGTTTGGTACACCATGTACTGACCTGTCGCTGTGTGAAGCTAGGCTATAAACTTGACACCTAGACGGGCTGACTGGGAGCTGTATTTGAGTGCAGGGAGATTCGGAGTTGATTGGGGTCAGGCCCCTTAGGCAGTAATCTTCCATTGAATCTTCCATTGAAGTTTGGGCCTGTATCAGATAGAGGTCGACTGATTTTATGATTTTTCAATACCGATTATTGGAGGACCAAAAAAGCCGATACCGATTTAATCGGATGATTTAAATTTTTTTTTTTTTTTTTAAATATATATGTATGTATGTGTGTGTGTGTGTGTGTGTAATAATGACAATTACAACAATACTGAATGAATAAAATCTATTTAGCCTCATGTAAATAATGAAACATGTTCAATTTGGTTTAAATAATGCAAAAACAAAGTGTTGGAGAAGAAAGTAAAAGTTCAATATGTGCTATGTAAGAAAGCTAACGTTTCAGTTCCTTGCTCAGAACATGAGAACATATGAAAGCTGGTGGTTCCTTTTAACATGAGTCTTCAATATCCCCAGGTAGGAAGTTTTAGGTTGTAGTTATTATAGGAATTATAGGACTATTTCCCTCTATACCATTTGTATTTCATTAACCATTGACTATTGGATGTTCTTATAGGCACTTTAGTATTGCCAGTGTAACAGTATAGCTTCTGTCCCTCTAGTTAGCGCGCGCTAACTAGCTAGCCATTTCACTTCGGTTACACCAGCCTCATCTCGGGAGTTGATAGGCTTGAAGTCATAAACAGCACAATGCTTGACGCACAAAGAAGAGCTGCTGGCAAAACACATGAAAGTGCTTTTTGAATTAATGTTTACATGCCTGCTTCTGCCTACCACCGCTCAGTCAGATACTTGTATGCTCAGTCAGATTATATGCAACGCAGGACACGCTAGATAACATCTAGTAATATCATCAACCATGTGTAGTTAACTAGTGACTATGATTGATTGTTTTTTATAAGATGCGTTTAATGCTAGCTAGCAACTTACCTTGGCTTACTGCATTCGCGTAACAGGCAGTCTCCTTGTGGAGTGCAACGAGAGAGAGGCAGATCGTTATTGCGTTGGACTAGTTAACTGTAAGGTTGCAAGATTGAATACCCCGAGCTGACAAGGTGAAAATCTGTCGTTCTGCCCCTGAACAAGGCAGTTAGCCCACTGTTCCTAGGCCGTCATTGAAAATAAGAATGTGTTTTTAACTGACTCGCCTAGTTAAATAAATTGTGTGTGTGTATATACATTTTTAAAGAGACGCCCCAAAAATACCGATTTCTGATTGTTATGAAAACTTGAAATTAGCCCTAATTAATCGGCCATTCCGATTAATCGGTCGACCTCTAGTATCAGAGTGCTGGCGGGTATTTTCTGAGGTGTGGCGAGTTGGGTTGCTTCTGGTTTTGGTCAATACCATAGCCCGGTTGGAGAGTGGGATCCTGCGGTGTCAGCCAATATCCGAACACAGCAGGGTGCTGGCTGTGTATGTGAGGTGAGTGGGTTGGTTCAGTGGGGTGGGGGGGGGGGGGGGTCAGAGGAGATGGAGGACTGCAGTGGCCTAGATTAAATCTCGCAAGCGCAACCTCAGTAAGTTAACATGACCTATCTGTTTATAAGACCTCTGTCTCCCTCAACGTCAGTAGGGTCATATGACCCATTTGTCTGTCTCGATAGCCTCAGAATATTTTACCTGTCTTTTGTGGGTAACCATCTCCTAGTTCTCTTACCTGTCTCTGTACCTCTGTAGATGTCAGTTCATTGGTTAGACAAGCAGCTCTGGGGTGTGAGGCACAGCACTCTAACTGGCGGGCTCAGCCTCCCCACTGTGTGTGGATTAATGGGATATGGATTCATAGGAGATTGCACTAGAACAGCAAATCAGTTTATTCTCAGCTGGTTAGTGAAGAGAACAGGAGAGACACTCTGGCATGTGACAGATTGTCTTACCTATTTAAGGACACTTGAACCACAAACATAACATTTGTGCATGCCTTAAACCCAGGGACAGAGTCATTGTACTGGGGTTCATTGTGGCCAGAGAAGGAAGTGAAAGACACGCTCTGTTACTGTGCCTTGGTAAACTGCACTCGTGATTCTAAAGCTTAAGTGTTTGCGAAGCACACTAGTGCATCTGTTCTCTCTGCTTGGGAGCACAGGTGTGCTTTCCATTGTTTTCATAGTTCTATTTAATTATCACTTCTGTATAAATGCTATTTTAACGAGTATTTCCAGGCACTAGCATTTTGTCCCATCCTAAATTGTTTTAGACATGATTCTTCCGCTCCCTGGCTGGGTATAAAGAAATATGGTGTCTCCTATTACCCTGGAAGAGGTGGTCTTTACTGATACAGTGGGGAGAACAAGTATTTGATACACTGCCAATTTTGCAGGTTTTCCTACTTACAAAGCATGTAGAGGTCAGTAATTGTTATCATTGGTACACTTCAACTGTGATAGACGGAATCTAAAACAAAAATCCAGAAAATCACATTGTATGATTTTTAAGTAATTAATTTGCATTTTATTGCATGACATAAGTATTTGATACATCAGAAAAGCAGAACTTAATATTTGGCACAGAAACCTTTGTTTGCAATTACAGAGATCATATGTTTCCTGTAGTTCTTGACCAGGTTTGCACACACTGCAGCAGGGATTTTGGCCCACTCCTCCATACAGACCTTCTCCAGATCCTTCAGGTTTCGGGGCTGTCGCTGGGCAATACGGACTTTCAGCTTCCTCCAAAGATTTTCTATTGGGTTCAGGTCTGGAGACTGCCTAGGCCACTCCAGGACCTTGAGATGCTTCTTACGGAGCCACTCCTTAGTTGCCCTGGCTGTGTGTTTCGGGTCGTTGTCATGCTGGAAGACCCAGCCACGACCCATCTTCAATGGTCTTACTGAGAGGAGGTTGTTGGCCAAGATCTCGCGATACATGGCCCCATCCATCCTCCCCTCAATACGGTGCAGTCGTCCTGTCCCCTTGGCAGAAAAGCATCCCCAAATAATGTTTCCACCTCCATGCTTCACGGTTGGGATGGTGTTCTTGGGGTTGTACTCATCCTTCTTCCTCCAAACACGGCGAGTGGAGTTTAGACTAAAAAAATCAATTTTTGTCTCAGACCACATGACCTTCTCCCATTCCTCCTCTGGATCATCCAGATGGTCATTGGCAAACTTCAGACGGGCCTGGACATGCGCTGGCTTGAACAGGGGGACCTTGCGTGCGCTGCAGGATTTTAATCCATGACAGCGTAGTGTGTTACTAATGGTTTTCTTTGAGACTGTGGTCCCAGCTCTCTTCAGGTCATTGACCAGGTCCTGCCGTGTAGTTCTGGGCTGATCTCTCACCTTCCTCATGATCATTGATGCCCCACGAGGTGAGATCTTGCATGGAGCCCTAGACCGAGGGTGATGCACCTCAATGAATTTTGTAACTTTGTCCCAGAAGCATTTAACTGCAGGGCACTCCCACATTATATGAAGGAATGTGCCTACCTGGTTTGGATTACGGGATGTCAAGACTATAATTTTTCCATATTCTGTTCCAGTTAAAGTGTTGTTCAGATTCACTTAGATCTGTGGACCATACTTTTTAAAAATGGCTAGCTCAGAATATAAGCTTTCCAGAAGGTGTTTATATATTAGAGATCAATCCTTTCGGTAGGACCGAGAATTTATTTATAAATCCCATCATTGGATGGTTCGGTAGTTGGGTTTCCCCAAGGGATTCTATAGGCCAGCATAGCTGCCCTAAATTGTAAAAATAGAGATAAAAAAAAGAGTTGCCCGTTAACGTACACTGAGAAACATTAAGAACACCTGCTCTTTCCATGAGACTGACCAGGTAAAACCTATGATCCCTTACTGAGCTCACTAGTTCAATCCACTTGAATCAGTGTAGATGAAGGGGAGGAGACCGATTTTTAAAGTCTCAAGACAATTGAGACATGGATTGTGCATATGTGCCATTCAGAGGGTGAATGGACAAGACAAAATATTTAAGTGCCCTTGAACGGGGTATGGTAAGTGCCAGGCTCACCGGCTTGTCAAGAACTGCAACACTGCTTGGTTTTTCACACTCAACTGTTGCCCCTGTGTATCAAAAATGGTCCACCACCCAAAGGACATCCAGCCAATTTGACAACTGTAGGAAGCACTGGAGTCAACATGGGCCAGCATCCCTGTGGAACACTTTTGACACATTTTCCATGCACGAATTGAGGCCTTTCTGAGGGCAAAAGGAGAGGGGGTACAACGCAATATTAGGAAGGTGTTCCTAATGTTTGATATACTCTGTGTATAGGGGTCTTTAAAATCTTGGAATGTTCTAAAATCATTATGTCCATGATTTCGGCAAGGGTACAGAGTCCAACTGGAGGCTGCCCTCCAGTTCGCAAGGCATTATTGTGAAATATTGGAGCATAGCATGCCATTTTGATTCCCAGTTACATTGTTTTTCAATTTTGCGCCAAATAGAAATTGTGAGCAATAATTGGACCACGGCGTAGTTTACATTGTTTAAGGGATATACAGTGGGGAGAACAAGTATTTGATACACTGCCGATTTTTGCAGGTTTTCCTACTTAGAGCATGTAGAGGTCTGTAATTTGTATCATCCAGAAAATCACATTGTATGATTTTTAAGTAATTAATTAGCATTATATTGCATGACATAAGTATTTGATCACCTACCAACCAGTAAGAATTCCGGCTCTCACAGACCTGTTCTTTAAGAAGCCCTCCTGTTCTCCACTCATTACCTGTATTAACTGCACCTGTTTGAACTCGTTACCTGTATAAAAGACACCTGTCCACACACTCAATCAAATAGACTCCAACCTCTCCACAATGGCCAAGACCAGAGAGCTGTGTAAGGACATCAGGAATAAAATTGTAGACCTGCACAAGGCTGGGATGGGCTACAGGACAATAGGCAAGCACAGCTTGGTGAGAAGGCAACAACCTTTGGCGCAATTATTAGAAAATGGAAGTTCAAGATGACGGTCAATTATTTCCCACCATAATTTTCAAAGAAATTCATGAAAGATCTTACAATGTGATTTTCTGGATTTCTTTTCTAATTTTGTCTGTCATAGTTGAAGTGTACCTATGATGAAAATTACAGGCCTCTCTTCTTTTTAAGTGGGAGAACTTGCACAATTGGTGGCTGACTAAATACCTTTTTGCCTCACTGTAGATGGCAATCGCCCCAGTCACTGTTAGAGCATTTAGAATTATTGACAGTGAGAGCGAATGATGCTAGTCAAGTAGTAATTGAGTTTTTTTAATTGAACCTTTTTATTTAACTAGGCAAGTCAGTCAAGAACAAATTCTTATTTACAGTGACGGCCTACCCCAGCCAAACCTGGAAGATGCTGGGCCAATTGTGCGCTGCCCTATGGGACTCCCAATCACGGCCGGATGCGATGCAGCTTGGATTAAAACCAGGGACTACAATGACGCCGCTTGCACTGAGATGCAGTGCCTTAGACCTCTGCGCCACTCGGGCACCCCCCCGAGCCCCCCAAATATACTTGACTCTGTAAAGAATCTTAAAGTCCAACCTATACAAATAAACAATAAAGCCCAACATATTTTTACATTTTATTTTTAACTTGTTTCATGCCCACAAGGAAGGGGTGGAATGGGGAGAGTGGATGTAAAAGCATCCTCGGTTGATGAGCGACCTTAGATGTTTAGGGGGGTAGAGTGGGTGGGGGCTTAGGTCAGGCAGGCCCAGTGTCGGGTCCACCTCGATGACTGGATGAAGAGTGACAGTGTAACTGGTTCTGCCTGATTACTCCAATCATTCAATACCCATTACACAAGCATGGGGAGAGGGACGGAGGCCTTTCTGTTACATTACCCAGCATGCTTCTCTCTTATTACCTAGCCTGCCTCTCTGTCCTGTCAGCTGGTGTCTAATAGGGTTACAGGCATTCTCTGGCACTTAGCACGAGGTCACAACTAAGCTACTTATACCACGCAGGGCTCTAGTCGAAACTAACTTTTTCCACGGGTGGCACTGGTGCAACTAACTTTCAGTTGATGACCACATGATTTGGTTGCAGTAATTTTTACCGGACCGGTGTCCCTTAACGTCGGCTCTGGGTTTCTATCCAGCAACCTTTCGGTTAATGTCCCAACATTCTTAACCGTTACGCTACATGCCGACCCTATCGTGACCTACCCTCCATCCACACATACTTCTACTGAATAAAAATATAAACGTGACATGTAAAGTGT
Organism: Oncorhynchus nerka; assembly: GCF_034236695.1. Lineage (NCBI taxonomy): Eukaryota > Metazoa > Chordata > Actinopteri > Salmoniformes > Salmonidae > Oncorhynchus > Oncorhynchus nerka. Next base: position 36,989,917 of record NC_088403.1, read on the forward strand.
TGGTCCCTTGTTTCATGAGCTGAAATGAAAGATCCCAGAAATGTTCCAAATGCACGAAAAGGTTATTTCTCTCAAATTTGGTGCACAAATGTGTTTACATCCTAGTCATTTCAATTGATTTTCCTTACATGAACTGTAACTCTGTAAAATCTTTGAAATTGTTCCTTTAAATTTTTTTTTTGTAAGATGACAATCATGTTTCCAATTGATTGTTTGGAGCGAAATCTTTGCTCTAAACAAAGGTTATTATGTTTGAGGGGTAACCGGTAGAAACGAGAGTGATGGAGAGAGAGAAGAGTGACACTGCGGTAGTATAAATCTCCTATGGTAGATAATTAAGGAGATGGGTGGTAGAGGAAACTGAATTATACATGTAGCCCTACAGGTGGGAGTAGCTGCTCTCTCTTTCTCTCTCTCTCTCAATCTCTTTCGTTCTTTGTCAACCTTTCCCCGTCGCCTCCCCCCCTTCTCTTCTCTCAACATGCACTCACCGGGTGGACATCTACTGATCGGTGTACTTACTACTTCTTTTTCTTCTTCTCATCCTCTGATTTTGTTCTGTTTGATTGACCCCTAGTGTCGCAGTGCTGTTTTGGGATCTGAGAGTGATCCTGGTGACTGTGTCTAATCACACTGTACAGGCTAGCATGATTGCCACGTAAGGTTGCTTCAGTACATAGTCGACTCAGAATAAGATAGTACATTAGTATCGGCATGTTTTTTTGGCGCAGCACTATTAAGAGAAAGACTGATCAAAGGCTGTGGAGTAAAGTAATACCAATAACTATATTGGGGGGTGCATTAATTTGTGTGTAGCTTATAGCATGAAGTCAACCACTGAGTTGTGACTGGTGTGAGTGACGGGACATTATAAATGACTCAACGTAGTACTTGTATGGAGACTAGTGTTGTGATGTGGATAGTCATTTATAATGGATGTTAGTTCCACAGGCTGTTGAGCTGTGTTTCTTTACTGTAATTGACATTCTCATAGACAATAAGTACCATGAGGGGTGAGCCTACGCACAACAACAGACAGTGGTGTAGTGAGGGGTAAACACTGTTTCTACACTTTTTTTTTTTTTTTTTGACGAAAAATAAAATTGCATTGAAAATATGGGGAGCGTTACTTGACTCACCGCGAATGCCGATCAGCGTTTGGCCACCTATTTTTATCACTGATATTCATTTTGACAACAGTCACCTCAGCATTGATCTACAGTATGGCAGTGTTTACCCTACCATTCCTTACCATTTGTATAAGGACGGTGGATCCCCTCACTTAGCTCTGTTGCTCCCGAACAAAGAGTATGGCTTCTATTGTTTTCAACTGACAACTCTGATTCCCAGATGGACTGGATCTTGCTCATCTCGTCCTCTCCTCCAGTCCTTTTAAAAAAAAAATAATAATAATAATATTGCAAATTGATATATATATACGCGCACACACACTACCGTTCAAAAGTTTGGGGTCACTTAGACTTGTTTTCTGTGAAAACATACATGAAATGAGTTGAAATTAATAGGAAATATAGTCAAGACATTGACAAGGTTATAATGATTTTTAATTGAGAGAATTGTGTCATTCGAACTTTGCTTACAGCCTTGCAGACCTTTGGCATTCTATTTGTCAATTTGTTGAGGTAATCTGAAGAGATTCACCCTATGCTTCCTGAAGCACCTCCCACAAGTTGGATTGGCTTGATGGGCACTTCTTACGTACCATACAGTCAAGCTGCTCCCACAACATCTCGAAAGCATTGAGATCCGGTGATTGTGCTGGCCACCATTATAGACAGAATATCAGCTGACTGCTTCTTCCCTAAATAGTTATTGCATAGTTTGCAGCTGTGCTTTGGGTCAGGAAATTGGAGGAAATTGGCTCCAATTAAGCACAGGGTATGGCATGGCGTTGCAAAATGGAGTGATAGCCTTCCTCCTTCAATATCCCTTTTACCCTGTACAAATCTCCCATTTTACCACCACCAAAGCACCCCCAGACCATCACATTGCCTCCACCATGCTTGACAGAGGGCGTCACGCACTCCTCCAGCATCTTTTCATTTTTTTCTGCGTCTCACAAATGTTCTTCTTTGTGATCCGAACACCTCAAACTTAGATTCGTCTGTCCATAACACCCCCCCATATTCCTCTGTCCAGTGTAATTTTGTATAATTGAAATTGATAAACTCTTATGTTTTGAATCTGGTGTCGTTTTGTGTAGCTGTTCATTTACCATGTGCCTCCAGTCTGTGTGAGGTTGTGAGAGGAGCTGCCCTCTCTCTCTTCCAGTATTCATGAGACTCTGTGTGCAGGGACAAAAGGTGAGCAGGAACACTGTGTTGAGCTCCGGTGTGGGGCTAAGAGGAGGCATGGTCTGCCCAGTCACCCGATGACACCTGACACTACTGGAGTCAGCCAGGCGAGGAGAGGGGGAAGGAGGGGAAAGTGGTCAGTAAGAAAAGAAGAGGATGAGAGAGACAAAGAAAAAAGTGAGGAAACGAGACATTCAGTGAAACAATTACCAGAGTCTCCTCTCGTCTGTCAGGTGTGTATTGACTAGTGACCAGCCTCTTAGCACCTCGATCACTCTGTAACCTTTGTGGCTCTGTACAGGGCAGAGCAGTGAAAGGAGCCAAGTGGGACAATGTAAGAGGATCACGATCTCATCCCGTGATTATCATTCTGTACTGCAGTCTGCAGGGGTTGAAATTGTATCACAGCACAGAAGCTACCAGAATAACAGTTATTATTCTGAAACGGCCCCTTGTAAAGATGTGACAATGTGATCCGGAACATCTCAAAGGTTTGGGTTTTCATTTTTAATTTTTTTACCAGATCTTGAGCAAAGACACACAGACTGATGTGTCTTCTGGAATCTATGTGCATTAGCAAAGGGGGTAAAGAAATCTGGTCCCATGGTTAGCAGATGTTAATGCGAGTGAAGCGAAATGCTTGTGCTTCTAGTTCCGACTATGCAGTAATATCTAACAAGTAATCTAAAAAAAATCCACGACTACCTTATACACACACATGTAAAGGGATGAATAGAATATGTACATATAAATTATATGGATGAGCGATGGCGTGCCCTATAGGCAAGATGCAGTAGATGGTATAGAATACAGTATATACATATGAGATGAGTAATGTAGGATATGTAAACATTATTAAAGTGGTATTTAAAGTGACTAGTGATACCTTTTATTAAGTCCATTTATTTAAGTGGCCAGAGATTTGAGTCTAGGTTGGCAGCAGTCTCTCTATGTTAGTGATGTCTGTGTAACTGTGGGTGGACCATTTCACTTTGTCCGTGATGTGTACGCCGAGGAACTTAACTTGACACCTTTTCCACTACTGTCCCATGGATTGGGGGGTGCTCACCCTGCTGTTTCCTGTAGTCCACGATCATCTCCTTTTTGTTGATGTTGAGTGAGAGGTTATTTTCCTGACACCACACTCTGAGGGCCCTCACCACCTCCCTGTATGTTGTCTCGTCATTGTTGGTAATCAGGCCTACCACTTTTGTCGTCTGCAAAACTTGATGATTGAGTTGGAGGCGTGCATGGCCACGTAGTCATGGGTGAACAGGGATTACAGGAGAGGGCTGAGAATGCACCCTTGTGGGGCCCCAGTGTTGAGGTTCAGCAGTTTGGAGATGTTGTTTCCTACCTTCACCACCCGGGGGGGGCCCTCAGACCCAGGGTCTTGAGCTTAATGACGAGTTTGGAGGGTACTATGGTGTTAAAAACTGAGCTGTAGTCAGTGAACAGCATTCTTACATAGGTATTCTTCTTGTCCAGATGGGATAGTGCAGTGTGATTGCTATTGCATCGTTAGTGGACCTATTGGGGTGGTAAGCAAATTTGAGTGTGTCTAGGGTGTCAGGTGGGGTGGAGGTGATATGATCCTTGACTAGTCTCTCAAAGCACTTTATGATGACAAGTGAGTGCTACGGGGCGATAGTCATTTAGTTCAGTTACCTTCGCTTTCTTGGGAACAGGAACAATGGTGGCCATCTTGAAGCATGTGGGGACAGCAGATAGGGATTGGTTGATTATGTCTGTGAACACACCAGCCAGCTAGTCTGCACATGCTCTGAGGATGCGGCTAGGCATGCCTTCTGGCATGCCTTGCGAGGGTTAACACGTTTAAATGTTTTACTCACGTTGGCCATGGAGAAGGAGAGCCCACAGGCTTTGGTAGCGGGCCGTGTCAGTGGCACTGTATTGTCCTCAACGCGAGCAAAGAAGTTGTTTAATTTGTCTGGGAGCAAGACGTCGCTGTCCGCGACTGGGCTGGTTTTCTTTTTGTAATCCGTGATTGACTGTAGACCCTGCCACATACGTCTCGTGCTTGAGCCGTTGAATTGTGATGTGTGTGTGTGTTTTTCAGAAGAGGAGTTGAGGAAGCTACGAGAGGAAACCAATGTGGAGAAGATGAAGGAAGAGCTGGAGAGAGAGCGAGGGAAGAGGCTCGACCTCGAACTGAGGATGAACGAGGTGCTAAAATCCAGGTGTGTGATGGAGAGAGTGAGGGGAACAATGTGTGTCGTCTCATTCTCTAAGTGTTGCTTGCTTAGAGAACACTTAGTTAGTCACTTCACTCTGTCTGTCTGTGCTGCCTTCAGTGCTGCAACACTCTACTCCCTGCCTACCATCCTCCCTATCCCAGTGAGGGGTCCTTTGGTGGGGTGGATCACCCTGGGCTGCAGCGGGTATAAATAGCTGCAGCTTGGTTGGTACATGGCAGGGAAGTCCTCAAGGACCGTGTGTGTGCTGTTTGCATGTGTCATAACCAAATCACGCGCCTCTATATCAGAGCGCAGAGCATGATGCAGCAGTTATGTTAGTCTTGGGACGTTCACTTATGTATCCCAAAACTATCTTTTGGTATTTGTTTCATTAGTCCATTGTTGATATAGTCCCAAACATGTTTTGCATGTCAACAATCAAGTTTAACATAACTTTCAAAATACACAAATGCTGCAAATACCAAAATAGCATTTTTTGGGGGGATGGAATTTTCCTTTCAAGTAAAGCTTCGGGTTCACCCTGTCTACTCAGAATGGATTTCAGTGGCATTTTAGCTCCTGCCAAAAGGACACTGTGTGGAATGTCTCCTTGGCCGTACAGTAAGGTCCACAAGGCCATAGTGGGGGCATGAAGACACATTACACATCAAATAACCAAAATCTTGGGGTGCATAAAGCCCATGAATGTTTGTTTACATAGTGTTGCAAAGACTCACTCTTTCTCCTCTCCTCTTTTTCTATACTTCTATCAGTTTGGAAGACTCGCCGCCACAGCCTGCCCGTAAACCCCCGTCTCCAACGCCTGCTGCCAATGGCAAAGACGCAGGTAAGCAAGGCAGAAAGTGGACTGTGGCGTAACACCTATGACTGCTGATTAGTATACACCAAAAACTGCCCCTACCTTTACTGTTTATGGAATTGAAGAGACCGGATTGATACTGCTCACACCTATCCCAGTCCTTCAGATCTGCAAAGACTGAAAAGGATAAGGGAATAATCTGTAGAAAAGTCACTTAAATCAGATGCCAGTTTCGGTATTTTAACGAGCTAAGCTTTCAAGCTTTGGGTCAGAAGAAACCTTTGTTAGAAATTGCAGTAACTCTCATAGATCACTGAAATAAAAGGGTTTGTAGGGCCACAGGGCAGCTAGGGACTGAGAGACTGTGGGAAGGCATTAAGGAGTTCGGTTGAAGCCAGTGGGAGTCTGGTGGGACTGTAGAGCTGAAGGGAAAAGGACAGGAGACAGAACAGGGGGAGGAACCGACGTTTGCTCTGACACTTTGGGGACTGGGATATGTGGATGTGTGTGTTTTACAGTGGGAGTGTGTAGGGATGACTATTCTTGGGGGGGGGGTTCACATATGTGACTCACCACCAGGATTCGATCTTATGTAGCAAAATTTGAAATAGTGTTTTTTACATTGGATAAAAGTAAAGCACTACAAAATGGTATGTCATACACTGCATTTTTGAGGAACAATGGGAAAGTAATTCTGTGTTGAAAGTTAATAAACTTGTAAACTCACTTTTGAGAAAATGGCCGATGAATGTTTTCGTATCGATTGAAGAGCTCTTCTTTCTCTACGCTCTGTCCAATGATTTGTTTACTGACACCGGCCATGTTCAACGGGTGTTGTACACTTTAGCTTAAGACATGTACAGTTGAAGTCGGAAGTTTACATACGCCTTAGCCAAATAAAATTAAACTCAGTTTTTCACAATTCCTGACATTTAATCCTAGTAAAAAATCCCTGTTTTAGGTCAGTTAGGATCACCACTTTATTTTAAGAATGTGAAACGTCAGAATAATATTAGAGAATCTTTTATTTCTTTCATCACATTCCCAGTGGGTCAGAAGTTTACATACACTCAATTAGTATTTGGTAGCATTGCCTTTAAATTGTTAAACTTAAATTGTTTAACTTGGGTGAAACGTTTTGGTTAGCCTCCCACAATATATTGGGGGAATTTTGACCCATTCCTCCTGACAGAGCTGGTGTAACTGAGTCAGGTTTGTAGGCCTCCTTGCTCACACATGCTTCTTCAGTTCTGCCCACAAATGTTCTATAGGATTGAGGTCAGGGCTTTGTGATGGCCACTCTAATACCTTGACTGTCCTTAAGCCATTTTGCTACAACTTTGGAAGTATGCTTGGGGTCATGACCCATTTGCAATCAAGCTTTAACTTATTGACTGATGTCTTGAGATGTTGCTTCAATATATCCACATAATTTTCCTACCTCATGATGCCATCTATTTTGTGAAGTGTACCAGTCCCTCCTGCAGCAAAGCACCCCCACAACATGATGCTGCCACCCCTGTGCTTCACGGTCAGGATGGTGTTCTTTGGCTTCCAAGCCTCCCCCTTTTTCCTCCAAACATAACGATGATCATTATGGCCATACAGTTCTATTTTTGTTTCATCAGACCAGAGGACATTTCTTCAAAAAGTACGATCTTTGTCCCCATGTGCAGTTGCAAACTGTAGTGTGGTTTTGGAGCAGTGGCTTCTTCCTTGCTGAGTGGCCTTTCAGGTTATGTCGATATCGGACTCGTTTTTCTGTGGATATAGATACTTTTGTACCTGTTTCCTCCAGCATTTTCACAAGGTCCTTTGCTGTTGTTCTGGGATTGATTTGCACTTTTCGCACCATAGTACGTTAATCTCTAGGAGACAGAACGCGTCTCCTTCTTGAGCGGTATGACGGCTGCGTGGTCAAATGGTGTTTATACTTGCATACTATTGTTTGTCCAGTTGAACGTGGTACCTTCAGGCATTTGGAAACTGCTCCCAAAGGATGTACCAGAGGTGGAGGTCTACAATTTGTTTTCTGAGGTCTTGGCTGATTTCGTTAGATTTTCCCATGATGTCAAGCAAAGAGGCACTGAGTTTGAAGGTAAGCCTTGAAATACATCCACAGGTACACCTCCAATTGTCCCAAATGGTGTCAATTAGCCTATCAGATACTTCTAAAGTCATGACATTGTTTTCTGGAATTTTCCAAGCTGTTTAAAGGCACAGTCAACTTAGTGTATGTAAACTTCTGACCCACTGGAATTGTGATACAGTGAGTTATAAGTGAAATAATCTGTCTGTAAACAATTGTTGGGAAAAGTTACTTGTGTCATGCACGAAGTAGATATCCTAACCGACTTGCCAAAACGATAGTTTATTAACAAGAAATTTGTGGAGTGGTTGAAAAACGAATTTCAATGACTCCAACCTAAGTGTATGTAAACATCCGACTTAGCTAGCTAGTTAGGTAGGTAAACAATGAACCTAGCTAGGTCAACAATGTTTAAGATCATACACGTCACGTAATGAACGACCCAGCCAGCTAACGTTAGCTAGTTAAACAGCAATGAACATAGTGGTTCTTCCTTTAAAGTTGCTGTGTACGGCAGCACAGCTTGCCACAGCTGCAGAATTCTATGACATGTTATTTAAGTCTCAGCCATTGTTGCCAGAATGATGCAATTTACCACAATATGCCACCATCTATCACGAATGACCGCAGCATAAGCTCAAAAACAATTTAAAGGAAGAACCACTGTACTAATGTTACCCTACATGAATCTGCTGGGCGCTAATTTTATTGGTATTTACAGATTAAACATACAACTTTAAGGCACATGAAAGATCACATGCTCCAGAAGGCATTTTTTTCTGCCAACAAGAATAATGAATGACTCTCATGTTAAGTTGTGACTTGTGACATACGCATAGATTCCTGAAACAGATCTCACACACACACACACACACACACACACACACACCCACACACACACACACATTAACTTTAAAACTATAACCCAGCATTAAGGACTGGCAGCTTTAATAGCAGTGTTTAGTGCAAAACACTTTCTGGGTGCTGAACATCCTCATTAGCAGAGATATTTTAGTGTGCATGGAGCACAGATTACTGCCAGGCAGCCTATCTGTCAGCAGGCTGGAATAATACACTGTTTGTGTGCGTGGGTTGGGGGAGAGGCGCTGTAGAAGTATCTCTTGAAAATCAATTATTTTAGGGTTCCCGAACCAGTTGTTCGTCTAGTAGCTTCAGGTGCTGGTGACACTGGCAAGGGTGTTTTTATTTTAGGAAATGGGCTAAGTTTTTAATCTAGGCCAGACAGGCCCACAGTGTTAGAGCAGCCTCACCAAATGTAGAATGTGTGTATGTGTGCATACATGAATTTGTTTCTGTAAGAGAGACACAAGGAGCTCAGTGTGTAATTTAGGTTAATGGGTCTTAACTCCTAAATTAAAGCAGCTTCTGAACTGGGAGATCTACAGACCTGTATCTCCTTCTGTACCTGTCTTCATTTCAATAAACAGCTTCAGGTAGTTATAGAAGTTGCCCCTAGGCACAGATCTAGGAACAGAAATGCCAAACCGACAGGGAGGCAACTTCATTGTACTAATTATAAACCTGTGCTGCCTGTAACCTCTCTTCCTGTCTCGCACTTGTTCTCGCTCTCTCTCTTTCTGTCTTTTGAATGTATGTTTATTTATATTCAGTAACAAGATAAAAGACGAAAGAGCATACATGAGTCCTCTTCCAGGTATACAATAACATAAAACACCCACACAAAAAAAAGAAGCCTAATGACAACATGATCTTCAACTCGGCCCCTCCAGACAAAGACAAGCCGCCACAGGGGGAGACCCTGTACTTGCGGGCATGGAGATGGCTCTACGACAGGGTGGGGGTCTACATAGAAGACTTCCGCTTCGTCCCGGAGGAGAACACTGTGGAGGCTGAGGAACCGCTAAGTGCTAAAAGGTACATTGTTGTGTTCCTACGATGTGCTGAATGAATGGGTCCACCCATCATGGAATATTGATTTTGAATGGCAATGTCTATTCTTGTCATCTTATTTCTATGTACTGGACTAGGTGGTGAAAACAGCAGTCACATTGAGAGGCTGTGTTGTAATAGTCATTATCTGAACGTTGTGTATTTGTTGCACCCCTCATGGCCAGTACGCTACCACTCACAGAAACAGTAGTAGTCTTCTACCCTAACCTTAATGATAGTGATGTGAATTCTATACAGACAGAAGACCTCTGGACATTCTGTATATGTTGCACATCACTGCATGAGCAACATGACCAGGGTGGTTTTCAGTAGGAAGTAAGCTATTTTAAAACAGTGTGAAACCATGTTACACTCACAGAAACATTAGTGCGATGTTCAGACATTTGATTGGCTGGTAGGCCCTTCCTGTCTGGGTTTAATATGAGGTCATGTAAGGCATATTGGCCACAGGGAGTGAATACAATGTATGTGCCCTCTGGTGGTGGCTTGACCACACTACGACTCCCTGCAGCCATTGACTGAGGCTATAGACATTGCCCTCGGCGCACTGATTTAGGATCAGCTTCACTATCCCCCAATTCTAACCTTTACCATTAGGGGGTAAACTCCTAATGGTGACATATGTCATGCTCCTCTTTACTCCACTTTAAGCTGGCTGGGTTCAGTCTAGGACTTGGCTCATTTTCCTGCTAAGCACACATCCGATTGTGACCTTAGGCAGAAAGCTACTGTAAACACACAAATACATACACAGTTTGAAGTGCCCACGGATTGGATTAAAGTTGTCAGTGCAGGTAGAAAGCTCTAGGAATAAAGGATGTGCTGTATTGTAGCTGACCTTGTGGAGAGGGGAGAATGGAGAGGACAGAGAAATAGATCGAGCTCTTCATTCTTTCCTCCTCGCCTCTGCGTGACTCATAAACAGAATGATCAGTGGGTTGAGGTGTAGCCACCTCCGCTAGCAGGAAACATTTCACTCTTTGTAGTAGATGTTTGAGAATTCTGTTTCCCCACGGTGTGGTGTCTGTGTGAAGTGCTTGCTAAAGTTCATGTTGTTTCATCTACCATTGTATGTCCCCCCTCTCTCTCTCTCTCTCCAGGCTAACAGAAAATATGAGGCGACTCAGTGAGTGTTTATAGATTAATACCCACTCAGAACCATTGAGCTACTGTTGTCAGATATTGTTGTAGTGTGACAATGGGTTGACAACTGATTTTTTTTTTTTTTTTTTTTTCAGAGCGAGGAGCCAGACCGGTAACTAACTTCATGAGGAACCTCTCAGCCTTATCCAACTGGCACTCAGTATACACCTCAGCTATTTCCTTCATAGTGAGTACAACTGCTCCGATCTGTCTTTTTTAAAGGGATATGCGAGTCATGTCCAAATCCGTCTGAAAGTAACTTCATTGAGCTACACAATTAATTTGAGGAACTTTAGGATGATTTAGACATGAAGTGCGAAAAATGCTAATATCGGTACCATTGACTTGCCTTGGAGTTGTGCCACAAATGTAATAAGTTACCATTTGGAAACATGGCCAGGCAAACAAAACCAAAGCATGGATTTCTGTCATACCGTGTCCATAGACTGCTTACAGGGTAAGGAAACTAATTTATAATTTGGGTGAGCTATCCCTTTAGTGAGCTGTCCTGTATAAGTTTGACTAGTTAAATAAAAGGTAATTAAAAAACTTTTTTTTTTTTACTACTGTAAACATTATCTTACGGCTTTGACACATGCTATAATGCTTGTCTCTTCAAGTTCCTCTCATTCAATATCCCAAATTTCCCACTCTATTCAGTGGTGCTTGTCATTTGGAAGACTTGTATATTACATCTGATTGTGAGAAATAGGATGTAGGCTAAGTACTGTATATAAATGATGAATGTCGTTTGTGTTTCCTCCGGGCTCAGATCTACATGAATGCTGCGTGGCATGGCTGGGCCATCCCCATGTTCCTCTTCTTGGCCATCCTGAGGCTCTCCTTGAATTACCTCATTGCTAAGTAAGACAAGCATACCACACACACACACACACACACACACATTTATATATATTACATTTATTGATGATAATGAGTGATGCAGCTACCCTGAACCAGAGTATATGAGCAGAGCTGGAGCGAGTAGCGGAGCGTGCCCAATTTGACGGGAGTGTGGAGCGAAATTCCCAAAAGCTGGAGCTTCGGCCTCCTCACCCGCTCCAATTTTGCTCCAGAAGCGTTAACTTCACGAGCTCCGAGCATGCCCACCCTAGCATGCATTTGTAGTTGACTTGTGTGCTGCTATGGCCCCTTGCTTTAGCTACTGAAATGGTGTTCCCTAAATATTTCCATAAAGAAACTGATAAAACACACAGGTGCTAAATCAAGGTGACTTGCAAAGATGAGGACCAAGAGAGGGAGTGCGGTGATAGTGTCCACAACTAAAGAATCATTGTGGAGTCTGAAAAGACATGTATCCAAAAAGCATGATGGTGTACTTACTACATGCACATGCTAAAATAAGGGAGTGAGGTGTGTGTATAACTTTAGACCGTCCCCTCGCCCATATCCGGGCGCGAACCAGGGACCCTCTGCACACATCAACAACTGACACCCACGAAGCATCGTTACCCATCGCTCCGCAAGTGACGTCACCAACTGAAACGCTATTTAGCGCGCACCACCGCTAACTAAGCTAGCCGTTTCACATCCGTTACGTGTGTGTGTTAAACATCGTGTGTCATTGTAACAAAACATTTGAGCAGTTAAACTTTCGTTCATATTCATTCTAGGACCGATACCAATTAATGGAGGACCAAAAAAAGCCGATACCGATTAATCAGCCGCTATATTAAAATGTATTTGTAATAATGACAATTACAACAATACTGAATGAACACTTAATATAATACATCAATAAAATCAATTTAGCCTCAAATTATTAAACATGTTTGGTTTAAATAATGCAAAAACAAAGTGTTGGAGAAGAAAGTACAAGTGCAATATGTGCTATGTAAGAAAGCTAATGTTTAAGTTCCTTGCTCAGAACATGAAAACATATGAAAGCTGGTGGTTCCTTTTAAACATGAGTCTTTAATATTCCCAGGTAAGAGGTTTTAGGTTGTAGTTATTTTAAGAATTATGGGACTATTTCTCTCTATACGATTTGTATTTCATATACCTTTGACTATTGGATGTTCTTATAGGCACTTTAGTATTGCCAGTGTAAGAGTATAGCTTCCGTCCCTCTCCTCGCTCGACAACAGCCACCCTCGAAGCAGCGTTACCCATGCAGAGCAAGGGGAACAACTACTCCAAGTCTCAGAGCGAGTGACGTTTGAAACGCTATTAGTGCGCACCCCGCTAACTAGCTAGACATTTCACATCGGTTACACCAGCCTAATCTCGGGAGTTGATAGGCTTGAAGTCATAAAAAGCACAGCGAAGAGCTGCTGGTAAAACGCACGAAAGTGCTGTTTGAACGAATGCTTACGAGCCTGCTGGTGCCTACCATCGCTCAGTCAGACTGCTCTATCAAATCATAGACTTAATTATAACATAACACACAGAGAAATACGAGCCTTAGGTCATTAATATGGTCGAATCCGGAAACTATCATCTCGAAAACAAAATGTTTATTATTTCAGTGAAACACGGAACCGTTCCGTATTTTATCTAACAGGTGGCATTCCATAAGTCTAAATATTGCTGTTACATTGCACAACCTTCAATGTTGTGTCATAATTACGTAAAATTCTGGCAAATTAGTTTGCAACGAGCCAGGCGGGCCAAACTGTTGCATATACCCTGACTCTGCGTGCAAGAGAAGTGACACAATTTCACCTGGTTAATATTGCCTGCTAACCTGGATTTCTTTTAGCTAAATATGCAGGTTTAAAAATATATACTTCTGTGTATTGATTTTAAGAAAGGCATTGATGTTTATGGTTAGGTACACGTTGGAGCAACGACAGTCCTTTTTCGCGAATGCTTATCACATCGATTATTTGCAACGCAGGACATGCTGGATAAACTAGTAATATCATCAACCATGTGTAGTTAACTAGTGATTATGGTTGATTGTTTTTTTATAAGATAAGTTTCCTGTTACATTGCACAACCTTCAATGTTATGTCATAATTACATAAAATTCTGGCAAATTAGGCGGCCCGAACTGTTGCATATACACTGACTCTGCGTGCAAGAGAAGTGACAACATTTCACCTGGTTAATATTACCTGCTAACCTGGATTTATTTTGGCTAAATATGCAGGTTTAAAAATATATACTTCTGTGTATTGATTTTAAGAAAGGCATTGATGTTTATGGTTAGGTACACATTGGAGCAACGATACGCACCACATCGATTATATGCAACGCAGGACACGCTAGATAATATCATCAACCATGTGTAGTTAACTAGTGATTATGATTGATTGTTTTTTATAAGATAAGTTCAATGCTAGCTAGCAACTTACCTTGGCTTCTTACTGCATTTGCGAAACAGGCAGTCTCCTTGTGGAGTGCAATGTAAAGCAGGTGGTTAGAGTGTTGGACTAGTTAACTGTAAGGTTGCAAGCTTGAATCCCTGAGCTGACAAGGTAAAAATCTGTAATTCTGCCCCTGAACAAGGCAGTTAACCCACCGTTCCTAGACAGTCATTGAAAATAAGAATGTGTTCTTAACGGACTTGCCTAGTTAAATAAAGGTGTAAAAAAAAAAAAATGTTTTGGGCCAAATCGGTGTCCAAAAATACCGATTTCCAATTGTTATGAAAACTTGAAATCGGCCCTAATTAATCCTCCATTCCGATTCATCGGTCGACCTCTATTATCTATACAATAGGCCATCATTGATTTATTTATTTAACTAGGCAAGTCAGTTCTTCATTGTAAAATCTTATTTACAATGGCGGCCAAACCCGGACGATGCTGGGCCAATTGTGCGCCGCCCTATGTGACTCCCAATCACGGCCGGATGTGATACAGCCTGGATTCGAACCAGGGACTGTAGTGACGCCCAATAGGCCTGGAATATTCCCACATTCAAGCAGCTTTTTGTTTTGATTGGGTTATTTAGCCTAAAAACCTTTAGGCCTACATATAGAAATAAAAAAATAAAAAACAACACTGCATCCCTGCCCAGCCTGGCGAGTGGCCAACAGGGTGTTTAGCATCCCCAGTGGCTCTGCAAGTGTGGAGAGAATATTCTCCGCTGCTGGCCGGCTCTCCAGGCACCATCACATGAGTCTGAAGCCACAGACTGGCCAAACTCATGTTTCTAAAAATGTATTCGAAGGCACTAATGAGCTTTTTTTTGTTTAAATTGTATAAGTAAGTCACAATTTATAAACTAATGATTTTAAGTGCTGAGCGCTTTATGACCCTACCAGCCTATTGTGAAGCACTCGCAAATGCTTCACAAATTTATTCATTTGTAGGCTATAGCCTTCAATTAATTGAAATAATATAGCCGAAATAATTCAATCTCGTTCCTTCTTAGGCTCCCTGTCTGGCTCCTGACCTATTTAGTGTTTTATATGTTGGTTAATGTTAGCCTATTTTGAAATGGTTTGCTTCTTACATTCACCTTTTTCATGTTTATTCAAATACTTTTAATTCAAATCCTTATGGTTTGGTTTCAATACTTTACAACCAATTGGTAGGTCCAGGTAGTCACAAAAATAGGTGGGTGTTGGTTAAACTTATTTTAATGAATGGAGCTTATTTGGAGCGTTTTTTGCAGAGCAGATGCTCTGCACTGAACAAAATATAAACGCAACATGCAACAATTTCACAAACATCCCAAACATGCTCAATGGGTTATATGTCTGAGTATGCAGGCCATGGAAGAAACAGGGATATTTTCAAAAATGCAGTTGTGTTCATTGTCCGTAGCTTATGCCTGCCCCTACCATAACCCCACCGCCACCCTGGCGCACTCAGTTCATAATGTTGACATCAGCAAACCGCTCGTCAACAAAACGCCATACACGCTGTCTGCCCGGTACAGTTGAAACCAGGATTCATCCGCGAAGAGCACACTTCTCCAGCGTGCCAGTGGCCATCGAAGGTGAGCATTTGAGTCTGTTACGACGCAGAACTGTAGCCAGGTCAAGACCCTGGTGAGGACGACGAGCACGCTGAGAAGGTGTCTGACAGTTTGTGCAGTAATTCTTTGGTTGTGCAAACCCAGTTTCATCAGCTGTCCATGTGGCTGGTCTCAGACGATCCTGCAGGTGATGTGGAGGTCCTGGTCTGGCGTGGTTACACGTGATCTGCGGTTGTAAGGCCGGTTAGACGTACTACCAAATTCTCCAAAATGACGTTGGAGGCGGCTTATGGTAGAGAAATGAATTAAGATGAAATTCTCTGGCAACAGCTTGGACATTCCTGCAGTCAGTTTGCCAATTGCATACTCGCTCAAAACTTGAGTCATCTGTGGCATTGTGTTGTGACAAAACTGCACATATTAGAGTGGCCTTTTTTGTGCACCAGCACAAGGTGCACCTGTGTAATTATCATACTGTTTAATCTGTGTCTTGATATGCCGACCTGTCAGGTATATAGATTATCTTGGCAAAGGAGAAGTGCTCACTAACAAGGATGTACAACATTTGAAAGAAATTTGCTTTTTTTTGTTGCATAAGGACAATTTCGGGGACATTATTTCAGCTCATGAAACAAGGGACCAACACTTTTACATGTATTTATGTTCATTATTTTTGTTCATATTTACCAAGTTGGGATCAATAAATCCATACTCTGCTCTCAATTACATGTAATTACACGGTACCTACCTATTTAATGTGGGGCAACTCATTTTCACAGAGTCCTTTAGAGCAGGGATGGGCAACTTTGATGGGGGTGGGGCCCGCCAAAAATCTGAACTCACCATGGGGGACTGCAGTGGCTCGCAGGTCTCTGTACCCTCCTCCATACCCACACATGCAGTCAGAGCCATCCCTAGTTTAAGGGGACCCTAAGCAAAACCTTGTAACCCACCCCGCCTTGCGAACAAAACATTTTTAGCGGCCCTCTTGACAGCAGAGGGAAAATTTAAGTTGCAGATTTAATTTCCTGCAATTCTACTCATTTTGCCATTGGGTGGAGAGAGAGAATTGCATGAATTCTGAGTGACTTATAAAATCAATGGGTCAGTAATTCAACAACGATTACTACAAGTGTAGATAGCTGGCCGCTAGACTAACTTACCAATCTAAAGAAATTTAGCTGACATGGGCTAATTGAGTGACTGACATAAGAGAAACTTCTGATGCACAACCAAATGTTGTTTATTCTATTATTCAAACTCTCAACAGTAAGTTGAGACCCCGACTGAGTTCTAAAAAAAGGAATTGAAATTGATCCGCAGGTGCAGGCCACCAGTTGTCCATCCCTGCTTTAGAGTTTTGACGTCTTTACAGTTATTTTGATCTCTTCCCTTTTTTTTCCTTTTCAGAGGTTGGAGGATTCAGTGGAGCATTGTGCCGGATATTACGGATCCTATAGTAAGAGACCTCCCATTTTCACATGACTTCCTCTGACATCACAGGAAGTGGCCTGTCGTATTTCCTACCTTTTTTGGAATGGAATGAGCTGATTTTTAATTTTGGGTTTGTTTCATGTAGGAACCGTCAAAGGATGACTTGACTGTGTCTGAAAAGTTCCAGTTAGTGCTTGACGTTGCACAAAAAGCCCAGGTACAGTAGTAGTGACCATACACAAGCACGCGTACATACACGCAAACACACCACATTCAGACATTGTATGTTTCGGAAAAGTCATTTTGTTGGGCTTTTTTCACAGAACCTTTTTGGTAAGATGGCGGATGTTTTGGAGAAAATAAAGAAGTAAGTAAGAAATGGCCGTTTCACTGTCTTACCGTTCTGTACTTTTTCTCTAAGTTGGTCTGAATAGTTGATCAAACGGTTTCCCTCTTACCTATCGCCTTCTCTCTCTCTCACTCTCTGTGTGTGTGTGTGTTCAGCCTGTTCATGTGGGTGCAGCCTGAGATAACTCAGAAGCTCTACATAAGCCTGTGGGTTGCCTTTCTCTCCTCCTGCATACTGCCCTTTAAACTTGTGGGCTTCATGATTGGTGAGTACATGCACACACAATCATACACGCACTGCTGTAGCCCTCACACACACACACACACACACACTGAGTGAAATGCTATGGTTACGTAACATTCAATATAAAAACACCACTTCATTCTCTTTGCTGCCCGGGGGCATTGTCTCTTGGCACAATTTTTGTTCCTCTCTAAAGCAATTGGTCTTCTCCTGTGTGTTCCCTGTTGGTGGCTGTGGAGGCTTTAAGAGGAAGGAGACTGACTGAGCCATTTAGTTGACAGCAGACACATGTTTTTAGAAATACATAAAACATGTAAATAAAAAAGTATGCCAACATATGTTTTGGTACAATCACTGTACTTTACAAAATTACTGTCAACTTTTTTTTGTTTTTATAGTAATTTGACTTTTTTTTCTCTCGCTCTCAGGACTGTATGCAGGGATCAAATTCTTCATCATAGACTTCTTGTTTAAGAGCTGTCCCAAGCTGAGGGACAAATATGACACACCTCACATCGACTGGAACAACCTACCAACTGATCCACAGCTGAAGGAGAGGACCAACGCTACAATGTCCCGACGGGTGAGGACACGCACTTATGAATGCATACACATGTATACATATCCACACACAGGTACACAGCATATACGGTATACAATAACACACAGGCTGTCATCTGACAACTTTAAAAAAATAACTTGGCCCCATAGAGAAAGGAACCAATTCTTTATCCAACCCAAACTTCCCTAACACTGGCCTATATCCAAATGCTAAATAACTAAACCCCAAAGTATCTATTACAACTGAAGGATAGATTTAAAAAAAAAAAAATTAAATTTATTTTTTAATAATTGTCGTAACTACTGTCAAACATTGTAATTATTTTATCTTATGATGAGCCTTAACCCTTTTTTTATGTTGAGCCCTTACTTAATTTACCTCGACACTGTCACCTGAATGTCATGATCTGTCGTGTGTGTGTGGGTGTGGTGTGGTGTGTGCGAGACTGTGTTGAGTGTTTGCAATGGCTATCTTGGTTTGTTTCCTCAGCCAAATGGCAGTAATGTTAGTGGTGCTAGATGGGCTTTGCTTTAGTGACTGTCACTATACGTTGTGTTTTGTTTCTCTCTCTCAGCTGTCTGGGTCTGAGAAGGTAGGGACTCTGGTGTGCCTCTGTCCCCTTATGTTACGTAGTGCCTGTGTGTGCCACCAGCTAAAACATGTATATACACTACCGGTCTAAAGTTTTAGAACATCTACTTATTCAAGGGTTTTTATTTTGTTTTTACTATTTTCAACATTGTAGAATGATAGTGAAGACGTCAAAACTATGAAATACCACATATGGAATCATGTGTAGTAACCAAAAAAGTGTTAATCACCCTTTGCCTTGATGACAGCTTTGCACACTTGGTGTTCTCTCAACCAACTTCATGAGGTAGTCACCTGAAATGCATTTCAAATAAAAGGTGTGCCTTCTTAAATGTTAATTTGTGGAATTTCCTCCTTAATGCGTTTTAGCCAATCAGTTGTGTTGTGACAAGGTAGAAGATCCAGAAGGTAGCCCTATTTGGTCAAAGACCAAAGCATTATTATGGCAAGAACAGCTCAAAATAGAAAAGCAAAACGACGGTCCGTTACTTTAAGACATGAAGGTCAGTCAATATGGAACATTTCAAGAACTTTGAAAGTTTCTTCAAGTGCAGTTGCAAAAACCATCAAGCGCTATGATGAAACTCTCATGAGGACCGCTACAGGAATGGAAGACCCAGAGTAACCTCTGCTGCAGAGGACAAGTTCAGTGGAGTTACCAGCTTCAGAAATTGCAGTGCAAATAAATGCTTCACAGTTCAAGTAACAGACACATCTCAACATCAACTGTTCAGAGGAGACTGTGTGAATCAGGCCCTTAATGGTCAAATTGCTGCAAAGAAACCACTACTAAAGGATCCCAATAAGAAGAAGAGACTTGCTTGGGCCAAGAAACACGAACAATGGATATTAGACTGGTGGAAATTTGTCCTTTTGGTCTGATGAGTCCAACTGAGATTTTTGGTTCCAACAGCCGTGTCTTTGTGAGACGCGGTCTGGGTGAACGGATGATCTCCGCATGTGTATTTCCCCAGGAGGTGTTATGGTGTTGGAGGTGCTTTGCTGGTGACACTGTCTGTGATTTTATTTAGAATTCAAGGCACACTTAACCGGCATGGCTACCACAGCATTCTGCTGCGATACGCCATCCCATCTGGTTTGTGCTTAGTTGGACTATCATCTGTTTTTCAACAGGACAATGACCCAACACACCTCCAGGCTGTGTAAGGGCAATTTGACCAAGATGGAGAGTGATGGAGTGCTGCATCAGATGACCTAGCCTTCACAATCCCTCGACCTCAACCCAATTGAGATGGATTGGGACGAGTTGGGCCTCCGAGTGAAGGAAAAGCAGCCAACAGGTGCTCAGCATATGTGGGAACTCCTTCAAGACTGTTGGAAAAGCATTCCAGGTGAAGCTGGTTGAGAGAATGCCAAGAGTGTGCAAAGCTGTCATCAAGGCAAAGGGTGGCTATTTGAAGAATCTCAAATATAAAATATATTTTGATTTAACACTTCTTTTTTGGGGGAGTTACTACATATCTTCTTATGTGGTATTTCATAGTTTTGATGTCTTTACTATTATTCTACAATGTAGAAAATAGTACAAATAAAGAAAAACCCTTGAATGAGTATGTGTTCTAAAACTGTTGACCGGTTAGTCTGTCTGTATGTGTGTGTGCGCACTGAGTGTGTGCGTGTGGTTCACGACAAACCTCCCAACATTAACTGAGTGTTTGTGAATAAATGGATCAAAAATATCAATGCATGTATCCACTTTTAGTGGGCCATAATGACATAACGTTAAACTCAGTCCAAAAGAGACACTTTCTAAGCTTTTAATTGAACCAGTCTTAATTGATACAATTATGAATTCATTTGACTTTTTTTATTTTTTTTAATCCATTTTCACAGACATACTCTGTAGTAACCAGGTGTTCAGTGTAATGAGACAACCCCAAACCAGCACTGTCAAAAGCAACTTTAGTGTGACTAGAGTAGGATACACTATTGTCCGGTTTTCAGTAGCACTTTTATTTCCCCCATAGTTTACCTCTAGAACACTAAAATGTTTATTCCTTCATATCGCTGGTAAGACAATCAGGTAAGGTAAAACTTTCTTGTGATTCCAATTAGTAGTAGGCTTTGTATAACAATCACTCAATTAGAATAATTTACCAGGTAACCCTTGAAAAACAGAGCCAACTAGTGTCTGAATTTCCCAACCATGTAACTAAGACTTATTCTACAGCTATTCGAAGACTTCTACTCTATTCTACTTCTACGTAACATTACAAATAATCCCGTCTACCTGCTGGTATAGCTAGGGGCCTGCCTGCCTGCAGCATGAGGGAGTATATTGTACTGTAGCTGTAAATGGCATGGCCATTTATCTGCAGAGCTCCCTACTCTCACTCCCAGCATTACAAACACTAACTAATCCGCTACTATACCATCCTGTCTATACTGTACACTGACTTCTGATCCCCACCCCACCCCTCTGCCTGAAGTGTGCACTCGCTCACCCCCCTTCAGGGATTTAGCCTTCAATAAAACATTGGATTGGTGGGTGTAAGGATGCATAGGCAAAAGACAGGTGGGCAATGTTCCACCATAATTATATACACTAGTGAGGGGTAGTGAACCAGTGAACACTTCAGGGCAGAAGGCTAGAGGATACCCTTAGAACACAGACAATTAAATATATTAAGTTAAATAAAATGTCCTCACTTAGAAATGAAACTAACGGAGATGACTGACTACCTACATGTACTGTAAGTGTACTGGGGGGGGGGGGGGGGGGGTCGGAACTGCTCTGCGCTTTGCACGAGACCCTCACCCTGAGGCTGATGTTAGATAAGCCGCAAGTTGTTTGCAAGGCTATGTTACGAGGAGCACGTACTCCTACTGTGTACAGATGAATGGCCTCCATCTTATGTTTCCTCTATGTGAGAGGCTGTCTACCAGTTTAGTCTCCGAGAGAATCCATAGTGGAAGATGGCTACAGTAGTGCTCTGTAGTATAATTCTTCCTCTTCCTCCTCCACCCGCTCCCCAAATCCTCCTTCTCCTCGTCCCCCTCCTCCCACTTCCCCTCCTCCTCCCGTCTAGATTCAGCCTGTGGTGGCAAGAGGTAGCTTAGCAACCGTCCCATGCGGCGTAAACCTGGATGGTGACAGTGCCAGGATTCATAGCACCAAGAAGGGAGCCTTTCATGAGATATTCAATGTCTCAGAGAATGAGCGCCCTCTACCAGGTCAGAGTACTTATTGCACCTCAAATATTTTTATTCAAAAAAACATTTCCCTCTGCTGTCCAGCCGCTTGTATTAACTATTTTTCTGTTGTTGTGTGTTTCTACAGTGTGTGAGAATGGGTGGAGGTGCTGCCTCATCAACAGAGACCGGAAGATGCCAACCGACTACATTCGAAACGGCATGCTCTACGTTACAGAGAAGTAAGTAGACCTACCTCATCACACTAGCTTGTCTCTTCAAGTACTTAATCGCAATAGCTTTTCACCTCGTGGTCTGCTATTCCTTTTTGGTGTGCTATCTTTACTCTCTAATGTGGGTGTGTACAACAATGCCACGAAATAGTGCCATTATGTTGCAGATTCTCAGATCTAGATCCAAGAGCGGCTGCTTTGTGCTGACTCGTCTCTCCATCTTTCCATCTCTCCTCTCTCGCCATCTGTCTCTTTGTCTCTCAGTTATCTGTGCTTCGAGAGCTCCAGTTCCAAATCGGCCTCCTCCAAGAAGAATAAGGTTATTAAGCTGGTGGACATCACAGATATCCAGAAGGTGTCTATCTACACTCAGCTAATTCAATATTTTTATCATATCGTTTCTATGTTTTCTATGATATCACATCCTGAAATGCATCTTCCAACAACTGATAGGCTCTTTTGAAATGAAGGTATCATAGTTGTATGCATCTGATACCATCTCTTCTCTGTTCCCAGTACAAAGTGCTGTCTGTCTTACCTGGGTCTGGAATGGGAATCTCCATAGCCACTCCCTCCACACAGAAGGTTTGGAAATAAAGACTCATTTGACCATTTATTATCCTTCACAGATTTGCAAATAAATGCAATTAATTTGTGGATTTCTGTGTCTCCTCCTCAGCCTCTGGTGTTTGGTGCCATGATCCATCGAGACGAGGCCTTCGAGGCGATCTTCACCCAGTACATGAAGATCATTACCACCTCCAGGCCACCCTCGGGCAGCCCTGAGCTGTAGCCCTGTCATCCCCATGGACAGAGGGCTAGGCTGGGATCAGGGCTGGGCCACCTTCCCCTGAACCCTCCCTGGCTGGAGGAAAGACAATTGGAGGAAAGTGACAGGACACACACCTCTTCTCCTCCCTCTCTTATTTACAGTGACTGGACAATCTTCTCTTTTATGACTGAGAGGTGTCTGTGCGCACGTCTGTCTGGAGGTGGGACTTGTAGTCCAATAAGGATGGTGCACACATTCCTGCACTCTTTCTATGTCGGACCGAGGATGAGGGGGATGAAGAAGAGGGGATGGGGGGGACATTTTTAACACATCTCATCATAGGAGAAGGAGCTGGCTCTCCTGCCTGCTTGCCTGACTGACAGCTTTAATTCGCTTCAGATGTGTGTGTGTGTGTGCCTGCCCAGACAGCGTGCGTCTCTACTCACCTGTCTTCTTTCTGTCTTTCTCGCAAAGTCTGAGTCCGTGTAACTGTTACTGCTGGTCATGCACGGAACCGTACAGACAGTATGCCGTACGGTAGCTAGATGTTTGTGTAGAAAACAGAAAGCTGTGAGAAAGTCGAGCCAACATCTGAACAACGTTCAACATGACACTAAGCCTTTTTCCATTAGTTTACATCGTTGCTGTGGATTTTCTGTGGAGACACGCACGTTTCAGCAACAAACCGTTTGCTTTCAGGTGTCTTTTTGCATATGACGTGTGGTATGTGTTATACTTTCAACACTCACTACTGAACTGTACTGTGTCACGTACAGTAGTGGGGACCTTGGCGATGATGTTCATTGTGAAATGTTTTCAAATGCCTTTCTTTTGAATTCTGCTTATTTTTGTAATAACCAATGGAATGATGAGGATCTGGACTTTGTTAAAGTATGTCCTGGATCTGTGGATTGTGTTATAAAACTAAAGCACACTCGCTGTTAGAGAGACTCATAACAGACCTAAACCCTGAATACTGTGTCTAAACTGAAGGTACATGGTTTAAATGTAACATAGCTGGTTCAGTGAACTAAACTTGTGTGCTGAGTAACCCCGAGGCCTAAGACCTAAAGATGAGTTAATGCCTTGGCTTTAGCCTCGTAGGCTAACACATTCTTAAGGTGCATACTGTAGGTCACATAACACAGGTTTTGGGCCTTAGTATGTTTTACTTCAGTCTTTAGTGACATGTTATGGTATAGTAGTACTATAGTAGTCCTACGGTAATACCAACCTGTAGTATTAACACTGGGGTGGTCAGATGTGTACAATGTGCTGTCCTGTTAAATTACTTCTTAACTTGGTTAACTTGACTAGTAACTAGTTAACTCCTGGATGACTTATCTCAGTATTTCAATGCAAAATCGAGTCAGTCAACTGGCCTAGTTCTGTAGTATTCATTGACAGCAGGAGGAAGTAGAAGTTTGAAAGGAATATTTTAATGTCACTTTATTGTCACCGTTCTAGATTAAAAGCGGGTCTTTTATTTCTCAGATAGGTTTGATATGTAGAATTGTAACGAATGCCAAACCAAGTGGATGTGCACACTTTCTGTGTTTTGTAAGATGGCTAGAAGAGTTATTGTGGGTAAATATTTCTCGTTTCTCGTTTACTGCAAATGAGAGGGGAGGTTATACCATGCTCTCAGATCCTTTTTTGCCTCCGCACAACAAGCTAGTCCCCTAAAACGCATTCATCTTCCCACACTGTTAACAAGCCCATATAAACTTAGTCAGTTATTGTCTTACAAAACCCAATCTTCAGTTGTGTTACGACTGGATATGAAATTTCATTTCTGGAGATGGTCTATTGTCTAAGGAACTCATGCTGTTGGTGTGTTGATTTGAACGATTGTCTGACTGTACCTTACTGTAGTCTTAATGCTTACCTGGAACCTTTCTTAGTCTATTAGTAACAACTAACTTTGAAATCTGCAATCAGGGTCTGTCCTAAAAGAAGCACACTGAATGTATTGTGTTACTGCTGTAAACGCTTAGTTACATTTTTTTTGTTGCCAAAATGTAATTTTTCTTTCTTTCTTTTACTGCCCGCCATACTCTGCCTACACTGATGTTTACTGAAGGTTGGGTTAAAAACCTTAATTGATTTGTTTTTCTTTTGTTTGGAATGTCGGTTTGAGCTCCAAGCCATAGGTGGAGTCATGAAGACTGGACAGACATCTTCCTTTTGCGTTTGAATCACTGTGTCAGCTTTTAAATCTGCTCAGACTGGTCTCAGGACAACCTCTGCTGCGCACCTTCATCCCAACAGCAAACGTAAGCCTGATCTCTGATCTGTTTTATAATGCTTTAATAGCTAAAGCTAAAGTTGAGCTCTTCTGTTGAGTTTGTTGTCATGGCAAATACTATACATGTACTGCATAGCGTGGTAATGAAAGTCAGAGGAGTTGGATCAAGCATATAGTAACAGATCTGGGACTAGGCTAACAGTAGATCGACGGTGACATCAGAGAACATTCTAGTCAGATTATATTGTACGTCAATCACGCTGCAAAAACAACTGTCAGTGATCGTTCTTATGGTAGTGGCTTGCAGTACATGCTAAAATCATCATCTTTTAGCTATTTTTGGATCACTCACAGGCCTTCCTTACAGACAGCAGAGGTCGTCATGGCGACTCCGAGAGCTTCTGTCCACTGGTTTCTATTGGTTTCCACTTCTGTGGCTCTCGTTGTGTTAACCAAGTATTAGTTGTAACGCAAATGTAAACATTAGTCAATTACTTTCATGATATTCCCATACAGTATATCACTGCAACGTTCAATATACTGTAATCATCTGTCAGTTGTGGGTAATTATTTGTCATCTGTGGGTCTGAGGACTAAAATGACAAAAGAGGAATTTATATACAATAAGGTAATCCATTGATTTTTAAAGAGAACAATGTCCATTGTAAAATATGTGGTGTCCATTTTTTTTATTTAAATAAAATGAATTAAGTATTTGCCCTTCTCTGTATTGTTATCCTTTGTAGTACACCTATAGATAATTATAAGAATAATGTTAGACATTCCAAATTAACACGAAGGTACTGTAGTAGGAGATGGTGTGGTCGAGTGCTGACTGCAATTCCCACATTCGGCAACTTGATGTCACTGCAGGACAGATGGATGGAGGCTGATAATGACCCTTTAGACACTAGAGGGCAGTGGCATAAGGTGATTAACTCCCAAAACCTTTTTAGAGCCAGCCTGATTGAATACACAATTCAGTGTGTGTGTTTTATATAAATATATTTATAGACACACACACACACACACACACCGTTGAAGTCGGAAGTTTACGTACACTTTAGGTTGGAGTCATTTTAAAAAAAAATTTTTTTTTTTTCAACCACTCCACAAATATCTTGATAACAAACTATAGTTTTGGCAAGTCGGTTAGGACATCTACTTAGTGCATGACACAAGTAATTTGTTCAGCAATTGTTTATTTCACTTATAACTCACTATCACAATTCCAGTGGGTCAGAAGTTTACATACACTAAATTGACTTTAAACAGCTTGAAACATTCCAGAAAATGTCATGGCTTTAGAAGCTTCTGATAGGCTAATGGACATAATTTGAGTCAATTGGAGTTGTACCTGTGGATGTATTTCAAGGCCTACCTTCAAACTTAGTGCCTCTATGCTTGACATCATGGGAAAATCAAAATAAATCAGGCCAAGACATCAGGAAAAAAATTGTAGACCTCCACAAGTCAGGTTCGTCCTTGGGAGCAATTTCAAAAACCCCTGAAGGTACCAACTTCCCACAATAAGTTGGGTGAATTTTGGCCCATTCCTCCTGACAGAGCTGGAGTTACTGGGTCAGGTTTGTCGGCCTCCTTGCTCGCACACGCTTTTTCAGTTCTGCCCACAAATTTTCTATAGGATTGAGGTCAGGGCTTTGGGATGGCCACTGCAATACCTTGACTTTGTTGTCCTTAAGCCATTTTGCCACAACTTTGGAAGTCTGCTTGGGGCCATTGTCCATTTGGAAGACCCATTTGTGACCAAGCTTTACTTCCTGACTGATGTCTTGATGTTGCTTCAATATATCTACATACTTTTCCATCCTCATGATGCTGTCTATTTTGTGAAGTGCAGCAGCCCCTAACTGCAGCAAAGCACCCCCACAACATGATGCTGCCATCCATGTTCTTCACGGTTGGGATGGTGTTCTTCGGCTTGCAAGCCTCCCCCTTTTCCCTCCTAACATAACGATGGTTATTATGGCCAAACAGTTGTATTTTTGTTTCATCAGACCAGAGGACATTTCTCCAAAAAGTTTGATCTTTGTACCCATGTGCAGTTGCAAACTGTAGTGTGGCTTTTTTATGGTGGTTTTTGAGCAGTGGCTTCTTCCTTACTGAGTGGCCTTTCAGGTTATGTCAATATAGGAATCATTTTACTGTGGATATACACTGCTCAAAAAAATAAAGGGAACACTTAAACAACACAATATCAATCACACTTCTGTGAAATCAAACTGTCCACTTAGGAAGCAACACTGATTGATAAATGTCACATGCTGTTGTGCAAATGGAATAGACAACAGGTGGAAATTATAGGCAATTAGCAAGACACCCTCAATAAAGGAGTGGTTCTGCAGGTGGTGACCACAGACCACTTCTCAGTTCCTATGATTCCTGGCTGATGTTTTGGTCACTTTTGAATGCTGGCGGTGCTTTCACTCTAGTGGTAGCATGAGACGGAGTCTACAACCCACACAAGTGGCTCAGGTAGTGCAGCTCATCCAGGATGGCACATCAATGCGAGCTGTGGCAAGAAGGTTTGCTGTGTCTGTCAGCGTAGTGTCCAGAGCATGGAGGCGCTACCAGGAGACAGGCCAGTACATCAGGAGAGGTGGAGGAGGCCATAGGAGGGCAACAACCCAGCAGCAGGACCGCTACCTCTGCCTTTGTTCAAGGAGGAGCAGGAGGAGCACTGCCAGAGCCCTGCAAAATGACCTCCAGCAGGCCACAAATGTGCATGTGTCTGCTCAAACGGTCAGAAACAGACTCCATGAGGGTGGTATGAGGGCCCGACATCCACAGGTGGGGGTTGTGCTTACAGCCCAACACCGTGCAGGACGTTTGGCATTTGCCAGAGAACACCAAGATTGGCAAATTCGCCACTGGCGCCCTGTGCTCTTCACAGATGAAAACAGGTTCACACTGAGCACATGTGACAGACGTGACAGAGTCTGGAGACACTGTGGAGAACGTTCTGCTGCCTGCAACATCCTCCAGCATGACCGGTTTGGCGGTGGGTCAGTCATGGTGTGGGGTGGCATTTCTTTGGGGGGCCACACAACCCTTCATGTGCCTGCCAGAGGTAGCCTGACTGCCATTAGGTACCGAGGTGAGATCCTCAGACCCCTTGTGAGACCATATGCTGGTGCGGTTGGCCCTGGGTTCCTCCGAATGCAAGACAATGCTAGACCTCATGTGGCTGGAGTGTGTCAGCAGTTCCTGCAAGAGGAAGGCATTGATGCTATGGACTGGCCCGCCCGTGCCCCAGACCTGAATCCAATTGAGCACATCTGGGACATCATGTCTCACTCCATCCACCAATGCCACGTTGCACCTCAGACTGTCCAGGACTTGGCGGATACTTTAGTCCAGGTCTGGGAGGAGATCCCTCAGGAGACCATCCGCCACCTCATCAGGAGCATGCCCAGGCGTTGTAGGGAGGTCATACAGGCACGTGGAGGCCACACACACTACTGAGCCTCATTTTGACTTGTTTTAAGGACATTACATCAAAGTTGGATCAGCCTGTAGTGTGGTTTTCCACTTTAATTTTGAGTGGGACTCCAAATCCAGACCTCCATGGGTTGATAAATTTGATTTCCATTGATAATTTTTGTGTGATATTGTTGTCAGCACATTCAACTATGTAAAGAAAAAAGTATTTAATAAGAACATTTCATTCATTCAGGTCTAGGATGTGTTATTTTAGTGTTCCCTTTATTTTTTGAGCAGTGTAGATACTTTTGGACCTGTTTCCTCTAGAATCTTCACAAGGTCCTTTGCTGATGTTCCGGGATTGATTTGCACTTTTTGCACCATAGTACGTTCATCTCTAGGGGACAGAACACGTCTCCTTCCTGAGCGGTATGACGGCTGCGTGGTCCCATGGTGTTTATACTGGCGTACTATTGTTTGTACAGATGAACGTGGTACCTTCAGGCGTTTGGAAATTGCTCCCAACTTGTGGTCTACAATTTGTCTTGGCTGATTTCTTTAGACTTTCCCATGATGTCAAGCAAAGTGGCACTGAGTTTGAAGGTAGGCCTTGAAATACATCTACAGGTACACCTCCAATTGACCCAAATGATGTCAATTAGCCAATCAGAAGCTTCTAAAGCAATGACATCATTTCCCAAGCTGTTTAAAGGCACAGTCAACTTAGTGTATGTCAACTTCTGACCCACTGGATTTGTGATACAGTGAATTACAAGTGAAATAATCTGTCTGTAAACAATTGTTGGGAAAATTACTGGTCATGCTCAAAGTAGATGTCCTAACTGACTTGCCAAAACTATAGTTTGTGAACAAGAAATTTGTGGAGTGGTTGAAAAACGAGTTTTAATGACTCCAACCTAAGTGTATGTAAACTTCCGACTTCAACTGTGTGTGCGTGTGTGATATATATATATATACATTATATACTGTATATAAAAGGTATATGTATTAAAGAGCTCTAGACAAATCACATCCCTCCACTGTCATGGAGCATACACACACACAATGTTCTCTCTCTCTTGGTGAAAAGCAGAATTTAAGGCAATGTGGTGACAGCAAGTGACAGTGTCACTTTTTATTATCCATCCTCCCCTTGCTCGTACTAAGCTGCCAAACTCTGCGGAATGAGAGGAGGCTAGTTGGGGTCAAGCCACCGTCAAGACTCATTCGCGGTGTTTTCCATTATGGCTAGTGTTTGCCCACAATACTCAGATTATATGCTCAGAGCCTCAGAGAAAGCAATTACCGTTACTGTTGTTTACTGTTATGAAAGGCAGGGCTATTGATCCCCTGTCATTAGAGTGATTTGAGACAAGGGGCTCTATTCGATCTGTGTAGACGAAGTGTTCCAGATTGCACAATTGAAATTTCAAGGATATTTTTTGACTGAACCAACGTGTATGCGGTCTCCACTGACTCGGGAACATTGAAATTTAAACAATCATGCTGTAATGCTGAACTTCCATGGTACAGATTGAATAGAGCCCAAGGTCTGCAGTAACGTAATGGATAGTCTATGGACTTTGCCTCTGGCAACCAGTGAGCACATTTTTGTTTACTGTTGTTCAGGAGGGAAAAATGTACTGATGAAGAGACAACAAAAACAAACCCAAGAACTGTTATCTCTCCGGTACACTTGTTGAATTCATCTGAGAGGCCAAGACCCTTTCAAATATGTGTGGGGGAATTAGCGGTGTTTCTCTGTGCAACGTTGAGCAAACATCTGTGGTGTGCCCCCCCTTAAACTTTAGCATCTGTTGATCAGTCAAAACGCTCCCTCTCCTCAAATATAAGGCAAATCAACATCATTAAAACAATTCTTCCCACCTCTCCAGCGTGTCGCAGACCATGCGTCTCGGGTAAACACTGCACCAGCTCATTACCATCCACAATAATCTAACAGTTTGGGCTCTACGCCAACATTAAGGATGAGAGAGAGTGAGAGAAAGAGAAACAACAGGAGATTATCCCCTTAATTAATGAAGGGTTTTCATGCAGGGAGAACCACTAAATCCTCTGATAGGAAACTTCATATTCAAATATTAAATATTCATAGGAAGTCAGATAACTTTGACAACGGAGATTTGGGTGAGAAGGCTTTGGTGATGAAGTATTAGGGAGTTTACGGCTACATTATCAGTTCTCTGCTTGCTGACATCCGCATTGTGTTTGTTTTGGCGGTGTCAGAAGTGGAACCCTGTTATGCCCATACACATCGTGACATATTTATTACGACCTACGTCACCTTCACAGAATCTCGTTCCGCAACTGGACGCAAAATTTCCTGGCAAAGGATGACTGTGGACAGCGTCATAAATATTCCCGAGTCCCGTCGGGTGATTGGTTGACCCGTCTTGGGTGTGCGACGTCACACAGATGCTCTTCAAAGCCTTCTGTTTAGCTAGCTCGTACCGCCTGAATAAGCAGAGCACCGACTAAACTACCAGCTTTAGCTTGATCACCAAATTAATTTGGAAATAAATAAATAACCTACTCCAGCTAGCTACCAATCTTTTTTAGTTTCACTGTCCTATCATTCAAAAAACAGTGGGGGATTTTGGCAATTGTCAATGTTATTGGTGCATTACCGCCACCTACTGTGCTGGAGTGTGGGCCAGAGACAGCACTAGCAACATCAATGGCAGTGGGCACTGATTGTAGTGACGTGTAGTGGGCGCGGCATGGAGTAACCTCAGTCCGTATAGACATTGCAACGTTTGAAAATAGTTTAAGTATGCGGCATCCATTTCGCAATGGCGCTTTCAACAGGTAAGGGGGTGCTGCGATACCAGTTCGTTGCGAACGGTCTTCACTGAAATGAATGACATCTGCCGCAATGCAATGCAACGGACTGCTCATATGTAATGTGAATGAGGCATTAGAGCTGTCAGATCTACAAGCGGCTCCCGGCAATTATACCTAAAGAGGACATTGCCATTGGCTGCCCGGAGTTGCATTAAAATAAGTCCCATGCAGCCTTGTTGGTTGCTTTGTGCCATTTTACGGGCTCATGACCAATTATGCTATTTTGTGTTTTTTTGCTCTGGTCATAACTTTTTTTGTACATAATGTTTCCGCCATCCTTTCCTATGACCGAAAAGCGCTTCCAAACATCAGAACAGCGATCAAAAACCTCAATTTGGAGGAAGATTTATACTTCATAGAGTCAGCAGCGCGGGCACCCTAATGAAACTAAATTGGTGAATGTATAATCCACCTCAACCCTCCGTTCTATTGGCGAACATACAATCAGTGGGAAACAAATTGGACAGGCTCCGTTCGAGACTATCCTACCTAAGGGACCTGAAGAACTGTAATACCCTATGTTTCTCTGAGTTGTGGATGAACAAGGACATGGACAATCTACACTGATTATACAGAACATTAATAACACCTGCTCTTTCCATGACATAGGCTGACCAGGTCAATCCAGGTGAAACCTATGATCCCTTATTGATGTCACTTGTTAAATCCACTTCAATCAATGTAGAGTAAGGGGAGGAAGACAGGTTAAATAATTATTTTTAAGACTTGTGTATGTGTGCCATGCAGAGGGTGAATGGGCAAGACAAAAGATTGAAGTGACTTTGAGCGGGGTATGGTAGTAGAGGTGCCAGGTGCACCGGTTTGTGTCAAGAACTACAACGCTGCTGGGTTTTTCACGCTCAACAGTTTCCCGGAAGGTGTTCCTAATGTTTGGTCTACTTAGTGTACATCTAGCTGGTTTTTCTATGCATCGGCAGGATTGAACGGCAGCATTTGGTAAGCTGACGGGAGAGGTGTGTGTCTCTTTGTTATCAACAGCTGCAGTGCTATCTCTAATATTAAAGAAGGCTCGAGGTTCTGCTCGCCTGAGTTAAAATACTTAATGATAAGCTGTAGACCATACTATTTACCAAGAGAATTTTCATCTATATTTTTTGTAGTTGTCTATTTACCCCCAGAAACAGATGCTGGCACTAAGGATGCACTCACATAGCTATGTAGTGCCATACGCAAACATCTCACCTGTGCAGCTAGTGGAGACGACTCTAGATCACCTTTACTCCACACACAGAAACACATACAAAGCTCTCCCTCACTCTCCTTTTTGCAAATCTGACCATAACTCTATCCTCCTGATTATTGCTTACAAGTAAAACCTCAAACAGGAAGTACCAGTGACGCGTTTAATATGGAAGTGGTCCGATGTAGCGGATGCTAAATCACAGGACTGTTTCGCTAACAAAGACTGGAATATGTTATGGGACCCATCCGATGGCATTGAGGAGTTTACCACATCAGTCACCGGCTTCATTAATAAGTGCATCGATAATGTCATCCCCACAGTCATCCCCACTGTACATACGGTACATATCCCAACCAGAAGCCATTGATTACAGGCAACATCCGCACTGCGACAAAGCTAGAGCTGCCGCTTTCAAGGAGTGGGAGACTAATCCGGTAGCTTATAAGAAATCCCACTACGACCTCTGACGAGCCATCAAACAGGCAACTTCAATACAGGACTAAGATCAAATCCTACTACGTCGGCTCTGACGTTCAACGGATGTGGCAGGGCTTGCATATTAGAAGCGATTACAAAGGGAAACCCAGCCGCTAAATGCCCAGTGACGTGAGCCTACCAGACAAGCTAAATTCCTTCTATGCTCATTTTGAGGCAAGCAACACTGAACCATGCATTATAGCACTAGCTGTTCCGGATGACTGTGTGAGTAAGACCTTTTAAACAGGTTAACATTCAAAAGGCCACAGGGCCAGACGGATTACCAGGATGTGTACTCAGAGCATGCGGTGACCAGCTGGCAAGAGTTTTCACTGACATTTTCAACCTTTCCCTGACCCAGTCTGTAATAACTTCATGTTTCAAGTGGACCACCATAGTCCCTGTGCCCAAGAACGCCAAGGTGACCTGTCTAAATGACTATCGCCCCATAACAATCTTCCTAATTAGCCATTAAATTCTTTAAAGGCTGGTCATGGATCACATCAACACCCTCATCCCAGACACACAGGACCCACTCAAATTTGCATACCACCCCTACAGATCCACAGATGACACAATCTCTATTGCACTCCACGCTGCCCTCTCCAACTTGGACAAGAGGAACACCTATGTGAGAATGCTGTTAATTGACTACATCTCAGTGTTCAACACCATAGTGCCCACCAAATTCATCACTAACTAAGGACCCTGGGACTGAACACCTCCCTCTGCAACTGGATTCTGGACTTCCTGACGCACCTTTCCCAGGTGGTGAGGGTAGGCACCGACACATCTACCACGATAACACTCAACATGGGGGGCCCTCAGGGGTGCATGCTCAGTCCCTTACTGTACTCCCTGTTCACCCACGACCGCGTGGCCGCGCATGACTCTAACACCATCATTAAGTTTGCTGACGACACGATGGTGGTAGGCCTGATCACTGATGACTAGGGTTGGGTATGTTACTTTCTAAATGTAATCCGTTACAGTTACTAGTTACCTGTCCAAAATGGTTATCAGTAATGTAACTTTTGGATTACCCAAATTTAGTAATGTAATCTGATTACATTCTGTTACTTTGAGATTACTTTCCTCTTAAGAGCCATTAGAAGAAGACAAAAATGTATGTTACCAATTAAATGATGTCAATTGCAGGAAAAATCCATGTTAACGTTTAAATAGCTGGCCAGATGGATGTTACATTTAACTTCATGGGTTGGTTAAGTAGGCTTCTTCAAACCCATTGATTTCTAATACATATAATAATACGGTTAAATTATGTCTTTACATTAAAAACCAAAGTCTATCAGAATTCTAGTCTTTCCAATGAACGTTATACCCCTTGATATTCAAGAATAGGACTTGGAAATATGGAAGTATAGATTAGACAAATTGTTTTACCTGAGCATGACCCCAAAAACTAAGGACTTATTAGCCAGCCCTACTCTGTTGTTTATAATTTTGTTGTCATGGAGGACTGATTGGGCTCATTGATTCGAGTTGAAAAATAAATGCTGCACTCATGGAATGGCATGCTTTGAGCACTACCGAAAAGTGCTATTTTCGTGTGAAAAATGAATGCCATATACTGCATTTGCTTTAGGCCTATTGGTTAACTTTTTGTTGGTGACACTTTGATATCTAACTTTTCTGATACATAACATATGCTGCTGCTACTGTTAATTATCTATCCTGTTTCCTAGTCACTGTAGTTATATTATATGTACAATACATATCTGCCTCAATGACCTTGTACCCCTGCACATCGACTCGATACTTGTACCCCGTGTATACAACTAAGTTAGTTACTCATTGTGTATTTATTATTCCTTTTGTTATTCCTTTTCTATTATTTCTCTATTTTCTTTCCCTCTGCATTGTAGGGAAGGGCCTGTAAGTAAACAATTCACTGTTAGTCTACACCTGTTTTTGATGAGGCATGTGACAAATACAATTTGATATGATTTTACAATTTGGAACACTGACATGTGAGATGTTATCAACACCTCGATTAGGCTGATAGAAATCCTCATTATTTAGTTCAATGATTTTCAATTTGAGTGTGATTATTTCGATATAGCCTACACTTTCCCGTTCTGAACTTCTAACTTGTCGGGACAGGTGCGGCTTGACAATGATCACAAGAGCAGCTGCTCACCGATTTGACAGCTCCAATGCACTTACTCCTCCCACACCACCAAAACATGAGCTATGCAGGTATCGGCTTTCACCTGTTATTGCTTGATCTGATTGAATGTAGGCCTTAGCCTACCAACATGAACTAAACGATGTGAGATTCCCAGCTTCCCACCCATCCTCTCCCTGCATAACACTGACTAATAATGGACCGATAGTTTGGTATTAAGCACTTCAGTGCATTCCCGCACCACGGGTCTGCTGCTCAATGGCCTGCAAACATGCAGACCGTGCAGTAGCAGATGTAGATTTTACCATAGAGCCTAGTGATTTATATAGGCCTAACACAAGACGTCAGGTCTCAGGCAAGGTTCCTTATCGTGGTAGCGTGGTTCACCAAACTGTGAGCGGTAAATCCAATCGAACTCTCCTTTAATACCCCTCTCTTATCATAATAAAGCCTGATGACGTTGCTTTCCTACAATCACTCTTTAATTTCCTTCTCATCCAGGTCTCTTTCTGTCGATATCCCGATCGAGTCCCAAATGGCGCCGGATCCCCTACATAGTACACTACTTTGTAGTGACTAGGGTGCCATTTGGGATGTAACCACTGTCCACACTACACTAGCAGATTAAATTACCTTTGTGGCATAAGCCTCCATGTGATGCAGACAGTGCTGGCTAATCATACCGTGGTGATTCGGACGGTAGCGGTAGCTAAGAAACTAAAGGAATGTATTTGCTGTAAATGTGGACATGCTCCCCAGTTAGGTTATGCTAATTAGGGATATTTTAATGCTGTATGGAGGTGGTAGAGAGCTGTAGCCAAGGCACTTCCAAGTCTGGAGAGACATGAGTTTATTACTGTACAAGGGGCAGGCAATCAGTAGGTCAAGGCAGGCAAAGAGTCGTAATCCAAATCGGAGTCAGGCAGGTACAGGACGGCAAGCAGGATCAGGACAGGCAGAAAGGTCAGAACTGGGAAGACGAGGAAAAGCAAAAACTAGAGCACAGGAACATGCTGGTAGGACTTGATGAGACAAGACGAACTGGCAACAGACAAACAGAAAACGCAGGTATAAATACAAAAGCTAATGGGAGACACCTGGTGGGGGATGGATACAATCACAAGACAGGTGAAACAGATCAGGGTGTGACACTGAGCTGCTGTTCTCTCTAAAACCTCAAGCCTCTCTTCACTTCTCTACTCTCTCCACTCTCCCCTTCCCCATGTCAAATATTCTCTCCTTATCCTCCAATGGTTACCAAACCTTTTTGTGCAGTGGCCCACCAAGACCTTTCCATTTTCACCAACACATGTTGATTCTCGACACACCATTTGTGGACCACTGCGTTTAGTTATGGCCAGTGGTAGGAAAAAGTACTCAATTCTCATACTTGAGTAAAAGTAAAGATACCTTAATAAAAATGACTCAAGTAAAAGTGAAAGTCACACATTAAAAACTACTTGAGTAAAAGTCTAAAAGTATTTGTTTTTAAATATACTTAAGTATCAAAGTAAATTTAGTTGCTAAAATATACTTAAGTATCAAAAGTAAAAGTAAAAATATGAATAATTTAAAATTCCTTATGTTAAATAAACCAGACGACACAATTTCCTTTTTTCCTTTTTTATTTACGGATAGCCAGGGTCACACTCCAACACTCAGACATAATTTAAAATCAAAGCATTTGTTTTTAGTGAGTCCGCCAGATCAGAGGCAGTAGGAATGACCAGTTGTCTTGATAAGTGTGCGGATTGGACCATTTTCTGTCCTGTTAAGCATTCAAAATGTAACGAGTACTTTTGGGTGTCAGGGAAAATGTATGGAGCAAAAAGTACATAATTTTCTTTAGGAATGTAGTGAAGTAAAAGTTTTAAAAAATATAGAAATAGTAAAGTACAGTAGTATTTTACTTAAGTACTTTAAACCACTGGTTATGGCCATTTCAAAAAGAGTTGTGTTCACTTTGTTTACTGGCTTTAAAAGGATTATTTTTTTAACCCCATTCAGAGGGTTGTAGCAGATAGGCAGACACTGTGCTGGAGGAGGAGAGAAGGAGATGTTCTGAACTGCAGGTGATGGAAGATCAGGCCCTTTACTTTACTTAAGCTGCTGACTGGAGCTGTAGAGAGCCGAAGGGGGCTGAGGCTAAAGTAACGGCCCAAATAGCACCCTATTCCCTGGCTACAAAGTGCACTACGCTATGGGCCCTGGTCAAAAGTAGCACACTTGAAAGGAATCGGGTGTAATTTCGGATGTAGGATACTGTACATCCTGCAGGGAGCAGAGGGAACACTAGGATGGAAAGGAGAAAGTGGTTATGAGGTATTTTGAAGCCTCTAACAGCACTTTAAGTGGTCTGTTTAGTTGGACAGACTGGTGCTTGCTGTGAAGCTAAGATGGTGGAAACAACAAAGTCTAGACATTTGATGTGTGATAATAACGACAATAAGTCTGACGTCCTGTGCAATTACCATCATCTCCTTTTGATTTAGAAGAAACTATTGAAAATGGTGAACTGTGTATGAGTTTACTTGAATATAAGACTAAATCATATTTTACCATATTTTTCTATATACTTGATTCACAAGTAATTAAATGTATAAATCACACTGGTGTTGAAGAGTCTTACTCTATCGCACCCTACTGGGCACAAACATCAATTCAACATCTATTCCACGTAATTTAGTTGAAATAACATGGAAACAACATTGGGTTCAACCAGTGTGTGCCCGCTGAGACCTGATTTAGGTGAGAAAGTATAATTATTTGTGATGATGATGATGATAATAATAACAACAACTCTTTGTGCTCACAATTATGCTTTGCGGTGTGATTTCACAAAATTTACCTATGTAATAGATATGGTGTTCTATCTGTATGTTAATAAGTTTGTAAGTGCATGCTGTTTAGCTCAAACTCCGTGGGTGCTGTACTATCTGTAATACCCCAGGTGACCACTGTGTGGCAGTCTATGAACATGGTAGTGAGTACTGTACTGAGGCCAGTAAAAACAGGGAGGTCCCTGATCCTTGACTGCTGTCCACATAGTAACAGAGGACGAAAAGCATCCTGTGTTAGTGCAGCGCTCTCATGTTGCACTACAAGAGTGTGTGTGCGAGAGAGAAAGCGTGTGTGTGTGTGCTCTTATGAGCGTGTGTGCATGTGTGTAAGGACTGTTAATGGATGCCTGTTTGTCTGGTCACACACCCATACTGAGGCTCATGGGAGCTGTAACACTATAACGGTTCTTGTTATCCTGAGAGCAGTTGCAGTTACCAAGGTTACCCTTCTAAAACGCTTTCCGTCTAATGGCAGTTGTATCTCACTGCGCTGTACCAGACTTAATAAACTGCTGAGTGACTACATGAGTGTACCTCTCTCTCTCTTTCTCTCTTTATTGCTCTGTCAAGCAAAAGCTTTCTTCTTCAACAAGTGAGAGAAGCAAACAACACTGGTGATTTAGTTTACTGTGGTCGACACCCCGCTCTGTTCAGTGCTTTGGCTGGTCCATAAGTGAATGTCTACCTGCTGTGTGTACCTGTGTGTGTGATTATGTACCTAAGTGTGTACCTGCTACTCACAGGTTCCCTCACCAGTGGTGGTTTCTAGGTCTGAAAGGTTTGGTTCTGCTATGTTCTCTAGGCATGGTTCTTTAAATGGTTTGAAAATAGACCAATCAAAACACAGTGATTAATTATGTGTGGTGGGAAGTGTGTTAATTCTACCAAATCTCTCCTCTCTCCTCAAGACAAGTTCACAAAATACTTAATGTTCTCATTTTAGAAGCTATTAACAACCTGACAGTATGTTATAAAGGCAAATCAGCTTTGGAGGTCTACAGTCAGAGCTTTCAAACACTTACAAAGTGGTTTAACGTATCAAAGAAGCATAAGGAATTATCTTCAATTAAGAACT
Organism: Oncorhynchus nerka; assembly: GCF_034236695.1. Taxonomy (NCBI): domain Eukaryota; kingdom Metazoa; phylum Chordata; class Actinopteri; order Salmoniformes; family Salmonidae; genus Oncorhynchus; species Oncorhynchus nerka. The sequence continues at coordinate 37,028,946 of NC_088403.1, forward strand.
GGTCCCTTTGTTGGACTAAGCTATTAAAAGGCAGAACAAAAAGACCAACATTTCAGTCCTGTCATCTATAATTGTTCACTAAAAAAGACGGGATATTCTTCTCATCCCACTCTCCTACCTACCTCCTACCATCTTCTCTCTGGTCTGTTCACTAACTACAGTGAATGGCACTGGAGAGAATGGCTGCCCTTATACAGTCTCCTAACCAATAGGGCTATTGTGGGTGTTTTTTGTGTTATTTGTAACTTATTTTGTACATAATGTTTCTGCCACGGTCTCTTATGACCGAAAAGAGCTTCTAGAAATCAGGACAGCAATTACTTTTTAACGTGTCGGACGAGAGGGATTTACTCCAGACACCCGACAAGGCCCTCATCCCCATCATTCGCAGGAGAAAGAGACAGAGATATCGAGGACGAAGGTCGGGGTACCTTGTGAGGATCCTGAGGCGAGTGGGTCATTTGCCATTACCATCGGTCCTATTAGCCAAGCTACAATAATTGGATAATAAAACTGTTGTAAAATAACTCCAAGCATGTATATCCTACAACGGGACATTAAAAACTGTAATATCTTATGTTTCGTGACTGAACGACGACATGAATAACATACAGCTGGCGGGTTACACACTGTATCGGCAGGATAGAACAGTAGACTCTGTTAAGACAAGGGGTGGCGGTCTATGTATATTTGTAAACAACAGCTGGTGCACGATATCTAAGGAAGTCTCAAGGTTTTGTTCGCCTGTGGTAGAGTATCTCATGATAAGCTGTAGTCCACACTATTTACCAAGAGACTTTTCATCTATATTCGTCGTAGCTGTCTATTTACCACCACAAACCAATGCTGGCACTAAGACCGCACTCAATGAGATGTGTACGGCCATAAGCAAACTGGAAAACGCTCATCCAGACGCGACACTCCTAGTGGCCGGGGACTTTAAAGCAGGGGAACTTAAATCCATTTTACCTCATTTCTACCAGCATGTTAAATGTGCAACCAGAGGGAAAAAAACTCTAGACCACCTTTACTCCACACACAGAGACGCATACAAAGCTCTCCCTTGCCCTCCATTTGGAAAATCTGACCATAATTCTATCCTCCTGATTCCTTCTTACAAGCAACAATTAAAGCAGGAAGCAGCTGTGACTTGGTCAATAAAAAAGTAGTCACATGAAGCAGATGCTAAGCTACAGGACAGTTTTGCTAGCACAGACTGGAATATGTTCCGGGATTCTTCCGATGGCATTGAGAACACCACATCAGTCACTGGATTTATCAATAAGTGCATCGATGACATCGTCCCCATAGGGGACTGTACGTACATACCCCAACCAGAAGCCATAGGTTACAGGCAACATCCGCACAGAGCTAAAGGGTAGAGTTGCCGCTTTCAAGGAGCAGGACTCTAACCCGGAAGCTTAGCCTAGTGGTTAGAGCATTGGACTAGTAACCGAAAGGTTGCAAGTTCAAATCCCGAGCTGACAAGGTACAAAATCTGTCGTTCTGCCCCTGAACAGGCAGTTAACCCACTGTTCCTAGGCTGTCATTGAAAATAAGAATTTGATCTTAACTGACTTGTCTAGTTAAATAAAGGTTAAAAAAAGAAAAAAAGAAATCTCGCTATGCCCTCTTATGAACCATCAAACAGGCAAAGCGTCGATACAGGACTAATATCGAATCGTACTACACCGGCTCCGATGCTTGTCGGATGTGGCAGGGCTTGCAAACTATTACAGACTACAAATGGCAGCACAGCCGTGAGCTGCCCAGTGACACGAGCCTACCAGACAAGCTAAATTACTTCTATGCTTGCTTCGTAACACTGAAACATGCATGAGAGCATCTGCTGTTCCGGACGACTATGTGATCACGCTCTCCGTAGCCGATGTGGGTAAGACCTTTAAACAGGTCAACATTCACAAGACCGCAGGGCCAGACGGATTACCAGGATGTGTACTCTGAGCATGCGCTGACCAACCGACAAGTGTCTTCACTGACATTTTCAACCTCTCCCTGTCTGAGTCTGTAATACCAACATGTTTCAAGCAGACCACCATAGTCCCTGTGCCCAAGAACACTACGTTAAACTGCCTAAATGACTACCAACACATAGCACTTACACCTGTAGCCATGAAGTGCTTTGAAAGGCTGGCCATGGCCAACATCAACACCATTATTCCAGAAAACCTAGACCCACTCCAATTTGCATACCGGTCCAACAGATCCACAGATGATGCCATCTCTATTGCACTCCACACTGCCCTTTCCCAACTGGACAAAAGGAACACCTATGTGAGAATGCTGTTCATTGACTACAGCTCAGAGTTCAACACCATAGTGCCCTCAAAGCTTATCACTCAGCTAAGGACCCTGGGACTAAACACGTCCCTCTGCAACTGGATCCTGGACTTCCTGATGGGCCGCCCCCCAGGTGGTAAGGGTAGGTAACTACACATCCGCACGATGATCCTCAACACAGGGGCCCCTCAGGGGTGAGTGCTCAGTCCCCTCCTGTACTCCCTGTTCACGCATGACTGCATAGCCAGACTCAACTCCAACACAATCATTAAGTTTGCTGATGACACAACAGTGGTAGGCCTGATCACCGACAATGATGAGAGCTTTAAATTCCTTGGTGTCCACATCACAAACAAACTATCATGGTCCAAGCACACCAAGACAGTCGTGAAGAGGGCACGACAAAACCTATTCCCCCTCAGGAGACTGAAAAAGATTTGGCATTGGTCCTCAGATCCTCAAAAAGTTATACAGCTGCACCATCACTGCCTGGTATGGCAACTGCTCGGCCTCCAACCAAAAGGCACTACAGAGGGTAATGCGTATGGCCCAGTATATCACTGGGGCCAAGCTTCCTGCCATCCAGGACTTCTATACCAGGCGGTGTCAGAGGAAGGCCCTAAAAATTGCCAAAGACTCCAGCCACCCTTGTCATAGACTGGTCTCTCTGCTACTGTATGGCAAGCAGTACCGGAGCGCCAAGTATAGATCCAAAAGGCTTCTCAACAGCTTCTACCCGCAAGCCATAACACTCCTGAACAGCTAATCAAATGGCTACCTCCTAGACTATTTGCATTGCCCCCCCCCCCCCCCCCGCTTTTATGCTGCTGCTATTCTCTATTTATTATCTATACATAGTCACTTTAACTTTACCTACATGTACATATTACCTCAATTACCTCGAATAATCGGTGCTCCGGCACATTGACTCTGTACCGGTACCCCCTGTATATAGCCTCGCTATTGTTATTTTACTGCTGCTCTGTAATTATTTGTTACTTTTATTTCTTATTTTTTACTTAACACGTATTTTTATTAAAACTGCATTGTTGGTTAAGGGCTTGTAAGTAAGCATTTCACCTGTTTTATTCGGAGCATGTGACAAATAAAATTTGATTTGATAACTCTCACACACAACTAAATCCCTGAACCCCAGCCAACTTTTCTCACGAGTAAGGAATGGAGTATGGTTGGTGTCTAGACTTGGCTCGACCTTGCTATGTTTATTTATTTGTTTTATTTCACCTTTATTTACCCAGATACGTCCATTGAGAACCAATACTCATTTAAATAACATTGCAACAGTGAACAGGACAACACACGATACCACTAAAAATAAACACAATATACAGAGGAAAGGTACACATTTATCAAATACACAACAATAAGAAATATTCACAGTGGGTTGGTTAGAGCAGAAAAGTCCAAGGCAACACAGCAGACTTAATGATCAGCAGATACATTGATCAGATAGCAGCTCAGTTAATGTTATTGAAGGAGTCTAGTGGGAGGAATGTGTAAAGTTTGAGGGTCTTTTGCAGCGCGTTCCAGTCGTTGGTGGTGGAAATGATGACCAAAGGAAGTGCAGGCTTTGGGAATGACCAGTGTGACACATTTACCAGAGCGCAGGTTGCTATTGGTAGTGGAGATGAAGAGTGAGCTGCGGTAGAGGGGAGACTTGCTTATGAGGGACTTGTAAGTAAATTGGTACCAGTGGGTCTGACGTTGTGTATGTAACAAGGGCCAGTTTGACCAGGGTGTAAAGGTCCCAGTGATGAATGTTGCAGGAGGCACTGGTAACAAGGAGGATAGCTGTGTGATAAATTACATCGAGTTTATTGAGGGAGGTTTACGGGGCAAGCCTGTAAACTACAGGACCAGTCAAAAGTCTGGACACAGCTACTCATTCAAGGGTTTTTCTTTATTTCTACTCATTTCTACATTGTAGAGTAATAGTGAAGACATCGAAACTATTAAATAACACATATGGAATCATGTAGTAGTCCAAAAAATTATAAACAAATCAAAATACTACATGATTCCACATGTGTTTTTCATAGTTTTGATGTCTTCACTATTATTCTACAATGTAGAAAATAGTTTTAAAAAATAATGAAAAACCATTGAATGAGTAGGTGTGTCCAAACTTTTGACTGGTACTGTATATCGCCATAGTCCAGGATTGTCAGGATGGTCCTTTTTATGTCTATGTCTTTGGTTGTAATACTCCCCTCTGTCCCCTGTAATCACCACACAATGGTATGAGAAGAGACAAATATTTGGCCAAATTCTGAAAAGGATGAGCAAAAGACAGAAGCTAGTTAGATGCTAGGTGTACTGTAGGTTGTGTGGTTGTGTTGTCACCCTCCTTTGGATCCTGCAAGGACATGCGGCTATAGGGTGGCTGACTAACTGTTGGTGGCAGTTGGGTCTTTCTCCCGGTTGCCATGGTGAGCTCTGAGCAGTATGAAGATGAAAAGCTTGAGGGGAACTGTAATCAGATTGTCTCCCGCAGTCTGCCTCTGGATTTATCTTCTCTTGCTAGCCTAAAACGCACACGTGCATGCGCCCCGCACCCCCAAACTCAGCGGCACATTAATAACCATCCAGCCCCAGTCAGATCTCATTCCACCAGAGCCAGGGAGAGGCTGCCACCGCTCTGCTCTAAGCCCAGATTCAGGCACTTCGACTGGGACACACTCAGTAGGCCTCCCTCTCCACCACCCACCACCAGCCATCCACCATTTCTTCTTTACACTAGATATTGTTTGTTACACCCAGAGCCCCCAAATGAGACAGGATTTAGGGCTAAGACTGTAATGATTTTGTGTACAGTGAATCACAGTGACTTTCTCTTTTGGATTTCCTTTGTAAAATAGTCAAGCTCAACACCAAGGCTCTCGCTTGCTCTCCGTCGTTGTTCGTTATCTTCGCCGCAGGCAGCTAAGAGCAGCTTAGCGTGCCGCGGTCATAACACCGCTACGAAAGCAATTCATTATTGCAAAATTGTTTATAATTACGCTGTGGTCACGGGTTATTAGCTGACTCCGTATGTGTCCTACATTGTGCTCCAACCTCCTGTGGTTTTACCTATTAAACCCTCTTTCCGTCTCCCGCTCCCCATCTCCATCTCTCTCTATCTATCTCTCTCAAATTCAAATTCAGATTGCTTTATTGGCATGAAATGCAATTTGTGGATATTGCCAAAGCAGTATAGTGGCACAGCATAAATACAGTAGAATGCAATGAGGATAATAGCAGTAATAATAACAGTACATATAATCATGTATGCAGGTACAACACTGCTGCTGTTGTATTGTCTAATCGTAGGTCAATAAATGGAATTGAATAAAAAATAAGATTATAATGGCAGTTGCATCTCACTGCATTGTACCACTCAATTTTAGGTGTGTTGGGGGACTTAATAAACTGTTGGCTGACTACAGTGTCCCCCCCCCCCCCCCCCCCCACACACACACACACGCACAGAGACAGACAGACAGAGGTCACTCAGACCTACCCAGCTCCCAGATATGCCATTCCATATTTATTTTCGCTCCGGGCTGCCCCAGTACTTTAGTGACACACAGACCACATAGGTAGTTTGATTTGATTTGAAAGAAGACATCTGGTGGCCTTCTGGCTGTGATAGTGGAGGGTGAAGGTATATGTGGGACCCTATTCCTTGTATAGTGCACTACTTTTGACCAAAGCTACATAGGGAATAGGGTGCCAACAGCTGAACAGAAAGACTCATGTGAAGGCCATTTACAGAGGAGGAATTTCTTGCTGCAATTAAAGCCTTTAAGTCCAGGTAAACTCCAGGGCTGGATGGCATACCAGTTGAGGTATACCAAAACTTTTTTGATGTACTCAGAGGACTGTTATTAGCATGTTTTAACCACTCCTATAAAAATATCAGATACGCAACAAGAATTTCATAATTCGGACCAAAGTGGTAAATATAAAGATCCAGTCCATTAAAAAAATGGTAGGCCCCTTACAGTTCAGTGATGTGACGCAAAAATTCTAGCAAAATGCATAGCGCACAGAATTAAAAAGATATTGTTGGATGTTATTCATCCTAATCAGACAGGTTTGTTTTTACATGGATGATACATTGGAGATAAGACAAGTATTGGAAACAATAGAACACTATGAAAAATCTGAGAAGCCAGGCCTGGAATTCTTAGCTGACTTTGAAAAGGTCTTGAATAAAGTACGGAGTTTATAGATAAATGCCGGGAATATTTAAATTTTGGAGAATCTCTTATACAATGGTTTAAAGTTATGTATATTAACCCTAGGTGTAAAATATGAAATAATGGCTACTTATCAAAAGTATTAAACTGTCAAGAGATGTAAAACAAGGTTGTCCACTATCAGCATATCTATCTAAATCAACAATAATATCAAGGGCCTAGAAATTTGGGGTTTAAAAACAAAGGTGTCATTGTACTCTGAGGATTCTGAGGTTTTCTTTTAAATCCACAATTTGGATCCCTCCACAACCTCATAGAGGATCTAGATACTTCCTAACCTCTCTGGATTACAACCAAATCATGATAATTGTACTATATTACGTATTGGATCACTAAAAAATACAGCTTTTACATTACCGTGTAGTTTACCAATAACATAGCCTGAAGTGAACATACTATGTATTCATATCCCCCCAAAAAAAGAAATGCTCTCACTACAATACATTTGAATAGAAAGTTAGCAAAAATAGATACAATTTTGCTACTATGAAAAGGATAATACCTGTCTATTTGTGGAAAAAAATCACCCTGATTAACTCTTTAGTCAAATCCCAGTTTACCTGTTTGCTCATCATCTTGCCTATACCTTTCGACTTGTTTTTTTTTATATGAGCAGAAAATATTAAATTTTATTTGGAATGGCAAGCCAGACAAAATTAAATGTGCCTATTTGTATAATGAATATGAATTCAGAGGGTAGAAATGATGAAATATTAAAGCATTAGACCTCTCACTAAAGGCTTCAGTCATACACAAGTTATACTTAAATCCAAACTGGTTCTCTAGCAGATTATTAAGAATGACTCACCCCATGTTCAAGAATGGCCTTTTTTCCTTTATTAAGATTACAACCTCTCACTTTTGGTTATTTGAAAATGAAATATTCTTAAAAATATTGCTTTTTTTAAAGCAAGCCGTAGAAAGGCGGTTGCAATGTCAGTTTAATCCACCAGAAAAGACAGAACAAATATTACAACAAATGGTTCAACTAAAATATAGTAATTGATTAAAAAAACTATATTTTTAGAAAAAAAATGTAACTGTATAATCTTTGTAAATTCTAACATACATAGGACTAGGTAGGTATGTCACACATGATGCTAGCGAAAATATATGGAAATATATGCTCTACTCAAAATGACAACCAACTGATTGCAGTATTACCGCAAAAATGGAAGAGGCAAGAGGAACTCGTCTGTCGACCCTGCATTAAAGACCAGAATTGGTTAAAGACAATTGTGAAAAATAAAAAAGTATACCACATCCATTTAAGGACCATAAAATTGACAGCTGTGCCATATAGATTGCTAAATAGTTGGAAAGAGGTTTTCGATGTACCAATTCCATGGCACTTGGTTTATGAACTTAAACTTTTTCAATTTAAATGATTTGACAAAATTCTTGCAACCAATAGAATGTTAAAGGTATATATATATATAAGAATCCCAGCTCTGCAGATTTTTTACATTGATGGGGAAAAAAAGTCTGATAGCGGTGTTAACAACCCAAGGTGCTGCTGTCGGAGTGCTGTACAGATCTCCCTCTCTGTTCTCAAAGCCATGGCCAGTCTATTGAATAGAGTCAACTTATATTCTCATCTCAGCCAAGGAGACAAAGGGAAATGTCTGTCTGGTTATAACAGACCTATGTAATGAAACATGACTTCAGGTCATTGTGTACATCTGAGCCTCTTTAGCTAGTGCTCAAGGTTTCTGAGCCTCTTTAGCTAGTGCCCAAGGTTTCTGAGCCTCTTTAGCTAGTGCTCAAGGTTTCTGGACAGGAAAATGGTCCATTCACACACGTATCAAGAGAACATCCCTGGTCATCAGGTGGACTCACTAAACACAAATGCTTTGTTTGTAAATTATGTCTGAGTGCTGGAGTGTGACCTTGGCTATCCATCAATAAATAATAATTGTGACATCTGGTTTGCTTAAATATAAGGTATTTGAAATTATTTAAACTTCTACTTTTACATTTACTTTTGATACTTAACTGTATTTAAAAACCAATACTTTACTGGGTGACTTTCACTTTTACTTGAGTCATTTTCTGTTAAGGTATCTTAACTTTTAAGTATGAGAATTGGGTACTTTTTCCACCACTGTTATGTTCTAATCTTGCTGGTCCTGGACCCTGTACCATGTCAGTGGGGCAGAGAGAGACGCAGATCCCTACTGATGGTCTCACATATGCACGCACACACACATTCAGGAACGCACGCATGCACAGCCCTGAGCGAACAAGCACACACACTTGCATGGAAGCATACATGCATGCACGCACATACACGCACGCACGCACACATACATAATACATAATACATACATACATACATACATACATACATACATACATACATACACAGACACACTCAAACACACACACACACTTGCACGGAAGCATACACACACACACACACACACACACACACACAGCAGGTCTCCGTTGACGGCCCTTGTCTGAATAGATCCTTGCTCTCATTACCATGCCTTTGTGTGAGCCACATTCATTCCCACATTGTTTTGTGTGTGTGTGTGTGTGTGTGTGTGTGTGTGTGTGTGTGTGTGTGTGTGTGTGTGTGTGTGTGTGTGTGTGTGTGTGTGTGTGTGTGTGTGTGTGTGTGTGTGTGTATGCATGCTTCGCAATGTGTCCAGAGCCCATTAGGGGACTCCAGTAGACAGACTGTACTGTGCTGATACGGAAAGTCTTTTGTCTGCCTTTGCGGTACTCCATATTAAAAATCAAAAAGGTGCAAATCTCTCTGAGTCAGTTCATTACTCTGCACTCCAACTGAAAATGGGGACCTAATCCAATAGCCATAACGGTTTTGATACATTCTGAATTTACACGCAACCTTCATAGTATGTTTGTGTAAGGCTGTAGAATATGTCAAATCTCTTAAGAGAGCTGAGTGGCTTTATATTATATTCCCAGTTTTCTTTAACTTCTTTTATTACCTCAATTCAATTAAGTATAATTGAACAATGGATTTTCAGTTTTGTTCCTCTGTGTTTTAATAACAGGGTATTTATTGTGTGTGCTTTTCATACCCTGGGTATTCCCCGCAGAGCGGAACAGCAGTGTGGATGAAACTTTGTCATAGGGCTCTATTTAATCGCTGAGGCATTACAGATTGTGTGATAGAAATGTTAAGGTCATTTCCAATTGAGCCTGCGTAGGCAGTATTTGTCGTGAGACAAATACTCTCCGCTAACGCAGGAACATTCCTTTTAAATGTCAATCACGCTGTAACGCTGAACTTCCCCGGTACGGGCTGAATAGAGCCCCTTACATTACTCTCAAAAATCAACATTCCTGTTTCCCTAACCTCGATACAGAAATCAACATCCACTCATATTCAAATCAACGTTCCTGTCTCCCTAACCTCGATGCAGAAATCAACATCCACTCATATTCAAATCAACGTTCCTGTCTCCCTAACCTCGATACAGAAATCAACATCCACTCATATTCAAATCAACGTTCCTGTCTCCCTAACCTCGATACAGAAATCAACATCCACTCATATTCAAATCAACGTTCCTGTCTCCCTAACCTCGATACAGAAATCAACATCCACTCATATTCAAATCAACTTTCCTGTCTCCCTAACCTCGATACAGAAATCAACATCCACTCATATTCAAATCAACGTTCCTGTTGCCCTAACCTCGATACAGAAATCAACATCCACTCATATTCAAATCAACATTTCTGTCTCCCTAACCTCGATACAGAAATCAACATCCACTCATATTCAAATCAACGTTCCTGTCTCCCTAACCTCGATACAGAAATCAACATCCACTCATATTCAAATCAACGTTCCTGTCTCTCTAACCTCGATACAGAAATCAACATTACTCATATTCAAATCAACGTTCCTGTTTCTCTAACCTCGATAAAAAAAATATTATTTGAGGCTGACATTTACTTTTCTTTTCACTGCCTTTCGTTGTCCCTTAGTTGCAAAGGCAGACGGTCTGCTTATCGAGGACAGATTTTGACGGGAGCGACGGGCATGTAAGAATATCTCAGGTATAGACTAAGGGTTCCCAAACTTTTTCACTCAGGGCCCAACTTCCAGCAATGGGGAACATCCCGCGCCCCCACCGGAGTGTGCACACATGCACAACGTCTATTTCCTTGGGCACAAGCACTGTTCATGACACAAACTGTTCACACCCCTCTTGTTGGTGGAGAGAATTTTACAGGTTTGAGCTTGTTTCCTGCAATTCTACACATTTGTGTTCATCGGGTGCAAAGAAAATGTTGCAGTTTTAAAGCAAAGTTTTTGTAATTCTATACGTTTTTACATGTCTAATGTGTATTCATGTGATTTGAGTGACAAACAAATTACAACAACAATATCCATGGGCTAAAAAAAACAAAATAATGGAACGTTAGCTGACATGGGCTAGTTGATCTAGACATTTCTGACAAGTTATAAATAGCTCTCTACGGTATGCAATGACTGACATGAAAAGAGGAAAACTACCCAATTTCGAAATTGCAGCTTGTGCATTTTACCATTACAACAGTCAAGATTAAGTTTAAAGCCGGATCGAGTTCCGGACTGAAACACTGGTACAGACAACAGCCTAGCCGTTTGTGTGTCTGCGCGTGTGTTCAGAGCGTACAGGGGTGGGGCTTGCTTGTGGGCCAGGATGTGGACATGAAGCTAGGGTAAGGGTTAGGGTTCCAAGCTCACATCACAACTTCGTTAGTGTCTTAAAGTACCCAAACTGTGCCACTGTTTTTACTCTTTGCGCTATTGTCAATTGTTTATTCATGTTGTTTTGTGTTTTATTGCATGAATCTGTTGTTTGTCCGCCACCAGGTGGAATGGTTTTGTTTTGTCTTACACAAACGAAACAAGAAAAATGTCAACAAAAGATATGAAAAGAAAATTGGATTAGGGTTATGTTTGAGGCTAGGGTAGCAGCTGAACTGAGATGTGGACATAAAGCTAGGGTCAGGGCTAAGGGCTAGGTAGGGTTATAGACGATGGCCTTGTGTACTCTCTTCCTTCCCATGGTCAGTGCTGCCATTTTCCATCCTTTCAGCAATCCGCAACCTATGCTGTCGGTGACAGGGGGGAAATCATTAGCATCCAATCTATCTGAATGTCACATGGCAAATATAGTGCTTACTCAAACAAATGCTGCTGTAGATGGCAGCTGTTTATGTGTTTGCGTGATCATACATATGCATGTGTCTCCTGGGCCAGTGCTGCCTAGATTGACTGGTGGTTTGCCCTCATGAGGAGTGGGTGTAACCAGACTGTAACAGGCAGGCTTGCGTCCCAAATGGCACCATTTTTAGTGTAGTATACCCTGGTCAAAAGTGGTGCACTAAATAGGGAATAGGATGGCATTTGGGACACATTGCAGCCTCCTGTTTGCCTGACGCACAAAGTAACCTTTGAGATGATGGATCCTGACACAGCGGGCCATGTTTGACTTCACAGCCCGGGAATGTGAGAATCCAACTGTCAGCAGCGAGAAATCATCAGCACAGCCAAGCTTGCTTCACCGCAGACACTGCCCTGAACACAGACGCACACACACAACATGCGCCACACACACACACGCAACATACACCACACACACGCAATATACACCACACATACAGCCGACACTCGGAAGGAGATATATTTTTTTGTTTTTTGGCATGCCATGTTGGAGAAGTGAGGTGAATGATTGCTCTGCTTCTGTGGGCCAAAATGTTTTTGCTGTTTAGGTTCAATCACATATTTAAGAGAATCTTAATGGAAGGCTGGACCTGCTGAATATTTATTGCTTTGTTTTTTTCAATGATTCTGTTAAGTTAGGGCCTAAATGAAAGGAGGACTTGAGGTTGGGCTGGGGCTTAAAGGGATAGTTATAGGACTCAATGTGGATATAACCCGTTTTTTGAACGGACCTTACCATTGAGGGCTTCCACCATTTTAAAGTAGTCCACTGGGTGGGGATTCCTATGGGTTGGGAGCAATCAGTCAATGAGCACAGCATGGTCTTCTTCAAATTGGATGCTATGGTTTGTAAATGGCTTTAAGATTTATCACCGCCATCTAAATGAATGAATAATGATTTGGTACAGAACTCCAGCACTGCAGATGGCAGTAAATCAAATCAAATCAAATTTTATTTGTCACATACACATGGTTAGCAGATGTTAATGCAAGTGTAGCGAAATGCTTGTGCTTCTAGTTCCGACAATGCAGTAATAACCAACAAGTAATCTAGCTAACAATTCCAAAACTACTACCTTATAGACACAAGTGTAAGGGGATAAAGAATATGTACATAAAGATATATGAATGAGTGATGGTACAGAGCGGCATAGGCAAGATACAGTAGATGGTATTGAGTACGGTATATACATGTGAGATGAGTGTGTAAACAAAGTGGCATAGTTAAAGTGGCTAGTGATACATGTATTACATAAAGATGCAGTAGATGATATAGAGTACAGTATATACGTATACATATGAGATGAATAATGTAGGGTATGTAAACATTATATTAGGTAGCATTGTTTAAAGTGGCTAGTGATATATTTGACATCATTTCCCATCAATTCCCATTATTAAAGTAGCTGGAGTTGAGTCAGTGTGTTGGCAGCAGCCACTCAATGTTAGTGGTGGCTGTTTAACAGTCTGATGGCCTTGAGATAGAAGCTGTCACCAATATTAGCTTTACACTTTTTTTCAAACACAGAAGAAGAAAATGTACTACTTTAAATGGAGAAAGCCTCAATGGCACTGCCCATGCCATCACAGATGCCATAATGGCACAGATACAAGTTTAGACCTCTTTCCATATCTATGGGCTGGGGTTAGATGGTGGAGAATGGATGCGTTTCATAGGTGGATGAGTTACAGGGGGAACCATCTTGCTGGCTGTAACTGAAATAAGAGCAGGTTAGAGAATTATGTCTGTTCTGCACAAACTGTTTCTGTCTGCAGTGGTCTTTATCATTTCAACCACATGAATGCACCCAAGGTATGAGGGTATCTGCAGTGAAGAGGTGGCACACAGAGTCATCTGCATTCAAATCAAATCAAATGTTATTTGTCACATACACGTGTTTCATGACACTAGGCGAGACCCAAATGCAGACACAGGAGGCAGATGGTTGGAGTTTACGATGTTTAATAAATCCAAAGGGAATAGGCAAGAGAATGGTCGTGGACAGGCTTGATTGTGATTTCAATTCTATGTATAGGGCAGCAGCCTCTAATGTGCTAGTGATGGCTGTTTAACAGTCTGATGGCCTTTTCAGTCACTTGGTCCCAGCTTTGATGCACCTGTACTGACCTCGCTTCTGGATAATAGCAGGGTGAACAGGCAGTGGCTCGGGTGGTTGTTGTCCTTGATGATCTTTTTGGCCTTCCTGTGACATCGGGTGCTGTAGGTGTCCTGGAGGGCATGCCCCTGATGATGCGTTAGGCAAACTGCACCACCCTCTGGAGAGCCCCTGCTGTTGCGAGCAGTGCAGTTCCCGTACCAGGCGGTGATATAGCCTGACAGGATGCTCTCAATTATGTATCTTTGTGGGGCCCTAGTGTTGAGGATCAGCGAAGTGCAGGTGTACTTTCTTGCTGCTGTTTGGGGTTGTATAGCACTTTTTGACACCTGCTGACGTAAAAAGGGCTTTATTAATACATTTGATTGATTGACTGGGCCTTGACGACGGTCAGAGCGACCACCCTTTGGGGACCACTGTGATCAATGATGCCATTACCTGTCCTCAGCAGCCTCTCCGGACCAGTACACCTCTAGTCCATCTCAACCCCCCCCCCCCCCCCCCACCCCCACACACACACTTAGGGAATACATGAGTGTGGCCAATGGTCTATGAAATAAGTAGGTTAGTGCTGTATGATATAGTATATGCCAGCCGGGATCTCATCCATTTACCAGGCTGCAGAAGGTGTTGACATCTGAACACAGACAGACAGAAAGACAGAAAGACACAGAGAGAGAGAGAGAGAGAGATTTACTATTTTACAAAGGGAATCCAACAGAGAATGGCACTATGATTCCCTGTAGACAAAATCATTACAGACATGCATGCAGGAGTAAAGTCAAATATTAGCACCCTAGCAGGTGTAGAAATAATCTACTGTTCCAACAAACCTACCTGTTTACCGTCCCAGATGGTACGCAGTGACCTGACAGAAGTGTTATCATTCCAACACTGTGTGTCCATGTATGTGTGTGTCACTAACCACCTATCCATTCACAGTTTTTATGCGAGTAAAGTCATACCGTATAAAAAATAAACACAACGGCTGTGATGGAAACAGGAAGTTTCGGTACAATTTTAGAAATGCCAACAGATAATTTGTTAGTTCGACATGGTGGGATCTTTTTGTGTGGTAAAATGAATTAGGCGAGAAATGGCTAATATTAACCATATTGAAGTAAACTTGGAGTCACACAATGATATGTTGTGTGGTCCTCCCACTACGACTCAGGAAACCATGCAGTTTATGCTACAGACGAAACAACTTATGATGAACTTCGAAAGTGCAGTGTGATCTTGATGCTCCTTTCCCTCTTATTTTCCAATAAATATCGAGGGTCTTTTTCTGGTGACATGATGGTCGATTCTTGACTGCTGTTTGACTAGTGCTGAGCGATTAGTGCCTTTTGAGGTTGCTTAGGTTTTATTAGAAAAAAATGATCACGGTTTAGGATTTCAGTAGTTTTTAGTAGTTCTTCAAAGTAAATATGGCATACTTTATGACTGCCGAATACCAACTATCAATCACTTAGATCAGGGTTTCCCAAACTGAGTCCTTATCTGATTCAGATAATCAATGTGTGTTATCTCTGTCTCTGTGTCTGCTCAGCACAGATCGGACAAGTTTAAGCGGGTGCGCAATGGATTATGGTCATTGTAGTTAATTACCACGTGTTTTGCGCTAAACTATATTGAATATTGACCTGTTGCAAACTACAACTCCCTACTACATCACACAGTTCAGGCTTCATCTGATTTATCTCTACAGAAACTCCACATCTAGCTCACAGAAAAAAACCTAAAGAAATGGAATTTAAATCATTGAACTGACTGAACTGTCAATTGGTTGTTTAACAACAAAACAAAAATGTCAGTTAATCGTTCAGCACTATGTTTGACAAATTGAAATATTCTTATCCATAATAATAATATGATTATGTAGACTTGCCTGAGCGCGCACCCTACCTGCACTGTATAGGTACATTTTGCTATTTAACACAACAGTTTTTGTGACCAAACTAGTTGAAAATGCGATGGAAACACATTGAACTTTAGATTTTTTTCAGTGAAAAAAGTACATTTGTGTGCACTACATCATCATGCACTGATTTTCATCCGCAACAAGTCTGTTCGGTGAAAAACACAACACTGGCAGGAAAATGTGCAGATTTTAGAATATTCACATGAAAGTCTATCGCCAATTGGATTGGAAACCTAGCTAGTGTTATCATTCGGTGCTGTGTTCACACTCCAACACACCTAGCTAGTGTTATCATTCCATTCTGTGTGTTCACACTCCAACAGCCGCACAGTATTTGTGGGTCTGGATGTTCTCTTTGCTCATTTTAATGGGTTCAAAGGCACGGCTCCAGGTGCATGATAAAGGGGGAAAGAATGTAGAGAGACAGAGATGGAGGGAGTGAGACGTAGGAGAATGAGAGGGAAATAGGCAGGGTAAGAAAGAATGAGAAAATTGAGAGAGGGTAGAGAGTAGAAGGGGGAGATACACATAAGAAAGAAAGAGAGAGAGAGAGAGAGAGAGAGAGAGAGAGGAGTGTAGCAAGAGAAGAGAGAAAAGAGAAGAGAGAAAAGAGAAAGTGACATAGGACAACCAGAGGGGGGCACTGTAGGACCATCTATCCTCTTTCCTCTTCTCTCCTCCTCTCTCCTCTTCTCTGCACAGACAGTTTAACAAATGGGGACGGCAGACTCAGGGACATGTCCTCTCTCTCTCTCTCTCTCTCTCTCTATCTCTATCTCCATCTCTTGGAGAGCCAGGTTGGGACGATTTATTGTGCCGTAAAGAGGAATAGGATGTGGCTGCTCTCTCACAACAACGCTTCTTCCCTTCCCACAGACAATGTGTGTGTTTGAGTGTGTGCACCCATGTGTGTCTGTGTGTGTGCGCGCACCCTTGCTTGTGTGTGTGTGCGCGCACTCTTGCTTGTGTGTGTGTGCGTGCTTGTGTGTGTGTTTTCCTCCCCGACACAGATAAAAATGTCTCCCTCCTGGAGGTAACGTCAGTTTAACCCCATCAGATAATGACAATATTTGTTTGTCATTGTCATGCTGTCCTTCCGACAGGGTCCTTTCCACTGACGCAATGGCCCATGATCCCCAGCAATGACAAACAGGAAGAGAGTCATGTGAAATAAAGTGACACAGGAGGGGGGAAGAAACTAATGTATTGTAAACTTCTAATCAAACATCCCCAAGCTCTATGAGACCAATGGAGAGACAGAAATTGAAGCAGGGGAAGAAGGACACTATATATACAAAAAGATGTGGATTCTCTGCCTCTAACCCTATTACAGGGGCTGAGTCACTGGCTTACTGGTGCTCTTTCATGCCGTCCCTAGGAGGGGTGCGTCACTTGAGTGGGTTGAATCACTGATGTGATCTTCCTGTCTGGGTTGGCGCCCCCCCTTGGGTTGTACCGTGGCGGAGATCTTTGTGGGCTATACTCGGCCTTGTCTCAGGATGGTAAGTTGGTGGTTGAAGATATCCCTCTAGTGGTGTGGGGGCTGTGCTTTGGCAAAGTGGGTGGGGTTATATCCTTCCTGTTTGGCCCTGTCCGGGGGTATCATCAGATGGGGCCACATGTGTCCTGACCCCTCCTGTCTCAGCCTCCAGAATTTATGCTGCAGTAGTTTATGTGTCGGGGGGCTAGGGTCGGTTTGTTATATCTGGAGTACTTCTCCTGTCTTATCCGGTGTCCTGTGTGAATTTAAGTGTGCTCTCTCTAATTCTCTCTTTCTTTCTCTCTCTCGGAGGACCTGCGCCCTTGGACCATGCCTCAGGACTACCTGGCATGATGACTCCTTGCTGTCCCCAGTCCACCTGGCCGTGCTGCTGCTCCAGTTTCAACTGTCCTGGCTGCGGCTATGGAATCCTGACCTGTTCACCGGACGTGGTACCTGTCCCAGATCTATTATTTGACTCTGCTGGTCATTTATGAACATTTGAACATCTTGGCCATGTTCTGTTATAATCTCCACCCGGCACAGCAGAAGAGGACTGGCCACCCCTCATAGCCTGGTTCCTCTCTAGGTTTCTTCCTAGGTTTTGGCCTTTCTAAGGAGTTATTCCTAGCCACTGTGCTTCTACACCTGCATTGCTTGCTGTTTGGGGTTTTAGGCTGGGTTTCTGTACAGCACTGTGAGATATCAGCTGATGTACAAAGGGCTATATAAATAAATTTGATTTGATATGATTTTGATTTGATGTGGACACCCCTTCAAAGGATTGGATTCGGGTATTTCAATCAAGCACACAGCCATGCAATCTCCATAGACACACATTGGCAGTAGAGTGTCCTTACTGAAGAGCTCAGTGACTTTCAATGTGGCACCGTCATAGCATGCCACCCTTCCAACAAGTCAGTTCGTACATTTTTTGCCTTGCTGGAGCTTGCAGTCGCACACAAGCCTAAGATCACCATACGCAATGCCAAGTGTCGGCTTGAGTGGTGTAAAGCTCGCCGCCAATGGACTCTGGAGTAGTAGAAACACGTTCACGCTTCACCTTCTGGCAGTCTGGTGGACGAATCTGTATTTGGCATACGCCAGGACAACGCTACCTACATAGTGCCAACTGTAAAGTTTGGTGGAGGTGGAATAATGGTCTGGGGCTGAAAATGTCTCTATTTCCTCCAAGGTAGCCCTGAGGTTGTGGTGATGAATGTATAACAATGCACAACAGATCTTATATCAACTGCCTAATAACATAAATCCCTTCTAACCAATTGTTATGCTGTAGTTGTTTTCTATCCAACCATGGAATATTTTAGATAAACCTTGTATCCGGTCAATTAAACTCTCAGTGAACCGAGCCTCATTTGAGTTCAGTTGCCTGAGAGTCAGCAAATGCAACATGGTTAATAGCGTCATTTAGAGGGGAATGGAAGACATTGAGTGTGTCTCAAATGGCACCCTATTCAACTTTTTACCAGAGCCTTATGGACCCTGGTCAAAAGTAGTGCACTAGGTAGGGAATAGTGTGCCATTTGGGATGTATACATTGTTCCCATTGGATTGGGCTGATCTGATGGGGCTCGGTGAAGGGGAAAAAGGAGGAACATTACGAAGTGTAATTACTTTAAGCACCATTAGGAATGCAATAACTTGGAGTGTCTCGCTACAAGTCCAGCTAGGCTGGTCTGAATTGGACAGAGAAAAAGTTATGTTGTTTCAGTATACACACAGTCCTAATCAACTGACTAACTGTCTTCAGTTTACTTCATGAATTGACTGCTTTCAATAAAACATTTACCTAAACCCTGGTACCTGTAGTAGCCTGTTACTACACCTGAGGGTAAATTGCTACAGGCAGAAAGGTCTCTGCTCACCTTGCCATGTCATGCATCATCTTCTGTTTCGAACTAAATAGAAAGTAAATGACAGCAGCAAATACCAGTGTTTTGGGAATTACATCTGACAGCTGATTATTGTGGATGACAAATCATTCGACTGCAATGAGGCGGCAGGGTAGCCTAGTGGTTAGAGCGTTGGACTAGTAACCGGAAGGTTGCAAGTTTAAACCCCCGAGCTGACAAGGTACAAATCTGTCGTTCTGCCCCTGAACAGGCAGTTAACCCGCTGTTCCTAGGCCGTCATTGAAAATAAGAATTTGTTCTTAACTGACTTGCCTGGTTAAATAAAGGTAAAATTAAAAAAAAAAAAAAAATGAAGCATGGCTCCAATCGTAGACAGAGACCGGTTCTTTACCAATACAGTCATTTACTCACCACACTCTCTACAGTGTTCACTCCTGTCTGTGACCTCCCAGTAGGTAACATTCTCCCCAGCCAGTCCTGTGAAGCTTTTATTAGTGTCCCACTGAGAGGCTATGAAGGGTTACACTGTGAGGGCCGGTGTAGGCCCAGCAGGCACTGAGAGCTAGGGGTTGGGGTAATTGGGTTTACACGGCTCTCATAGCAGGCTGCCTAGTCTGGCACAGTGGTTTTTGTGTGTGTATGTACTTGTGTGTCAGTCTGTGTGTGTGGATGCGTTTTTGTTTGTGCGTGTGTGTGTGTCTCGTATGTGTGGTCAGTCCTCTCATGGCCTGCTGTGATGGGGGCCAGGTATCAGGGTGTTTGAAGTGAGAGTGTTATAGACTCATTGATCTGTGGCAGTCTCACAGGAGTTCATTGCTGAGACATGGAAACGGGAGGACTGCTACAATCAATAGACAGATAGAGCCCTGTGGCAGCCAGCAACAGTTTGGGTTCACTCTTCTGATCCAGGTTCTCTCTCCTCTGCTCACAGCCACCACCTCAGGAAATAAAAAACACTCTTTCTCCATCTCTCCCACTCAGAGGCGGTGGCAGTTGGCCCTGTAACTGAAAGGTTGCTGGTTCAAATCCTTGCTCAGAGCAAGGCTGTTAACCCCCAACAAGTACTCCCCGGGTGCTGATGATGTTGATTAAGGCAGCCGCACCTCTCTGATTCAGAGGGACTGGGTTAAATGTGGAAGACTCATTTTGGTTGAATGCATTCAGTTGCGCAACTGACAATGTATCCACTTTCCCTTCCCTCATCAATGTGGGATATATTTAGTTATTTTCGAAAAAAAATACTGCCCTTTGAAGGCCCCAAATGGTTTGCTTACCCAGTTCTGCGTCACATGGCCTTATGATTCCTTCTGCGTCGCTGCATTGGCTCCTTACCCAGAGTGGCTGTTTCTCTTGCCCATTAGAATGCATTACCTGACCCGAGACCAGGGATCAGTGTAGACCGGTACTATCCTGGGATCTGACAGAGCGGAGCGGTCTCAAGGTGGATGGGAATGGAAGCTCATCGACTTGATAAAAAATGCAAGTGTAATCACACTCACAAAGAGTTTGTCACCAATCTCCATCCAGTTTAGGTGTGAGCCGAGGACAGGAGCTGGCTGTGTGTGTGTTTATTGTGGTGTCTCAGAACAGGTTCTTAATAAGGAGAATGGGACAGTGGGTCCCCACGGAACGCGGCCCGCAACCGCCTTCAATGAAGACACAGTGAAGCCTGAAAAACGGGAGAGAAGGGAGGAAACTGAACATACTCTGCGGGTTGGAAAATCTGACAATTACCTTGCTTTATTGCCATGCCGGTCCAGATAGCACCATAATGTATGGGCCATATCAAAACAGTGAACGAGACTGGGTGGATGAACAAATGTGGTCGAGGCAAAATATCTCTCCATCGGATGCCAGGGGAAAAGAGTGGAGCCAGAGACCATTTTTTATCTCCCCTGCAGTCATTTTTATGTAATAAGCCTATTAAATGCTGTGGGCGTCTCATTCGTCCCTTGCCCCAGTGACGCATATTTGTCAGCGGAATGGGCTTTGCGGCGCATCCAGCATTATGGAAGACCCTTAGAGAAAACGGTGAAACATGTACTGGTTTCATGTGGTATATTTGTAATTACATCCTGTCAACAATGCCAAGAGAGGATAGGGTTGCCTGCCACAGACAGGGCTGTTTTTTCGGACTGTGCTTTTGTGTGTGGAAAATGTCCTTCCCTGTTGAAGGAATAACAAGAGAAGACACACTGAGAATAAATGAACAAGCAACATACATAAACCCACTCCAAAACCTTCACAGGGTTGATGAAGGCTTTACGTTTCTTCAAAGTCTACTATAAAATATCTCACTTGCACTTGACACCAAAATCACAATCTTCAAAATGCCCTCTTCTGGAAAAAAAAATCATGCTAACAACCTATTATTAGTTTAAAACCACTGTATCCAAACATTCATACATATTCAATCTTTATCAATTCCTAATCCACATCACAGGTTAGTTACGCACATCTTGAGACCTGCAATGGATTACATAATATTCAGTCATTATAAACTCATATCCATACAAGACCCATGTGCTAGTCAAAACGTTCCTCCTAGTCAGCTGGCTTAGTGAGTCAGGGTGGGACTGACATAGCACCTTTTGGTTCCACACAGATATATGTATTATACAGCAAAGAGACTAACCTCAGCCAGTTCATCAGAATCTGACAGCCACAGACACCTTACACCCACAGGGAACATTATAGCACTACCTGATTCACTCACAGCTCAGAGTTGAAATATAATCATGGCCATTCACAGCAACCACTAATGATCTTGGAGAGGTTTCTAAAAGAAAAGGCAGAGCCTCCCACGGTGTTGAGAGTTTAGGTGTATGTGTGTGGTTTCACAGTGGCAGATGATGGATGAGTGTGTGTGTGTGTGTGTGTGTGTGTGTGTGTGTGTGTGTGTGTGTGTGTGTGTGTGTGTGTGTGTGTGTGTGTGTGTGTGTGTGTGTGTCCTAGAGTTGGCTGATGTTTTGGCTGTAGGAAGCAGCATCTGTCTGATGGCAGTCTGGTGTATAATTGTAACGGAGCTAACTCATTATGATGGCACTCTCACAAAGACATTACCCTACACACAAAGGACAACCACTGGCAGCATCCCACCCCGCTAGTGAGGGGGGCTACTAGTCTTAACTAAATAACTTCTAAATAGACAAACTGTTGCTTTGTGCCACAGGTGTGACACTTCCTGGGGAAGCAAAATCACTTAGCAACCTCTGATTGCCCATGAGTCTCTCTGCCCTCACATCGTATCACAGTGATATGCGGAAACAGTGATGCAATACTGACAGTCTAGCTAGGTGATTTCTACTTCCACACATTGTCTTCGGATGTCCACACAGAATATCAGTCACGTACTTGATTGAGGAATATAGAACAGATTCCTTCTTTTCTTTCATCTCATTGTGGGTATGGGTCTCCATAATCTCGGAAACCTGAATTAAGATCTTGCATAATTGTGTCAGATATCAGATACTCGCTAACAGTAAGTTCTGGGGGGAGATGCATCAAGTAAGATACTTGACTGAGAAGGTAAAGCACCATGTGATAGCCTATATATCTTGTCAAAACCGCAACCTGATGCTAATTCTCATCAAATAAATGGGAAGTCAAATACGTGACAAATTGACTTTTTTTCAATTAATGTTATACTTAAAAATAAAAAAAATGCAGGACATTGTGTGGTTACAGGATGAGGGCTAAAGGGCCCAAATGCAGGACTTTCTAGCACAATTCGGGACAGTTGCTTGCCACGAGAGATTTGATCCTTCTATTATGGTCCTTCTTTCAACACCTCAGGCAAATAGTCTGATCAGCAGGCAGTGAACACTGTAGAGAGACACACAGAAGGACAGCTACACATTTATCAACATAATGAGTGTTCGTTTCCAGTCTGACTTTACGGTCCATATCACAGATGTAAAACTAATGGAATGCAGATCAAGTTCCAAGTTCAGAAACTTTATTGCCCATTTTAGAGTAAAAATGGAGATTGGTATTTAGATTTCACGTGGTTTGGTGACAGAAACACTGGTGATGGGACTTGGAATGGTCCGTTAGTAGTGAGACAGTTGTTAATGCAGTATGGAGACCCCGACTTTAATAAAAATTCAACTCAGATGATGCTGCAAGGACCATACAGATTTTATTTTCAAGTCAGTCACACTGGTGATTCAAATAATATTTGAATAGGCCCAACTGTGCATGCACTGCCCATCAGGCAATCCAGACAGACGCAACCAAACACTTAACCATATTTACTTTAAAATATATACTATTGAAGTCACCTACTAATATTGTGTCTAGCAGTGAAAGAAAGCAGCCAACTTCTCTCCGTCTTCTTTTTTTCTTTATTTTTGGGGGGAGATCGGGGTTATCACCATCAATTATCTCAGCCGCTCATTTGCTGACTCATTCCAAGAACAATTACTAGAGAGGAAAAGGGCAATAAATGAATGGACTTGTATTTTAATTAAAAGGGAATAGGCTCTTAACAGTGGAAGGGATATTAAATTAGATAAACTAGAATTACACAGCCATGCCTCATTGGCAAAGTATAATGGAGCATAAAGTAAATGTGTTCAGGAGGAAAGCCACTGTTGTACTATATAAAGACCTCTACTGATGTTGTGGTGGTGGAGGGAGAGCCACCATCATGCTATATAAAGACCTCTACTGATGTTGTGGTGGTGGAGGGAGAGCCACCATCATGCTATATAAAGATCTCTACTGATGTTGTGGTGGTGGAGGGAGAGCCACCATCATGCTATCAAAAGATCTCTACTGATGTTGTGGTGGTGGAGGGAGAGCCACCATCATGCTATAAAAAGATCTCGACTGATGTTGTGGTGGTGGAGGGAGAGCCACCATCATGCTATCAAAAGATCTCTACTGATGTTGTGGTGGTGGAGGGAGAGCCACCATCATGCTATAAAAAGATCTCTACTGATGTTGTGGTGGAAGATATGGGACCACTGTGTATGTGTGTGTTTGCGCGTGGGTAAACCTCAAACTCCTAAATCTCTTAACAAAACCAACAGATTCAAATTATGAATAGCGTACCTGACATGTATTGCCACATGAGGCATGATCTCCTCATCACAGTTCCAGTTGCTATGGCCTGTGTCGTAGCTGGGATGGGCCGTACAGACCTGGTTACAGATCTTCTTCCCACTGGTCTCACTCGGGTCCACCTCTGAGATCACATTGCTGTGCTTCGGAACAAACCGGATCTCCCGCACACGGTGCACCTCCATGAAGGACATGTCAAACTGTGGAGGCAGAGAGGGAGGGATGGAGGGAAGTTAGGGGAGGGAGGAATGGAGAGAGAGAGGGAGAGATGGATGGATAGAGGTAGGAATAAGGAGAAGGGAGTAAAGACATGAGGGGATGGATAGAGAGTAGGGAAAAGAGGCAGAAAAGAAGGGGTCAATCAACAGTGCCAAAGATCTCAATCTTTCACTGCCCCAGAAAACAATCTCTTTATCCCCCCCCATCACTACTCAGTTCCACTCCACAGACTGTCTGAGAGGAGAGGAGCGATTTATTCTCCATCAGACTTACTTTATGACTGGGCCTGGTTAGTATTCACACCAAGTTTCCCCTAAAAAGCTTTCTGTCAAAACTATGAATACACCTAGTGGCCTCTCACTCCTTGTTTCTCTCCTTGGTGGATGGGCTATGCAGATATAACAGAGGTATAATGCAATGAACATCCTACCATCCCGCGTGTGCGTGTGCATGTAGGAGGATGATGCAAGCTATCCAGAGCACTTTGTAGAATTGGGATATCACTTTGTAGAATTGGGATATTTACGAAAAGTGAGAGAGCAAGAGTGGGAAGCAAGAGCATGTCTGAATTGAGGTATACCCCGATTTAGAAAGAGCTGTGTCAGCAAACTAAACCATGAGGTGTGCAAGCAAAGTACAGGGAAACTCTCTCCCACTCAATCTCCATCTCTCTGTGAAAGCTGAGTAACCCATGACATGCAGTACATGGGAGTGACTGAGTGAGTAAGTGACTGAGGCATTCTCCATCTCCTCCTGAACTCCTTGTGACTTTCAAAAGTTTTACTGGCTTGATCCATAATACATTACCTGAGATTAATATGGTTTGGAAAAAAATCTGTATTTACTTAGCAAGTAACTTTGCTAAATCTTCTAACTTTTGGGGGGGAGGGGGTGATATCCCCCTCTGATTGAATCATCTTACATCTAATTATCTTTTATGATTGTCAAAATCAATAAATAATAGCAAAACAATTCTCATTAACAACTCAGAGTTCCCTACATGGTCATCCTTGTTGGTGTGTCGTATGAGGTGTCGGAGGAAGTCGAGGCGGGAAGCTAGGATGGGCAACAGACAGAGCCGGGTCTGACCTCCCTGAGGCCCTAAACAAAAATTCTGCTAAAGGGCCCTCCTACCTGAACCGTGAGCCATGTAAACCATTTGCCATTGCCACACAGTCACACCTGATCCCCCAGTGCTCCCACTACAATCCCCCTCCTTTAAAACAGTTTGCTCCACCTGTCAATCTAAGAATAAGTAGACCTATACAGACAAAGGTATAAACAAACAATTTTAATGAATAGAATATTTTCTATAGAATCTTAAGATAAGTGAATATTAACGTGAACATCAATAAGAAATTGTAGAAAATATCAAACGTAGAAAATAATCAAATATAACACTGAGCTTTGGCTCTGCTGCCTGGCAATTAGTCCAGTCCTCACAGTATTATACAATTAGCTTTGTCTATACAATGTAAACATAAGCCTATAAGCTCTGGCTGCAGCTGTATGTCTTAAAATAGTCAAATAAAACCAATACAGCTGTTTGATTTGCTTTGGCTATACAATGTAAACATAAACCTATAGGCTCTGGCTGCAGCTACATGTCTCAAAATAGTAAAATAAAACCTATACATCTGTGTGATTAACTTTGGTTCCCTCTGCAGTCTGGGCATTTCCAGCATCAGCACCAGTCTATCTGGACTGCCTGGAAGAAGTTGAGAAAGTATGTCACATAGTTAGTTAAGCAGTCATTTACACAAATGCACTTCTGCCATACAATCTTAAATGTCACGAAGAATGTAAACATTTCAATGTTTGAATTCAAATCTTACCATCAAAATATTCCTCTTCTGCACTTCGAGAAAAATCATCAATGATGTCATCATAGGACATGTGTTTCCCCACGTCATGATTTATGCTCATGATGGCCAGACCACACAAACGTTCCTGTGACATGGAAGACCTCAGGTTGTCACATTGGACGACGCTGGAGAGACGAAGCATGTATGGGGAGTAAAACGTTTCATAAAGAATGGACATGGAACGAGACAGTAACAGCGTCAGCAAACTAATAATACAGACATAAAAAACAATTCATGCAGAAGCGGGAAACAGAGGGGGGAGCGGGAGCAGACGTGACAGTATCCCCCTCTAAGGGCGCCACCCGGTGTCCCACCTGGGGGAACCGGCCCGAGGCATGGGCGCTGGGGCAAGACGGTTGGGGCTTGGAAGCGTGAGAGTCTGGCGAGCCGTGTGAGGCATGGAAGCCCGATGATCCGGCTGAGGCAAGACGCCTGTCAATCTCACTGCAGAGGGGGAGCCCGAAGATCCGGTGGAGTGTGAAGTTTGATGGGAAGCCGCTGAGCCAACCGAGGCAAGGAAACCGCTTAAGCCAGCCAGGGCGTGAAAGCCCGACGTGCTGGCTTATGCACTCCCGGGTCCATCGACGGCGGAATCAACCCCAACGTCACCAACAAAACAAAAAGCAAACAAAAAAGACTCTTGGACCGGCCAGGCGAACAAGAACTGACCGTCCGGCTGAGGCCCGACGGGAACAGACCTGTCACAGGTAGCTTTTGATGAGCTTTAATTTTGAAAAGCTCCTCTCTGCTGATGCTACTGTTACTGGTAGGGTGACTGCAATTCTTAGGGCTATCCAAAGGTTAGACTAGAGTTCCTCCAGGTTTTTCTCACAGAGAAAGGAAAGCAGCTCAAAGGCAGTCAGGTACATTCTGAATCTCGTGTGCCAGATCCATTCCACTGAAGGTTAGAGTGTTTTCAAGCTTCCATGCAGTGAACCTTTAAAGATTCACTGGACATCTGAGAGGCAGTGCGGAAGTTCAGCAGAACTCCATATTTGGTTTTCACCTGGTTGAGTGTTCCAAAACTCATGAATATCACAGCAGTGACATTAAGTAGTTGACTTGAAGGTTTTCAGTGCATCAGTCACTGGTTCATCAGCGACCTCATAGATGAAATGCCTCTTGCTGTTTCTCAGTCTCTTCTCTTTCAGAACATTCTCCACATTCATTTCTTCAAAAATGCTTTTGGTTGTTGTCTGGGTCACAGAGAATCCAGTTTCCCGGTATGTAGTGGGGGAGGCCTTTGCATTTGAGATTAAATTCACTGCGAATTTACTGAATTGAGACATATTGGAGGAGCTTGTTCACCTTGTTTGTCATTGTCAGTATCTCACACCATACAACACAGCAAATCAATAAGCGGTAGGACCCAACTTCCTCTGCAAGCACTTGTGCTTCCACTTTGGCCACAGGATCGTTGATCATCTGTCTGGCTTCCAGTAATGCCTCCCGAACCTCAGAAGCCTGATACCTGATTGCATGAACACTTTGGAGCCTACTCTCCCATCTTATGTCACTCCATGACTTCAGTTATGTTCACGTGTTTCTTAAAAACACTCTTAAGTGTGAATCTCTGAATGCTAGGCTTCTGCATCTTTTGAAGATTTGGCAGCATCTGCAATGATAAGGTTTAGAGTATGTGCTCCACATGGGACGATTTCTTTGAGCAGTCTGGCTTGTACTCCTTGGTGCTTGCCCTTCATGTTTGGCCCCATTATCATAAGCTTGCCCTCTGCAATCTTCAAATGGAATCTTCAGCTTGTTCAGCTTATCTAAGATGACAGTGGACAGGTTCAAGCCTGTTGTAAAACCTCAACATTCACAAAGCCGAGGAAGTGCTCCTTGATCTCTGGCTTTCCCTTTAAAGCCACACTTCTCAGAATAATTTACATTTTCTCCTGGTGACCAATGTCAGGTGTACAGTCCAAGATGATGAAGAAGTACTTTGAGTCTCTTGAGTCACTATTGCTTCCAGAATCTTGTCACTCACAATCTATATCAGCTCATTCTGTGTGCGCTTCCCAAGGTAATGAGCATGTGTCTCCATCTTTACTTTTTCTGAGAGATTTTCCATTATGGGGTCAAATTTGCTAGTAATTCAACCTCTTTTAGGAAGTTTCCATTATCTGATTGGAAGAATGCTAGGCTTCTTTCAGCCAGAGACTGGGTGATACTTATTAAACGTGTAAGGACATCCCGCTATCTTTCTTTCAGCCTCCAAAATTGTCATTTGTATCTGGTCGAGAGTCTGTCCCGACTTCGGCGCAGATCAAGTTCTCTCCACTTAATCATATTGTTTGTGTGTTCAGGACTACCCTCGTGGTGTTTCAGAATGGCGTTGATATTTGAGCAGTCATTCACGCCTTCCTTTATTATTTTATAGTCTTTTGTAGAAAAGAGCTTACAGCTAAAACAATACACAACTTGCTCAGCTCATCTTTCCCCCATTTGACAGCTGTCTCTGTAATAAGCCTGAATGGAAACCTCTTCTAGACTTGTCTTTAGGGTAAGAAAAATCCAGTCCTGGTTTGAATGGACCACTGAGCACTAACTCAGTCCTCATAAAGTCTGTTAAGACTGGGGGCCAATCTGCTGGGGCATTTTGTGGAGCAGCAACTGTTCTATTGCGGTCTGAGCTGCTAGTATCTGATGCTGGCTGTACACCTCTGGTTTGTGCTAGTACTGGCTGAGGCTGCCTGTACTTCACCTGGATCTGTGTTAGTACTGGCTGAGGCTGGATGTGGATTAACTGTGCTTGTACTGGCTGATGATCCAGCATCTCCTCTGCTGAGAAACGTAAGCATAGCACCTGTAAACTATAGATAACAATACTAGTATTAATTTTATCAGCTGCATCAGGCCCATTCAAACTGGCTCTCCCAGATTTCCTTTTATATATTTTCAAACATAAAATACTATTTATACTATGGCTTGGCTGAGTAATTTATGGTTATTATTTACTGAGGGATGTGTTTCCATATTGCCCAGTATGCCCAGCTAATCAACATTTTTAATTCAATATATAAATCAATAGTTAATGTCAATCCATTGCTTTCCATCTTGCATTAGTCCAGAGTTGTAACTAAACCTTGACCGAGTGACTAGATAATAATTTTCTTGTTTTAAAATGATGTGCGCCTATGAGGAGTACCGTCACTCCCATATATTTTCTGGACTGGTCCCCACAGAGGTTGCTGCTGGAAAGGCGAGGTTCATTTCGTGCACGCACATATGAACGCATGTTCACGCGCAACGCGGTTATCTTTTCCGAGCTGCAGTTTATAAACACCATTGTCCGTTGGCGTTTGTCAAACGTAATAAATAGTTTTATTTCACTCTCACTTTTGTTAGGCACAAGTTCACAGAACACAGCCTTGGAAGTGGCTGGCAAGCAAGCAAGACACAGACAGACCAAGAGATGCACTACCCAGCTAGGTTAGCAAGACAAACTAGAGAGAGATGCACTGCAAGCTAGCACATCAACTTAACGTTACTGCTATTTGCTGACATCAAACTTGGAGAGGAGAGAACACAAGTTTACCTGATTGCTGTTCTCACAATTCACTCTCATGGTGTTTTGTTCTCTCTTTTCGTGACCAGAAGGATACTTCCACTTCATCCTCTCATCGAAGTTGTAAACATTGACACCCGCTTTGACACAAGGGGGAGGCGGGCCCTGGCGTAATTTGCAGGGTCCTACTTGTGTAGTGAGTGTATAGGGCCGCCCGGTTCTGGCAACAGGCCTCTTGGGCTGCAAGGACAGGCACAGCTCATGCCGGCAGCGTTGATTGCTAGGAACTTCCCCCGGATCAACCGCCATACACAATCACCGCTCGTCTCTATAAACACAAGGAGTTGATCGATTAAATGTGTCATTCCTTTGGGGAAATTCTTCCTGCATTGCTGTGCCTGTAATACAGGAAGTACCAGCGACTCACTCAATACGGAAGTATTGATAACATGAATGCAACACTACAGGACTGTTTTGCTAGCACAGACTGGAATGTGTTCCGTGATTCATTTAAAGGCATTGATTAATACACCACCTCAGTCATCGGCTTCATCAATAAGTGCATTGATGATGTCGTCCCCACAATGACTGTACATACATATCCCAACCAGAAGTCATGGATTACAGGCAACATCTGCATCAAGCTAAAGGCTAGAGCTGCCGCTTTCAAGGAGTGGGAGACTAATCCGGACGCTTATAAGAGATACCGCTATGCCCTCAGACGAACCATCAAACAAGGAAAGCTTCAATTCAGGATTAAGATTGAATCCTACTACACCGGCTCTGACGCTTGTCAAATGTGGCAAGGCTTGAAAACTATTACGGACTACAAAGCGAAACCCAGGCGTGAGCTGCCCAGTGACGCGAGCCTACCAGACGAGCTAAATGCCTCTTTTGTGTTCGCTTCAAGGAAAGCAACACTGAAGCATGCACAAGAGCACCAGCTGTTCTGGATGACTGTGATAACGCTCTCGGTAGCCGGTGTTAACAAAACCTTTAAACAGGTCAACATTCACAAAGCTGCTGGGCCAGATGGATTACCAGGACCTGTACTCAAAGCATGCTTGTACCAACTGTCAAGTGTCTTCACTGACATTTTCAACCTCTCCCTGACAGAGTCTGTAATACCTACATGTTTCAAACAGACCACCATAGTCCCTGTGCCCAAGGAAGCGAAGGTAACCTGCCTAAATGATTACCGCCCCGTGGCACTCACGTTGGTAGCCATGAAGTGCTTTGAAAGTCTGGTCATGGCTCACATCAACAGCATGCTCCCCGACACTCTAGAGTCTAGAGTCTAGACCAACTCCAATTCGCATACCGCCCCTACAGATCCACAGATGACGCAATCTCAATCACACTCCACACTGCCCTTTCTCACCTGGACAAAATTAACACCTATGTGAGAATGCTGTTCATTGACTACAGCTCAGCATTTAACACCATAATGCCCACAAAGCTCATCACTAAGTGTGTACTTAGTCCTCTCCTGTATTCCCTGTTCACCCACGACTGCGTGGCCAAACGCGACTCCAACACCATCATTAAGTTTGCTGACGACACGACAGTGGTAGGTCTGATCACCGACAACGATGAGACAGCCTATAGGGAGGAGGTCAGAGAACTGGCAGTGTGGTGCCAGGACAACAACCTTTCCCTCAACGTGAGCAAGACTAAGAAGCTGATCGTGGACTACAGGAAAAGGTGGGCCGAATAGGCCCCCATTAACATCGACGGGGCTGTAGTGGAGCAGGTCGAGAGTTTCAAGTTCCTTGGTGTCCACATCACTAACGAACTATCATGGTCCAAACATACTAAGACAGTCGTGAAGAGGGCATGACAACAGCCCAGTACATCACTGAGGCCAAGCTTCCTGCCATCCAGGACCTGTATAAAATGCGATGTGAGAGGAAAGCGCATAAAATTGTCAGAGACTCCAGACACCCAAGTTATAGACTGTTTTCTCTGCTACCTTACAGCGAGCGGTACCGGAGCGCCAAGTCTAGGACCAAAATTCTCCTCAACAGCTTCTATCCCCAAGCCATAAGACTGCTGAACAATTCATAAAATCGCTACCGGACAATTTACATTGACACCCTCCCTTTTGTACACTGCTTCGCCCCCACTTACATGTACAGATTACCTCAACTAGCCTGTACCCCCGCACACTGACCGGTGCCCCCGCCTTGTTATTGTTATTCTTATTGTGTTACTTTTTATTATAGCCTAGTTGGTAAATATTTTCTTCTTCTTGAACTGCAATGTTGGTTAAGGGCTTGTAAGGGCTTGTAAGTAAGCATTTCTGTCACGGATCCCTTCAGAACTTTCATTGCGCACACCTGTCCCCTATTCCCACTGATTTGTACTGGTATAAGTGTGCCCTTTGGTTTCCATTGGGCTGTTGATTATTGTTACAATGTCCGTTGGTGTGTGTGAGTACCTGTGCTGTGAGTTTTGGGCTTTCGTGCCCTTGTGGATTGCGCATATGATTACGGGTCTCTTCCCATGTGTTAATCATTTTGCGCGTGTGTCTTTATTCGAGGTACTCCTCGCTCTTTTGTTTTGGGTTTCAACCCTGTGTTTTGTATACGTGTTTGTTTGGTCTTTGTCCCCGTGCTCTAACATGGCACACCGTAATTTGGGACGTAATTTTCAAAAACTTTTACGCATTCCTGCGGCTGTCTACTGAATCATTGTTATCAACGTGACAATTTCACTGTAAAGTCTACACTTGTTGTAATTGGCGCATGTGACAAATAAAGTTTGATTTGATTTGTAGAATGCTAGTCAAATATAAACACTCTTGTTAACTCTTTGGGGTACTCTAAAATCAGGAACAAGGCTGGACAAAATATTGTGTTATTACACTCTTGTGATGCCACTAGGTAACACTCAGGTGAATCAAAGTCTTCTGCCATTCAATTAGTGGTTGAGTGGTTTAATGGGGGATATACAGTAACTCCAAAATGCCTGAGTGTTTTACAATATTATATCTGATCCCAGGGGGAATATATGTGATCCGAGGCCATAAAAGCTTAATTCTTCTTCTTCTTATCTCATATAACAAAATCACAGGAGCTAAAACCTGAACCAACATGAAGTCCACGGGGATTAAAAAACAAATCATTGGGTATGTGTCCCATTTAATTGGAGGGTAAATGATTAGATGTCTTAAAAACGACCAATCTGATTATGATGAGACATTTACAAACTTTATTGTGGGACTTGGCATTGTCTTAGCTCGGGAACCTCTCAAGTGTCCCTCACACATTAGTATTTTGGGAGGCTTGTTTTCAATGAGGCACCCAGCCGGTGTCTTGCCCCATTGTTTAAGCAGTTGTTGGAGATTTCCTTGCCAAAATGAGCGCAGCAAGTTCCCCGCCAACTCTGATTAGTGGGGTTCGGTCTCCCTCTGTGTGTTTTGTGTGTGCGAGTGTGTGTCCCAGCTCCACAGGAACCTGTCGCCTCAGCCAGCGCTCCAGCCAGCCTCGACAGAGAAGCCTGAAATTAACACCAATTAGAGTCCCAGGAGAGGAGAAAGGGGATCTCTCTGTGGCTCTCAGTAAACATGACTTATCCTCCTATCTGCTGCTCGGAATAAACAAATGCTGGATGAGAAGAGAGTTTCCCATTTCCCAATAGTGGGGACTGTAGTGTGTGTATGTGCGGTGTTAGTGAGTTTGGGGGGGTAGATAATGGTTTGTGATGAGAAGAGTGGGCTGTGAGGAGTGTGTGTGTGTGTGTGTGTGTGTGTGTGTGTGTGTGTGTGTGTGTGTGTGTGTGTGTGTGTGTGTGTGTGTGTGTGTGTGTTCAACACCAAACAGTCTACTCTGACTGTCTGTAGGGTGTCATGGCAGTGAGGGAGAGACAGACAGACGAGGGACAGACATGGGGACAGGAAGGACATCATGCTTATGGCTGGATAATGGACAGCTTTATTAACAGACATGGCAACCGGGAAAAGACTACACACAGCACAGACTTACAGAGGGATATAACCTCTTACCCTTGTCAGAGTCCTCTTCAGCCATCTAGTAGACATGATCCCCTAAGAGGGGCTGCCTATTGTTGGCAACCTGCTCACAGATATGGCACCCAGTTCTGCACTTGACCTTGTCTCTATGTTTCCCCAGGTTTGTCCTCAGCGAGCAGGAAAGCGACAGTCCCTTCATAATACTGATGGGTCAGGAACATCATTAGACCTGCAACAGAAGCAGTGCGTGGCTTTGGAAATCATGATGGTGACATTGTGTGAAATATTTAGTTTCTCCACTCATTCTTCCCTTTCTCTGTTGGTCATATTTGGAAATAGATTTTTTTTTCAATTACATAACATAGTAACTAATAATAATACCATTCTTACATTGTTTGACTGCAATTGTAACTACATTTTAATAATGTGGTAATTACATTTTAATAACAATTATAACTCCATTATTTACCTGAGAGATCGTATCTGGGAGGCCCCATCCAGCACTTCCTCTCGCAGTCCGTCAGGAGGTCTCCGTAGAAACCGTATCCGAGCAGCGAGACTTACCTGAGGAAGGTGTTGTTGTGACGGACAGAACACACGTCCATGAGTTGGGAGTCACCTGGAGGAGGAACAAACAGAACAGACAGAAAGGGCCTTATTCAACGGGTTGGAAAATGTCACAGAGCACTCAAAATAGAATAGTATTGGAGTCAGAGTCAGGGTGAATTCCAATTCAATATCAGTCCCCCTTCTAGTAGCCCTTCTATTGTTATTTACTGCTGCTCTTTAAGTTGTTATTTAAGTTGTTATTCTTATCTCATACTTTTTTTAAGGTATATTCTTAAATCTGCATTGTTGGTTATAAGGGCTTGTAAAGTAAGCATTTCACTGTAAGGTCTACACCGGTTGTATGTGACAAATAACATTTGAATCAATTTTTTTATTAGGCAGAAAAGAGGTGATTATGTATCAGAGCCAAAGAAAGATATCATAGCCAATGGGTCTGTCTGGGTCTGGTCAATTAGCACTCACTACACAATAAATGAGGGGAAAGCGAGAAGCAGACCCTGCCTGGCACTTGAGAGAAATGTTCAGTTTTACTTTGAAATCTCTGATTTTATATTATGGTAATAGGTCTCTATCGACCGTGCACTACCGTTTAGCCGGGGGACAGTAATTTCAGGCATATCTGTCACAGTTTGATAATTCACTATCTGTTGAGACGCACCAACGACACCAAGACAGACTGGTGAGGAGACTAGGAGACTTATTTCCTATTTCCATCTCTACAGCTAGACAGCAGACTGATGCTAGGGATGCTTCCCAAATGGCACCCTATTCCCTAATAGGCCCTGATCCAAAGTATTGTACTATATAGGGAATAGGGTGCTATTTGGGATGCAAGCTAGATGTTTTCAGCTGACTCAGTGAACCGGGACAGAGCAGAAAGCAGCCAGGGAAATCAGCCCTGCCGTTTACAGATGGACACAGAGATAAGTACGAAGATGAGTTATCTTCCTCTCTTCATCATTGCTTAGTAATCACACTCCTACCTTTTCATATTGCTCTTATGAAGAATCTTTGACAATAACACAGCAGACTGATTTGCTTCTCCAATACTTTCTGAAAAGTTCTTGAATTTAAATGAAAACTTACTGTAGTGCTACAGACTGGTTTACACTTCCTTATTTCTTACTCAAGTGAAGACATCTGTATGAAGGAAGCCTGGCTGCCTTGGGTGTGTGACTGTGTGAGCCAAGCATGTACTCATGATCAAACAACAAATCTTAGCACCCAGCCAAAATATTCACAGAAGAGAGGAAACTAGCTACTCTCTCAGCTAAATATATCCCTCTGTGGATTTCCAGATTCTTATCGAAGAGATATTTTCTGCAGTTTTGACTCACTTCCTCATTTGAATCTTTCCAAAGCTTCTCTCACTATCTCTGTCTGCCTAACTAACAGACTAACAGTCAAGGTTCAGTCATTTACCTGAACATAGTACCTAGAAAATATGTGATAAGACAATGTGTTGAATTACACACAGCCACTAGGTATCTAAGTAGGTTACCTGATAAAACTGGGGGGACTTGGATACTCTAACCAAGGCTGTATGTGTGCTGTGTTGCTCATATTAGTCAGTGAAAGTCTATTTGATACTGAGAGGTTTTGCTCGCTATCTTACCACATGTCTAATTAATACATCATTATTACTTTGAGTTATTATTATCAGCCTCAAAAATTATATAATGATTGATTGATAGGTAACAATATTTAAAAGGTTTATACAGCCTGAGCAGTGGCAGCAGAAGAGGCCACACTTGACCTCATGAAACCTGTCAGTGAGAAACCAACCAAGGCAAATGCACAACAAAAACTGTGATACTGTGAGTCCTTTTCTCTAGATATAGATGTCAACTGGCTTATACTTTGGTGACAAAAAATGATTTCACCTTCATCTGACTGACCGGGAAAAGGCTGTAATTCTGGACCCCAGCAGCAGCAGGCACTTGATGCTAAGAAGTAGCATTAACCTATAGAATCACTGAAGCTATAGGAAAGGGAAAGGGGATACCTAGTCAGTTGTACAACTGAATGCCTTCAACTGAAATGTGTCTTCCGCATTTAACCCAACCCCTCTGAATCAGAGGCGGGGGCTGCCTTAATCAACATCCACGTCTTCGGGGAACAGTGGGTTTGTCACGACTTCTGCTGAAGTCAATGCCTCTCCTGCGCTGGGTTATGGTAACCCGTATTGTTATTTCGTGTTCACTTTGCTGTGTGTTTTACGTTCGCCTAACTAAAAGGCTCAGTTGGCTACCCAATATCTGCTCTCCTGCACCTGACTCCCTTACACCCATTTACGCATACCTGACAGGGTTAACTGCCTTGTTCAGGGGCAGAATGGCAGATTTTTACCTTGTCAGCTCGGGGTTCAATCCAGCAACCTTTCGGTTACTGGCCCAACGCTCTAAGGCCTAACCAGCTGTGATTTGATTCTCCTCCTCTATCTTCAACCTTAGGTATTGTGAAGTAAATGATTTTACGGTGGTGAAATATATTATTTTAAAAAGTGTCACGCAGCACAACAGGCCCCCTCTTAATGCAGTTTTGAGTGATAGAGACTTCACAACCCCCTGTAGGACCCCGTGTCCCGTTGCTATTGGGATTCCTTCCCGTAACTCAGCAACAGCCAGATAACAGAACACGGGAGCTGAAGGTAGCCACTGTGAGAGTCAATCATAGCCATGGCCACTAACAGTTATAACACAGTCTATGTGCTATAACTGGCCTTTACCTTACCTTCTCCCCTTCTTTCCTCTTCTCCTTTTCTCCCCCCCTCACCTGCAGGGATGATTCCAATGCGGAGCACACATGAAACCAGGTCCTGGTTCGATTGGTTCTGGTCCACTCTGGAATCATTCTGGGTCCAGGCCGTGGACAACCTCGCTGAACATCCCGTCCCCTCCCACACACACCACCCTGATCAGGGACACACACACCCACGATGCATGAAAACACTACTTTGAGACCAGCCTTAGTGTCTATTGTTTTTTGTTATTTCCCTTCAATTTGTGTCCTATTAAGACCTAGACAACCAGGTGAGGGGATTTCCTAACTAATCAGTGACCTTAATTGATCAATCAAGTACAAACCCGTAAAAAAACCCGCAGACACTCTGTCCCCCTAAGCTTTCGTCTTAATGTTGTTGTTGCATTGATGCTGCCATTAATGTCCACTTTGCTCTCAGCAGTCCCCTTTCCTCAGATATGAATGCATTGTGGTTGGACATGGACTGTTTTGTACGGAAATCTTCACTTAGTGTTTTGCACCAACAAAGTCATTTCTGACCGAGATAATAAAGTCTATGCCAGGTGATTGAAGTGTCTTCCTGCAAGGTCTACAACTCACCCGTCACATTGCTTCAGATCTACCTCCGTCTTCAAGTGATCCCTGGCATGATTGGCACTCTCCGTAACTATGGCAACAAGTTATATGGTCAGTATTAGAAACCCATGACGAATATCTCACAAGCTTGTCAAGATGTTGCACATACAACACAAAATAGTTAAGCCAAGAATCCTGCACACAGTATTTCTCCTCCCATTGTCTAAAAGGAAAAAAAGGTGTTCCAACTAATGGTGAAATGCCCACACCAATTAAAACACCTTGAGCTATGGGGCTGGGTCCAGACTTAAGCCCATGACGGTTCTATGGTCGCGAGCTGCCAATACCCTAGACCAGGGACTGGCAACTCCAGTTCTCGGGGGCCTGATTGGTGTCACACTTTTGCCCCAGCCCCAGCTAACACACCTGACTCCAATAATCAACTAATCATGATCTTCAGTTTAGAATGCAATTAGTTTAAATCAGCTGTGTTTGCTAGGGATGGGGAAAGGGTTAAACACCACTCCAGCCTCTGAGGACTGGAGTTGCCCATCCCTGCCCTAGACAATCCTTGATCTTCCCAACCTATGTGATGCCTCCCCCTGCCAGTACCCTAGACCCCTCAAACTCAACTCTGGACCTCGAAGCCAGTTCCAGTACGTGTTTTCATTATTCCCCTCTAATCAGGGTTCACGATTTAGACCTGGCATAACAAGTGGGTGCAATTAATTATCAGGTAGAACTGAAAATCAGCAGGCTCAGGACCTCATAGGGTGAGAGTTGAGTACCCCTGCCCTAGATGATCCATGATCTTCTCAAAGCATCCCACGAATCATAGATGTGTTTGGAATGGATTCTCATGTTTATCGACTATCACAGCTTCCATTAGTGTTCCCTTGATGGATGGTGCTATAAATAAAACCATATTCTTGGGAGTGGTTGGCGGGTATAGGCTGTTTGCCAAGTCAACAAATAAATATTTGCCGGCCATAAATGCTCATTTGTTATTTAAATGTTAATGTAGGCCCTATGACAGTAAGTCACTGATCACGTCGGTGGAGATGGAGGCTCGGGAGAAGAGTGGTGCTGCTCTCTGCTCGTAAAGCCGCTTCCCACGCTGTTTTCCACCGTAGGGATTGATGTACACTAGCAAGCGTTTCGGTCGGCTGCCTGCAAAGTGAAGAAGAGTCTGGTTTGGTCATTAAAACGGAGGACTCAACATTTAGTTTAACGGATGGTAGTCTGTGACTGTCTGACAACTTCATGAAGTTTTCATTAACCAACAAAACTTTACAGAAATGCTCCGTCATCATCAAACTGAATTCCTCTGACTGATTCTCTTAATGTTCTATGGGAATAAATTGTTGGGATATTGAAGGCTAGATGAGCAAAAAGCATTGGAAAGGTACTTCTTTGTAAGATGCTAAATAGTATGCTAATGGTTTGGGTAAATGGTCCCACATTACACAGACAACACATTTATAGGGTTAGGCCTTCATAGATGTTTCACAAATTATGAACCTTTAAAGTTGGCGTTTGTTTAAAGTAGAGCCAGTAAAACAGTCTGCATTGAAAGAGGACACACTGAGTAGTGAGAGCTGGTTTTTGATGGTCTGGACCCACTGTTGACGCTGTGCCTCATCCAAGCAATGGAAGAGGATGTCTACACCGCCAGCAGGGATATTTGGTCCTCTCCATGTAGGACACTATAATTAGAAAAAGGTAAGAGAAATAGAGAAAGAGAGAGCGATAAAGACAGAGACTGAAAAACTGTAAAAAGTCCAGAAGGATTCTATCATTCCAACAAAAAAAGGAATTTCTGTCTTGTTAGGGTAGATTAAACAAAACAAAGATTTCTGCCTCCACAAACCATCCCATGCCAGATGATGTATCCCTCCACTACCTGTGAATGCAGACGGATACAACAGAACTTTATGCTTCCTTCGACCATCTTAGTTTGTTTGGTCGTCTTCTTTGGTCTCTCTGGCACCAACTATCTCAGACACCAGGAGAAAATGATGGTCTGCTGTAAACGTTAAGAAACAGCACAGAAAAACAGTTTAGTGGCCCATAATAACACATCAATTACAGAAAGGACAGTTTGACCTGCGGTCAGGATTAACAATTCAACGATAATAGAGATATGATATTAAAAGGCAAAGATAACCTGGGGTTAACTTGGGCATATTTTTAGGGTCATATTCCCAGTGGTTGTATGACTTAAATCAAGGAACATTGTATCTGTCTTGGGACCATGTGAATGCTTGGAATGAGCTTTCCTGTTTTGTTGACTTTCCTATTTATTAACAGGCTGTGGGCACTACAGTTTGCGTCACTGGATGCCAGTAAACATCTCATGTGACTGTGACATACTGGGGGAAGGGTGACAGTGGTTATGGCTTTGTTCAAGGGAGTGGAGGGTTTAGACCAGGCACTAGGTGACGTTAATCATCTACCTCATAGTCATACACAGTTACCACCTAACGCTGACATACATAAACGTCTAGGTCTACAGTACAGCCTAACCTGCGTCATGATGAAAGCTTTTGGAGGAAGTTAGCTGACACCATGAAAATTATAGAGGGCAGCAAAAACAACACTTGAAGAATGGGTGCCCTCTGGATGAATTTGGACTGCGGGTGATTTTGTTTGGCCCCCAAAGTCCTGACCCCCCCCCCAAAAAGTGTTTAATTGTTGTTGTTGTTGGGCATAAAAGACAATAAAACACCCTGAAATAAAGAGATATATGTGAACGTACACAAATGTAAGCAAGGTTTGAAATCATTGTTTTAGTCAAAAGTTATATCTGTTTGGGAAATATGTTCTGACCATCCTCTCAGGAATCTAGTTGATTGAAACCTGCCATTTGTGTGTGTTGTACCTTTTAGTGTTGTGATATAGGCAGTCAACCAACTTACATCCGCTCGGTCAAGTAGTATAACAATTGGTTTTATTTTTATTTAGCCTTTATTTAACTGGGCAAGTCAGTTAAGACAAAATTCTCATTTACAATGACGTCCTACACCGGCCAACGCTGGGCCAATTGTGCCCCGCCCTATGGGACTCCCAATCACGGCCAGTTGTGATACAGCCTGGATTCGAACCAGGGTGTCTGTAGTAACGCCTCAGTGCCTTAGAACGCTATGCCGCTCTGGAGCCTATATCTAGTCATAATATCACACATTATTCTCAACATAAAGAAGAATGGAGCTTTCGAAACATTCCAGTACTGACAATGCTAAACAATGCGAAGGGCGGTGTTGCTTGTACATTCTCCAGTATATCAACAGGAGAGGTTATTCTTTAGTCACATGTGGACTCTGATTAGTGAAAGCAGAGCGATGGGATGGGTGACTCGAGGTTTACAGCCCGTCATAATCATAAGGTCTTGGGCTGAATCTGTTGTATCACTGTGACGCTATGGCTCTATGTATGACATGATGGAATAAACCAAACTTTGATTCACTCCACTAAAAATATAATTAAATACATTGATCAAACACTATGCTAGGCTCCTATTTTTTTTGTTCAAACGGGTCAAATAAGAGAGGTGCCTGAGAAGCAGTCAGGCCGTCTCTCGGGCACCCTAGTATGAAGACGAAACCCTCACTAAACTGGAACGTTCCGGTGGAACAATGGCTGACATTTCAACAGACCCAAAGATGCTCTGCCTTTACATGGCATAACGCCTAAGACCAACAACAAAAAATCTGGTCAGCAAGAAACTGTCAAGGTGAGGATAAGTGAACTACAGTGTGACGTGTGCATTGCCCAGCCTCAGTCTTCTGTGACTGGGTCTTCTTCTTCAAGATATGTCAGCATTAGGAGCTGATGATTATAGAGCAGACCCAATTTGCGTAAAGCCTCTAAAGCAGGCGGCTAAGTAAGCACGGCCTTGAATCACTGGCTTGCACAACTGACTCACCTACCACGCTGAACACACAACCCAATTAATGTTGCTGGACAGTATGTGACCAGACCTGATGGTGTGACACAGGTTAGAAAACACAGGAGCTTTTTCCACACACAATTCACTGGTCTGGCACAGCTATAACCAAGAGAAGT
Organism: Oncorhynchus nerka; assembly: GCF_034236695.1. Classification (NCBI taxonomy): domain Eukaryota; kingdom Metazoa; phylum Chordata; class Actinopteri; order Salmoniformes; family Salmonidae; genus Oncorhynchus; species Oncorhynchus nerka. The sequence goes on from NC_088403.1 coordinate 37,070,689, forward strand.
TGTCTGACAACTACTGTGTATAGAATGCACAGGATTTCGAGATTGTATTGGCACCAAGACCTAACTGGGACCCAGAGTTTTTATAGTCAGGTCATATGGTCAGGAAAAACAACTTAGTCCTAATGAGTACAGTCAAATATAACCAAGCGAAGAAGTGTGAATATTATCTCATTATATCTGGCTTATACAAACATCCCAAAGGGGGAATTGGCAGTCCTCCAGCTACAACTAAAATGTAGAACAAATCCATAAAAAGGTGAGCTGTGTAAAACAAAGCTTGTTTTTTTAATAAAGTACCAACAAAGCAGTTTTTAACCTCAAACCCATTGCTACTTGGCCTGATAATGGGATATTACAATTTCTAAATGATAACCTTCCTAAGTTCCCCTATGTCACCCCGCTCCTCTGCACACTCCACTGGCTTCCAGTCAAAGCTTGAATCATCTTCAAGACCCTGGTGCTGGCCTACGGAGCAGCAGGGGGAACTGCACCTCTTTACCTTCAGGCTATAATCAAAACCTACATTCCAACTCTCTTGGCCCTCCCACCCCTACGGGAGTGCAGCTTCTGCTCGGTCAAAGCTCTTCTCTGTCATGGCACTCCAATAGTGGAACAAGGCAAGCTTCCCCCTAAAGTCAGGACAGCGGTGTCCCTGCCTATCTATCGATAACGTCTGAATGCCACCTTTCCAACAAGTCAGTTCATCAAATTTCTGCCCTGGTCAATTGTAAGTGCTGTTATTGTGAAGTGAAAACGTCTAGGAGCAACAGTTGCAACGCTCACTACTGAGTTCCAAACTGCCTCTGGAAGCAACGTCAGCACAATAACGATTCGTTGGTAGCTTCATGAAGTGGCCGAGCAGCAGCACATGATCACCACGCACAATGCCAAGTGTTGGCTGGAGTGGTGTTAAGCTCGCCGCCATTGGACTGAAGCAGTGGAAACGCATTCTCTGGAGTGATGAATCACACTTCACTATCTGTCAGTCTGACAGATGAATCTGGGTTTGGCGGATGCCAGGAGAACTCTACCTGCCCCAATGCATAATTAGTAAACAAAGTTAATATCCGTAAAATCACTATAACTAAATGGTTATAGTCCACCATTATTTGTTATTTTCATTATCCTCCCTCTTCTTGAGGGAGAGAAAGTAAAAAATATACTTAAGGTATGTGTGTTTTTGGTAACGGAACTACACGGCACAAGGTAAACAATTTTTACATAATGACATATAAGTGTTGATATTAGTTGTCAGGGGTTTTACATCAACATTATTGTGTTTGGATGTATTTCTGATACCATTTAAACTTTTTCTGGTAGATTCTATGATCCCTTTCCCCTCTATTCATCCAGAAATCAAAGCCTTTACTTATGCTTAGTTTTACTGGATGGAAAATGTTTGAGAAATGTATCTATGCCTGCATTTTCGAAACAATACAGACTCTTAGCTTTCATTTGACACACAATTTGATATGCACCTATGAACTTCATCTGTTGGTGCTCATGAGTCCTTTTCAATGGAAATGCCCTAATGAGTTATTAGCCAGGTTAACACCCCGACTCCCCCGGTCCTTGTTTAGTTTACAGATAAGGACATTGACCCTTTTCGTCAGTGTGCTGGTCGAGGGTATGAATCTGTGTGTTTGATATTGCTAGGTGAACATTGACCTAAGAGCTTTAGAGGGTTATTAAAGGACTTTTGGTTCCACTTAGAGAAAGGCCAATGGCAGTGTGCAATGTGCACAGATCCCGTTGAAGGGATCAAAATCGGCAACATCCGGTGAAGCTGGAGCGTGCCAAATTCAAATGACAAAATCGTAATATTAAACATTCATGAAAATACAAGTGGGCTCGCTATGTTGCTTTGTATTTTTGTAATTTTGAGTAAAGTACGTTGATTACTCATATCTGCTGTCCTGAGCCTGACTCTCTACACCAGCTACACACAGGACCGTTACATTATACATTTACTTTTACTCTATGGACAATTCCTTCGAACTCATGACTAGGTTTTTGCTTTGACATGCACTGTCAACATTGAAACCTTATATAGACAGGTGTGTGCCTTTCCAAATCTTGCCCAATCGATTGAATTTACCACAGGTCTGAATACTATTTTTTATTTTTACAAATTTGAAAACATTTCTAAAAACGTGTTTTTGCCTTGTCATTATCGGGTATTATGTGTAGATTGATGAGGGACAAGCATAATATTAGAATAGGGCTGTATGATAACAACATTTTTTAAAGTCAATGGTTCCCCCTCAATGGAAGCTCTAACAATATTGAATGATTACATTTCTCTAAAATAGGCTACAGGCTACATGTGCACCACCAAGTTAGAACAATAGGCTTAGTTATGAGGGGGAAAGGGACCAAATTATTAGGGTGAGGCACATGGGCTGCTAACAGCTTACTACACAACATACAATTAGTATTACTTTCTTAGCTACAGTATATAAATTCAGCAACAACAAAAAAAACGTGTTCATGATTTTTAATAAAAACTGAACACAAGAACAAAAAATAACAAAGCGGCACAAACAAAACAGTTCTGTCTGGTGCAGACACATAAAACAGAAAATAACTTCCCACAAAACACAGGTGGGAAAAGGCTACCTAAGTATGGTTCTCAATCAGAGACAACGATAGACAGCTGCCTCTGATTGAGAACCACACCCGGCCAAACACACAGAAATAAAAAACATAGAACACAAAACATAGAATGCCCACCTCAACTCACGCCCTGACCAAACCAAAATAGAGACATAAAAAGGATCTCTAAGGTCACAACGTTGAGACTGGTGTTTTGTGGGTATAATTTAATGAAGCTGCCAGTTGAGGACTTGTGAGGAGTCTGTTTCTCAAGCTAGACACTCTAATGTATTTGTCCTTATGCTCAGTTGTGAACCGGGGCCTCCCACTCCTCTTTCTATTCTGGTTAGAGCCAGTTTGTGCTGTTCTGTGAAGGGAGTAGTACACAGCGTTGTATAAGATCTTCAGTTTCTTGGCAATTTCTCGCATGGAATAGCCTTCATTTCTCAGAAAAAGAATGACTGTTGAGTTTTTTTTGTTTCTGACCATTTTTAGCCTGTAATCGAACCCACAAATTCTGACGCTCCAGATACTCAACTGGCCAGTTTTATTGCTTTAATCAGGGCAACAGTTTTCAGCTGTGCTAACATAATTGCAAACAGGGTTTTATAATGATCAGTTAGCCTTTTAAATTATAAACTTGGATTAGCTAACACAACATGCCATTGGAACACAGGAGTGATGGTTGTTGATAATGGGCCTCTGTACGCAAATGTAGATATTCCATAAAAATCCTGTTTCCAGCTAATAGTAATTTACAATATTAACAATGTCTACACTGTATTTCTGATGAATTTGATGTTATTTTAATGGACAAAACATTTGCATTTCTAAGTGACTCCAAACTTTTGAATGGTAGTGTAATTAGTTTATTCGATAAATAACAGTCAAAAGATTCATGAAAGTAAAGTCACGACAGTGCCTTTGCATGGTAGGCTAGGGCACATATCAAACTTCTCATCCGGTCTTGCTTGACTGATAACCAACATTAGGCTGTGTATCTCTGAAATATGCCACATCTCATCACATTTAGATAAGGAGGAAGGTTCACAGGTTTGCGAGGGCAGGATTTATCAGGCCATCAATGGTCGAGAAGAGTATTCTCAAATGAGTCTGATTAAATCACGTTACAAAAATGTGCCTGTGCCTTGTAATTGCTTTGTAATATATGCCAAGTTTCTCTCTCCGAATATCATAATGGACCTGCAACTTTGACCTTCTCTACTTCCACTCTGCCTTTCTGCAATTTCTCTTTAATGGATTAGTTTCCTCACTCATCCAAGGGGCTCTCCATTTTTATGTGGCCTTTTTCAACTTCGCTGGAGCTATGGCATCAATGGTTGTCCTTAATTTGCTATTAAAGTTATCAACCAAATCATCACAAGAGGATTGCAGAATAGGTGGTGGAGTATTATTCATACACTCAAAATCTGTAGCAACTTCAGAGGTAAGATTACGTTTTAATAATGCGTTCAGTATTACACTGTGCTATGGGCAACAAGGTACTAAAAAATACAGTGGTGATTAGATAAAGCAACATCAACAATAGAGGATATGTCAGTAGAAAGCCCCTTGGTAATAACCAGGCCCAGAGTATGGCCGCGTTATTGGTGGGCCAAGTAACATGTTGGATAAAGTACATAGAGCTCAAAAGATTCATAAATTCAATGGCCTTAGAGACAGTCTCTTTGTCAACATGAATATTAAAGTCGCCCAACACAATGATTTTATCATAGTACTCAAGGACATGCGATCAACTTTGCGCTCAGTAATGAGGTAATTTACGAGAAAGAACAATCACTAAATGATTAACATTACAAACACGTTTTCTGACAGTCTCCAATCTATCAGAATGGTAGGAGATGACAGTTTGTACCGTATAAACTCAATAGAAGGATGAGTTAAAGGAACGTAAAATAAAATGACTCACAATAACCATAGTGCCATTTCTAAAGGAGTTGATATGCTTGCCACGTCCTCTCTTGATTTTTCTGACAGGGAGAACTGGAATACTACCAGACCCTGTCTGTCTCTAAAACTCGATGTTGCTGGAAAAAATCCTGGAACCCCTGCAGTTAGGATGAGTCTCTTTTAAAAAGTGCTGGTTGCTCCCACATCAAATCAAAGAGACATTCCTGTCGTTGGAAAGTTTCTATAGGTACTCGTTCAGGGCAAAGAATTGGCTAAAATGTTCCGAATCCCTTCAGTAGCACTGGAGGGGGCCAGAGATAATTATTCTCTTCCCTGTGCTAGCGAGGGTGTTTAAAAATGTTTGCAGTCCTCCCTCAGTTCCTCAGATCGCCTAAAACGAAGATTGTTAAAACCTACGTGGGTGAGGATGGCGTCAATATTGGGGTAGTTGGCCAGAACCGTGGGCAGGAGGGAGTTGACGTCATGGACATGGGCTCTTGGGTGACAGTGGACCTTTGTTGATCCACAGTTCAATAGGCAGGCCAAAATTTCTCACCATCGAGTTTCCCATGATGGTGGTCGTGATGGAATCCGATGGGGAAGAGACCTGCTGAACTGCGGTGGCTGTTGTGGAGTGTGCCACTGGGCGGCCACCGGCTGTTGGTATATACCCAGGATCCGTGCTGACTCCCGGGGCTAGTAGATCCGTCTCAAGTGGGGGAAAGCTGTTTGATAGCTGGGTCAGATCTTCTCGGATAGATGAAGAGTGGCCAGACTGCCTCCCCGATCTCCCACGCCTTGTGAGTTTCCAGTCTCCCATGGGCTGCGGAGTTGAGCTTAACATCTGTCTGTTGGATTGGGACAACGCCACCCTACTCGTCAACAGCTTTGCTATAGGAGGCATTTTAAAACTGAGATTCGGTTTGCCTGGCTTACAGCAAGGTCGGTGTACTTAGAAAGCAGTTTATCCTTTTTCACAGCCGAGCGAACAGCCAGAGGATCTCTTCCCTAAGCTGCTTGACGGTGGTGCATCTTGATGGTGGTGAAGACAAATCCATGTCTATTTCCCAGTTCCACCTTATCTTCATTGTGTAATTGTGTGGAAAACATCTGACACCTGACACGTTTGTGCCCAGCTGTGGAAAAAACACTGGTGGGCTGGCACTGCTAGCGTTAGCCTGATCTGTTTTCATGTTGCCTAGCAGCTAACTGCTACTTAACAGGAATCCGGGAGAAAAACTTGCGGTTCCAGCCATAAAGCCTGACCGCGTTGCGGAATCGGAAACTTGCGGAAACTTTAGCTATGATTAAAAATTATTTAATTAAAGAATGTGAAATGTCAGAATAATAGTTGAGAATGATTTAATTCAGCTTTTATTTCTTTCATCACATTCCCAGTGGGTCACAAGTTTACATACACTAAATTAGTATTTGGTAGCATTGCCTTTGAATTGTTTAACTTGGGTCAAAGGTTTTGGGTAGGCCTTTCACAAGCTTCCAACAATAAGTTGGGTGAATTTTGGCCCATTCCTCCTGACAGAGCTTGTGCAACTGAGTCAGGTTTGTAGGCCTCCTTGCTTGCACAAGCTTTTCAGATCTGCCCACAAGTGTTCTATAGGATTGAGATCAGGGCTTTGTGATGGCCACTCCAATACCTTGACTTTGTTGTCCTTAAGCCATTTTCCAACAACTTTGGAGGTATGCTTGGGGTCATTGTGCATTTGGAAGACCCATTTGCAACCAAGCTTTAACTTCCTGACTGATGTCTTGAGATGTTGCTTCAATATATCCACATCATTGTCCAACCTCACGATGCCATTTATTTTCTGAAGTGCACCAGCCCCTACTGCAGCAAAGCACCCCCACAACATGATGCTGCCACCACCGTGCTTCATGGTTGGGATGGTGTTCTTCGGCTTGCAAGCATCCCCCTTTTTCCTCCAAACATAACGATTGTCATTATGGCCAAACAGTTCTATTTTTGTTTCAGCAGACCAGAGGACATTTCATTTGTCCCCATGTGCAGTTGCAAACCGTAGTCTGGCTTTTTTATGGCGATTTTGGAGCAGTGGCTTCTTCCTTGCTGAGGAGCCTTTCAGGTTATGTCGATATAGGACTCGTTTTATTGTGGATATAGATACTCTTGTACTTGTTTCCTCCAGCATCTTCACAAGGTCCTTGCTGTTGTTCTGGGATTGATTTGCACTTTTCACACCTCTCCTTCCTGAGCGGTATGATGCGTACTATTGTTTGTACAGATGAACATGGTACCTTCAGGCGTTTGGAAATTGCTCCCAAGGATGAACCAGACTTGTGGAGGTCTACAGTTTTTTTTTAGGTATTGGCTGGTTTATTTTGATTTTCCCATGATGTTGAGCAGAGGCTCTGAGTTTGAAGGTTGGCTTTGAAATACATCCACAGGTACACCTACAATTGACTGAAATTATGTCAATTAGCCTATCAGATTCTTCTAAAGGCATGAAATCATTTTCTGTAATTTTCCAAGCTGATTAAAGGCACAGTCAACTTAGTGTGTGTAAACTTCTGTGATACAGTGAATTATAAGTGAAATAATCTGTCTGTAAACAATTGTTGGAAAAATTGTAATCATTGTAATCATGCACAAAGTAGATGTCCTAACCAACTTGCCAAAACTATAGTTTGTTAACAAGAAATGTGTGGAGTGATTGAAAAATTACTTTTATTTACACCATCCCAAGTGTTTGTAAACTTCCGACTTCAACTGTATTTCGTGAATCGTCCAAACCTCTGATATTTTTTTAATATATTACTTTTAGGCCATTTTAGGCCACTTGCCCAACGCTCTTAAGTCCCACCAACCGACCTAGTCCTGATTGCGGTAGGTTGTTATGTCCCGCCAACCGACCTATTCATGATTGCGGTTGTTATGTCCCACCAACCGACCTAGTCATGATTGCGGTAGGTTGTTATGTCCCACCAACCGACCTATTCATGATTGCGGTTGTTATGTCCCACCAACCGACCTAGTCATGATTGCGGTTGTTATGTCCCACCAACCGACCTAGTCATGATTGTGGTAGGTTGTTATGTCCCACCAACCGACCTAGTCCTGATTGCGGTAGGTTGTTATGTCCCACCAACCGACCTAGTCCTGATTGCGGTAGGTTGTTATGTCCCACCAACCGACCTAGTCATGATTGCGGTAGGTTGTTATGTCCCGCCAACTGACCTAGTCATGATTGCGGTAGGTTGTTATCCTCTTGCTCCTACCTGGCACGCAGGCGTCCCATCTAGAGATCTGGAAATGCAAATGCGCTACGCTAAATGCTAATAGTACTAGTTAAAACTCAAACGTTCATTAAAATACACACGTATTGAATTAAAGCTACACTCGTTGTGAATCCAGGCAACAAGTCAGATTTTTAAAATGCTTTTCGGCGAAAGCATGAGAAGCTATTATCTGATAGCATGTAACACCCCAAAAGACCCGCCGGGGACGTAAACAAAATAATTAGCATAGTCGGCGCTACACAAACCGCACAATAAAATATAAAACATTCATTACCTTTGACCATCTTCTTTATTGGCACTCCTAGATGTCCCATAATCACTATTGGGTCTTTTTTTCGATTAAATCGGTCCATATTTAGCCTAGATATCGATCTATGAAGACTGTGTGATAAACGGAAAAAAATAGCGTCTTATAACGTAACGTCATTTTTTTTAATTAAAAAAGTCGACGATAAACTTTCACAAAACACTTCGAAATACTTTTGTAATGCAACTTTAGGTATTAGTAAATGTTAATAAGCGATCAAATTAATCACAAGACGAAGTATATTCTATAGCTGTCCGTCTGAAAATACTGTCCGGGTAAATCTCAACCAAAATATCCGGTCGGAGACCTGAAGAAAAAGCCTGTCTCTTGTTCGTTTGACCAAGAAACAAAGACTAGGCAAATGACAAGACTGTTGACATCGTGTGGAAGCTGTAGCTACTGCAACCTCAGCCCCATTTAATGTTGATCGCCTATAACAATGGGTTGAAGTGGCGGATGGATATATTTTTCCATTTTCAGTGATCAGATTTTCCTCCACTTTTCGATGAAACACACGATCTGTTATAGTCACAGCCGTGATTTAACCAGTTTTATAAACGTCTGAGTGTTTTCTATCCACACATACTAATCATATGCATATACTATATTCCTGGCCTGAGTAGCAGGGCGCTGAAATGTTCCGCGATTTTTAACAGAATGTTCGAAAAAGTAGGGGGTAGGAGTAACAGGTTAACCACTAGACTATCTGCCTCTATGTACAGGAAATTATCATCGCTCTGACTGTTCATATTATTCCGTGTTTAAGTGCTAGTCTGAACTAGGAAACTAGGAATGTCCGACTTGCTAACTGCTTTTCGTTAATCACGTACTGCGTTCAATGATGTCGGACATTTCCTCTTATTAAAAAACCCCAGAAGAAGCTAAATCAACGGCTATAGATGGACTTGTCTTTAAAAGGAAGCGTCCTAATAACCAAGGCTGAAAGTATCTCTAGGCTAACATATGGCGCTCAGTTTTTAGATCTTGACAGTAAAATAAACAAGGAGATAGACCAGATGCTTTTCAGCTTTCTGTGTAGAAACCGTACCCATTACACCAGGAAAACTGTTGTAATGAACACTTGGTGGACTGAATTTTCTGGACTTTACTACCTTAAATAATACTTTTAAGATCAATTGAATAAAACAATTCCTAAGAAGACCTACTTCTATGTGGAATTTTATTCCTCACCATGTCTTCTCTACTTTTTAGTGGCCTTAACTTCATGTTGGTTTGCAATTATAATATTGACAAAGTTCCAATGAAACTTTCTGCTTTTCATCTGCAGGTTTTCTTGTCATGGTCATAATTTATAAGCATAATTTTTCTCCACACATATATTATATATGGAATAATTGGGATATATTGTATAAAAATACTTATTTGTTTTTAGAATATTGGTTCTGAAATAATATCCTCTTGGTGAGCCATCTTCTAAATGCAGAGGTTGTTTTACTTAGTTATAAGGAATTCTTATCACTTTATAAGTTCCCTGTAACACCTAAAGATTTTGCAATTGTTTTAGATGCCATTCCCTCATGTGCTGCTTTATTATTCAGGAACGTGTCAAGACCTGTCCCTCAAAGCCTACCTTCCATTAATCCTGTTGACTCATCAGTAGGAAAGCTTTTTTATCTTTTGGTCCGTTCAACAACAGAGTAATACAAACCTTGTTTCAGTAGGATGTTGTATCCATGACCTTATGTCATGCCTTATTGGAATGGTTTCATTGATAATATCTGTTGGAAAAAAGTTTGGATGTTGCCACACATACCTACTTGTTAACAAAATTGTTCATAAATATTATCCTGCCAACCACTATATGAAGAAGTTTAAGGAAAACAAACTCAAATTGTACCTTTTTGTAATCACCACCAAGAAACGTGTTGCATCTTTTTTGGCATTGTGTTCATGTAAGGAAACTGTGGCAAGACATCCGTAGATTTATAATTGAACACATTTATGAAGAGTTTACACTATTATGGAGAGATGTACTGCTTGGATTCTTTACCTACGATAGAAATAAGATGAAACTATTTTATGCAATTAATGTAATTATTATTTTGGCCAAATTTCATATTCCAAATGTAAATTTACAAACAAAACACCACATTTTCTTACCTTACAAAAATACATTGAACTATATTTTAAGACAATTAAATACTATACTAACAAAAAAGCTGTTAGAATTATAAGTGTATGTATGTCCCTTAAGGTCCTTGTGTAATGTGATATTGTACCCCCTAGCCCAATTGTCCTTTGTATATTATTTATATATGCTTGTGTTCCTACATGTACTTCCTGTATTGATTTGTTGTTAATAAAAAAATAAAAGTCGGACATTTCTCGAGTTTCCTATTCCGACTACCATGATAACGCAACATTATACCTCCGCGACATTTGCCGCGTTCACAAAGCTAGTCGGAACTAATGAACCTTTGAAATGCCCGATTTGCTGAATCGTTCAACGTTCAAATAATTTAACCAGGAAAGTAGTCGGACATTTCCGAGTTTCTAGTATCGATTAGCACATAAAAAAATGTTTATTTAATACCAATGTAGAAAAGTCTGTATACATACAATAAGTACATATACAATGATACCATATGCTAGGGGGTAACGTTACAACAAATGACAGATTATACAAAGACCTTAAAAGAAACACGCATACTGATTGTTTTAACAGCTTTCTTATTAGAATAATGTGCTGCTCAAATTCCTTATAGAAACCACGGAAGAGTGTTTTTTTTTTAAATTAGTGAAGTTACATGTATGAATGTGAAACTTTGCCATTAGCACAATTAGATTTATGAGGTAAAATGCTAGTACGTGAATTCAGCAACTGACAATAGTTGAAAACTGACCGCGTCAACCGCGTCTCAAATCACTTTCGGTAGATCGTACTTGTGATTGGGCGATGGCTAGGAAATGTGAAACGGACCAATCCCTGCAGGGCTTGCTCAGAGGAACCCAGATCCAACATGGCGGAGGGAACTGGGTGTAAATAAACACTCGTTAGACGTTTTAAAAGCTATAGCTAAACAACACTTGCATTTTTGTGTATATGACATATTGTACCGGGGAAGTAAAATGTCAACTGACGGAAACAAGAAACAATTCTGGAAAAGAAACACAGCTAAGGTCCCTGGCAGGTTAGTGACGTGTTCCTTCTTGTTAGCTACATTTACTCACTGCTTGATAGCTAGCTACGTTGCACTATTGAATCTGAAAATGCATATCACACTGACTGTAACGTTAAAACATTAACATTTTCACATACCAAGAATGATTTCTTTCTTTATGTTATACTTTATGGGGTTGTCAAACGTGTGCATGTGACAGTGAGTTCAGAGAACATATCAGCAGCCATTTGCTAGCTTTAAGGCTAGTATAATTTAGTCGGATAGGTAAACAGCTAGCTTAGCTAACCAGCCTAACATTCCTTGCTAGCCAGTTCGCTAACTTGCTAGGGTTTTCATTTAGCTAGCTAGTAGCCTTTTCTGATTGAACTGACTCGTTGTCAGAGCGTATTGTAAACACACCAACAATGAAATAAGACGACTTATTGAACTTCTTTCTGATGTGTAGCCATGTTTCAAGTAACTTCACATTTAGATTAGCTAGCTAACTTACATGCTCATCAAATAATGAAATGGGGCATCACATTGCCAACTTCTGTTTTCAAATGAAACCTGAGTAAACCAAAGTTAGTCTGCTCATTCATGCTCTACGACTTTGCTCCTTATTGGAGTGCACTTTAACTGAATCAAGGCATTAGTTGACAGAGACGTGTTATCCACTGTTCACTATAACACACTGTAATACAGTAATACATTCATTCAATAGATTTCTTGTCAAAGCATAGCAATTGGTCACTGTGTTTTCTTTCCTTTCCACAGCATACAACATGTGTATGGGGCTCAACATCCTCCTTTCGACCCTCTTCTGCATGCTAAGTAAGTGTCTGATTAGTTGTACTGTATAGGCCCAACAGTATGTCTGAGTCACAGATGGCACCCCATTTCCTTCTAGTAATGCACAATATAGGGAATAACGTTGGGACATATTCTATAATATCTATAATATTGGGACATATTCTATAATGGTGACTGTTGGTCCTTTGGGGATTTAAGATGGTCATTCAGGTTGAAGTAGTGAACGTACCTGAAAATCCAGTCAATAAACTGGGTGTGTTTAGCACTTTCAGAAAATACTGAGGCCGACGTTCAATGCTATTGTAACTTCCTTAAGCCTCATACAGCGACATTGCGTTTTGGTACCAGAAGTACCAAAAGTACATTCATTTCCAATGGATCGCTGTGTTTTCCTTGCAGCATTGCATTTCAGAGACAGTTTCAGTGCATTCTGTGTGGTGCATACATTGTATTTATCGAACATATGCATCAAATTGTATGGCTTGACAGAAATGGTAGCAGAAGGTGAATGTTGAACTTTTGCACAGATATCCAGATGATGCTTCATACCATTTTGCGCAATGACGCTGTCAGTGTGATCTATGCGTTAAAGCTATTGTAATTACAGAAACACTGCATGTCCTAGTTTGACTGTCTTTTTAAGCACCCGTTTGACTTGATTGAGAATAGGGAATTATGTCCGCTCCACTTTAGCCTGGCTGTCTAACAGTTTAATCAACACTAGCTACATCGTTGCCTTGCCAAGACAACAGCAGATTGGCTAAAGGGCAATTCCACGGTAACAGAATTAAGCTTTGACTGAGTTTTTTCACTTTCAAATGTATGCCAAACAAAAAACATTGATTCAAAGTTGACCTGACCATACAAATCTATTCACAATGACTATGGTAACGGAATTATGGTAACATCTCCCTTAGGTTTTTATGAGACCACATTTTCCAAGAACTGAAAAATATCGGTTCTGAATTAAGATTCAAAGATGTCTGCAGAAAGATTGTGGTGTCAGCTATGACATGGCACCTTGTTTGAATTTGTTTTATTTTGGTTATTGAACTACAGTCAGTGAGTTGGATTTACACCCGGTAATATAATTATGGTAATGGCATTACAACATGGCTCCTTGATCTGTACTACACAGAAATGCATAATTATGGATATGATATTGTCCTCATATTTTACGAAGCACAGAAGAGGACAGTCCAATACAGCAGAGTTCAGTAAAGTATAGTACTGTATTCTACTGTCCTAATATTATTCTGTACTATTGTATTGGACTGTACTCTATTGTGCTCTACTCACTGTACTGTGCTCTACTCACTAATCTGCACTTACTTCTACGATACAGTTGGTTCAGATTTGGTCCAGATCGTTTTGTCTGGGTGTTAACGTCAAGGCCAGGGTGTCCTGACCAAATGTGAACTACTTTTCAATGTTCATGAACGTCCGGTGCTGGTCGGTGCTCAGTGGGTGAGGATGCTAGTTAATGTAAATGAAAAGAGGGAAAGAGAGATGGGTCATGGGTAGGTGTCAGTAAGACATTAACTGGGACTCAGACTGTTTTAACACTCTTGGTTAGACTACCAGACCACAGAAAGACAGTGACTGTGGTTTGTGACTTATTATTTCCCATTGTAGCCAATTCAGTTGCAGGTATTCCATTACAGTTTTTTTCTCGTGGGGTTATTGGTAACGGATTACGAGTTTTAATCACATAATAATTAGTAAACAAAATTTATATCAGTAAAATCACTAACTACTGGTAGGTCTACCATTCCTTGTTACTTCTGCTAACTTTCATTGTTCTCCCTTATGAGGAAGAGTAATTTGAAAATATCTTAAAGGTATCAGTTTTTGGTAACAGAAATACAAGGTACAAGACAATATTTCTTAAACTTACTGAAGGTAAGCAATTTCTCCAATACTAATATGATATTAGTTGTCAGGGGTCTATACATCAACATTATGGTCTTTTGATGTATTTCTAACACCGTTCATTACTTTTTCTCATAGATTTTTATTCCATTATAATTATTTAACTTTTTACCCCCCAATTATTTGTGATATCAAATTGGTAGTTACAGTCAAGTCCCATTGCTGCAACTCCCGCACGGACTTGAGAGCCGTGTGTCCTCTGAAACACGACCCTGCCAAGCCACATGGGTCTCCCGGTCGCAGCCGGCTGCGACACATCCCGGGATCAAGCCCGGATCTGTAGTGACGTCTCAGGCACTCGGGAGGCCCTTTTCCATTTGATTATCCAGAAATCAAAGCCTTGACTATGCCGAATTTTTAAGATGGAAAATGGTCTATGCCTTCATTTTCACCAAATATATAGTTTTCAATTGACACAATTTTATATGTGCCTATGAACTTCACATGTCGGTGCTCATGTGTCCTTTTTGATGGAAATTCCCTAAAGCAGAGACAGACTGATACCTAGATGGGCTTATTTCTCAGGCTGCCTGGCACCGACTATATATTTGTTTATGATCTGTCTTATCACCATTTGACATCTGTTTAGATTAACACACACAGATCCAAGTTAGGCCTAATAAAATACTCTATATACGTAACAGTATAATATTCTCTCTGCTGGCTCTCTGGGCTGTGCAGTCCAGTCTAGCACAATTCTGAATCTCCACCCATCTGCTCACATACCAGTATACCAAGTATATTCTCCCAACTGTTGGTTCTGGGTTGACAAGGAGGGAGCAGAAATACACGAAGCAGCTGATCTTCAGTAATAGGCTTTTGTTGCTTTGCCATTGAGATTAAAGTGCAGCAAGTTTAATCATGTGGTTGATGTCCACAGAGGGGTTTATTTCAGTTACTTGTTATTGTTAGGCTGAGTTCCATAGTTTTATCACCTGTCAGGAGTGGGCTAGTGACAGGCAGAGTCATATTGAACTTGGCTTTGCTTTTGTTATGCTAATGCTTGGTTTTGAATGAAAATAATTAGATGGAAAGGAAGGGTCCCCCCTCCCTCTCCTTCCACGTGCGCTGTTTTTCAATCTTTGGTGCACACCTGAGTTTCATGGACATGAGAGGAAAAAGGATACATTTAAATAGACTTTTTATTACATTTTCCCCCTGAAGAAAACATCTCTCATACACAAAGGAAGGTTTTCTGTGAGATTGTATTTTTAATTGATTTAATCTCTGCGCAATGATTGTGTACCTTTTACAATAACCATTTTGAAATAATTTAAATAGATGCTGACTCATTGATTGTCCTTGTGGAATGTTTTTGTGGTTGTCTAATTTCTTTCATTATCGTCAGTCAGTTATTTTCAACATTGGCTCGCTGCGTCAACGTGAGAATATCCATCCGTAGCCTGTCAATATAAAAGGCACACCTGCAGTCTGACTAATATAACTTAAAAAGGACCCGTGCATTTTTGGAATTTAGTACAAGATTATGCTCTTTGGCTGAAGTAGGCACTTTTTGACAAACTGTATTTGGCAATTGAATCTTAATGCCATCTAATGGACAGCAAGGTTGTTTGAAGTTGCCTTTCCAGAGTGAATTTGGCTCCCTGTCCTAATCTTTCATGGCCCTTCTGTTCATCCTTTCTAAGTTTTACACCTGTCCTTCAAATCACCATTATTACCAACCCCTTCCACCTTCCGCAAAAATAACATGAATTTGAAAATACATGAATCTTTTTGGTGCTTTTTGATGTCTTCTTTAATGTTTTGGATGACTTGTAGTACCCTAAACTTCTCCTTATGTTTCTCCCTCTCAGTCTAATCAAAGCGGGCAACAAGCCCCAGACGACACCGGGAGGGAAGCCAAAGAAAGCCACCACCTTCCAGGAGTTTGAGAGCATCACCAGCGATGCCTGGGACGTGGGGGACGACGACGACGAGCTACTCGCCATGGCCGCACAGAACCTCAACATCGAGGTCGTCATGGAAACCGCCAACAAGGTGATTCTGTGATGTAAAAACATACACAGCAGTCAGTCATCCTTGGGTGTTTCAAAGGCGCTTATTATGCACTCATAAGTCCTTTTTATGTTAACATATAAGCCCTTATAATACATTCAGCTGTTTGTAAGGAGTTCAAAAATGTAATGTATTGTTATTATCATTATGCAGGTTATCGAGAATCACAGCAAGCAGCAGGAGAAGCAGAGACAGGACGATGCCGGCGCGTCAGAGCTGGAGGAGAGAGAGGAAGAGGACGCAAATGAAGAAGATGAAGAAGAGGAAGAGCAGGGGGAGGAAGGGGAGGAATCAACCCCTGAGGTGTCGTTTGCCTCTGAGCCCAGCCCGCTTGGCGATGGCAGACTTGTGAAGTCACTGAGTGAGGCCCCCATCGGATCACCTAAGGGTAAGTTGACATCTGTCGCACGTTTCTCACTTCTCGGTCTCGCTCTCTCTATCTCTCTTCCTCTCTATCGATCGATCAATCAATCAATCAACAAACAGACAAACAAACAAATGTAAGCTTCAGGTGAGGTGACAGATGCGACTATCAACTTCCTAACTGTCTCCAGTCTCCACCCACTCCTTCTATACACAATATTTCCTCTCTCCTTGCCTCTGCTCTGAGCCTGTTAGGCTTTTCATGTTAATTTGTAAGTGTGGTAACAGCAGCAGAGGGTGGTGTTTGTGTTGTGCTGTAGGGAATGCCTGCCTGCTGTCTGTGGTGGTGCAGGAGATAAGAAAGCAGCCCGTAGCCGCCCTAACACCAGTAGTTATCTCCATGGAGGAGACACTGGCTCAGCACATACTGTCTCGTGTCTGCTCCATTCACCTGTGTTGTTCAGTACACACACACACACACACACACACACACACACACACACACACACACACACACACACGAAGACAGATGCACGTGCACACACATACATACTGCCCCCTGCTCACACACTCCTCTTCCTCCTGTGAGAGACGACATATTATCTCTGATTGTTTTGCTCTCTATTATTGAGTCAACTGTAGTGTTTGGGTAAATTATAAATCATGGTGATAATGCAGTGCCTGTTCAGCTACCCCCTCAATTCTTGTTCTTTGTCTGCATGAAGTGATAGTACTCACACACTCTCCTTTGCATGCTGTGTTCAAACAAAGCTGCCACCTTGAGCTCAACTCATCACATAAAACCGCAGTGTTCGTTTTCCTTTAGTCACATCACTATAATCTTGTTGTGTCTATCTGGTAGCTCCTCTCTACCCACTTCTATGCTCTCCCGTCTGTCTAACCTGGCACTCCCCTGCCTCCCTACCTTCTGATGTGTTGTTGTTGTCTGCTGCTGTGGTCTGTCTCTGTGGACCCAGCTGCCTAGTCCTATATTAGATAATGGCCCACTGCAAGGCTTTCATTAGGCTTCAGCACCCAGCCTGCACTCAGGCTGCTCTCTGCTAATGGACAGACAGAAAGACAGAAAGACAGACAGACAGACAGACAGACAGACAGAGAGTGGGCTGACCTTGACCCTGCAGCACTCTACACCCTCTCTGGGTCCTCCACTGTCCTCCACTGTCCTCTACCTTCTGCTGCTGGGAAAAACTAGACTCTGCCCTGTAATTGCCTGTATTCACGGGTTTCTGTTGCTGGAATGGAGAATGGTGGTTGGGTTACACAGTATTTGTGTGTGTCTGTTTGACGCGTGACTTCAATGGGTGCTCTTGGAGGAAAGGTGCTTCCAACAGGTGTGTGTGCGTGTTTGTCTGTGTGTTTTTGCGTGTGACCAAGTGTGTGTGCATCTTTGTGTGTGTCTGCGTGTTTATTGTTCTCAGTATCTGTCCCCTCTCTCTGTTTATCCAGATGTGTCGCTCCACAGACAGCAGTCCCTGCCCCACCGGCCCACCATCCCCATGGTGGCTCGTATAGCTGACCAGAACACCTCCGGGACCCCAGCCATGACAGAGAGAGAGGCCTCTCGCCTGGACAAGTTCAGACAGGTCCTGGCTGGACCCAACACTGACCTTGGTATGTTTCTGGATATTAATTACACATCTAAGATCAGACGCCTGTAGGAATGGTGGTCATAGGGATCATTGAACCCACAACGTTTGAAGCTCTGATATGTGCTTTGTGTAGGAACGTTACCACTTAACCACACAGGTTCACCCCAATCCTGAACTAAACCATTTGGTGGGAAAAATATCTGATCCTGTATCATTGCTTTGGGTTACAACACCTCTCTGTCTCACCTTGCTAAGATAAAGACATCCTCTTTTAATTTGAAAAAAACCCCACCATTCCCAGCTCTGTGGTATAGAACTCCATCTGAGAAATCAAGCAGTGAAACATCTGCGGTGTTCTAACGATGCCATATGAATAGCTGAGGGGGAACTAAGCTCTGCCATCTGGCCAGTGGCCACCGTGCATAATCCAATGGATTCAAATGATGATTTTAGTTTTTACTTGCTTGTTCTTTAGCTTACTTCTACTGTACTTCTTTGAGATGTTTTTTTATTTTATTTATCCTTTATTGAACTAGGCAAGCCAATTAGAGCAAATCTTATTTACAATGACGGCCAAACCCCGGACGACGCTGGGTCAATTGTGCGCCGCTAGATGTGATGCAGCCTGGATGAGATGAGATGGTGCTTAACTTGTGATCCAAGGCCATAATGGGGTAACGGCAGTAGCTTTGGTATAGTTCTTCTATGGGCATTTAAATGGCCGATTTGAACGTTTTATTGGTTATGCTTTCAACTTCTACGGGCTATTCTGTGGAGGATTTTAAAGTTCTATGGGTGATTTGAAGGAGTCTATTCACCCTTTGACTCCCACTTGTTCTCCTATAAGTTTCAAGGTCTTGTTCTTTGTCAGTCCCCTAATCTTGCAGCATCTGTCTGTCTTATCAGCTCCGTCCTGGAAAGGCATGGGGGCAGATCGCTAGTGAGTTGCATTGGAGCTGCTCAGGCGTGTGAGTGTGTACGTGTTGTCAGACTCACTCTTAGCCCTCTTGTACCCTTGATGATTTTCCCTGCAGTCCCTTTTTGTAATGCTCTGAATGTCCTGTGTGATTGTGTGTGTGCTGTCTGTTCCGCCTCAATGATTTCAGCTTCTGTCGTTGTGCCTGAGCCAGAGGTGAAGGTGTCTTGGTGAGGTTATACCTGTGAGGGAGTCAATGCTATTGAGTCATTGTGATAGCGCTGATTCAACCCACTAGCTGTATCATTTAGTGAGGCTTAGTGTCACCAACTGTCTGTCTAGTCTATACAACCTGAGGTGAGCTACAAGTCATGAGGTGGTTCAGGGTCGTGCAGAGACATATGAGGGCGTAGGAGTGGGGTAAGTGACGCGCTGAATGTCAAAAGACCACGTCCGATTTTGAAAGGCAAAGACCATAACAGGTTCACCTTTTTTTTTGCCACCTGTTCCTTTTCAATAGACACATTTAACCTGGACAGCTCATGACTAAAGAAGGGACCACTATATCAGTTGATACACAAACAGTGGCAAGTTTTTTAAAGTTTTAATGTCACATGTACAAGTACAGTGAAATGCCTTTCTTGCAAACTCAAAACCCAACAATGCAATAATCAATACCAGGAGAAATAAGAATATGAAATACACAAAGTAAGTAAGCATACAATATACTGGAAATATTTAAGTCAGTTCTAATACCATATTTACATGGGCAGGGATACTGGAGTGATGGAGGTAGATATGTAAAGGGATTAGGCAACAGGATGGAAGATAAGATAAACAGAGTAACAGCAGCTTGTATGTGAGCGGGTGTGTAGAGTTCCATGCAATTGAGGGCGTTGCTATTGCCATACTAAGCAGTGATGCAGCCAGTCAATATGCTCTCAATGGTACAGCTGTGGAATCATTTGAGGGCCAATGCCAGACTTTTTTTTAACTTCCAGAGGGGGAAGCAGCACTGTCGCGCCTTCTTCACGACTGTGCGTGTGTGTGCTTGGACCATTTTAAGTCTAGTGATTTGGAAGCAGAGGAACTTGAAGTTGTCTACCTGCACCACAGATGCCCCATTGATGTGGATGGGGGCGTGCTCACCCCCCCCCCCCACACACACACTCTGTTTTCTGTCCACGATCAGCTCCCTGGTCCTGCTGATGTTGAGGGAGCGGTTGTTGCTCCGGCACCAGGTCACTGACCTCCTCCCTGTAGGCTGACTCATCATCGCTGGTGATCAGGCCAACTACCGTTGTGCTGTCAGCGAACTTGATAATGGTTTCATGCGTGGCCACACAGTTGTGGGTGAACAGGGAGTACAGGAGGGGACTAAGCACACACCCCTGTGGGGCACCTGCATTAAGGGTCAGCGTGGCGGAGGTGATGTTGCCTACCCTCACCACCTGGGGTTGTCCCATCAGGAAGTCCAGGATCCAGTGACCTTGGGTGTTCAGACCCAAATTCATAAGCTTGGTGACGAGATTGGAGGGGACAATGGTGTTGAACGTTGAGCTGTAGTCAATGAACATCATTCTCACATAGGTATTCCGCTTATCTAGGTTAGTGAGGACAATGTGGAGTGCAATTGAGATTGCATCAACTATGGATCTGTTGGGGCGGTATGCAAACTGGAGTGGGTCTAGGGAGTCTGGGGTGAGGGAGTTAATGTGTGCCATAACCAGCCTCTCATAGCACATTAACGATTACAGAAGTGAGTGCTACAGGGTAGTAGTCATTGTGGCATGAAGCCTTAACGTTCTTAGGAACAGGATTGATTGTGGTCATCTTAAACATGGGGATTACAGACGGGACAAAGAGATTTTGAAAATTACTATGAATTTGCCTGCCAACCTTTCTGTGCATGCTCTGAGCACGCGCCCTGGAATACCATTGGGGGCTGTGGATTTGAGGGTGTTGACCTGATTTAAAGACCCTTCTCACGTTGGCCTCGGTGAGCGAGATCACCAAATCCTCTGGGTCAGTGACACCAGGCTCAATGTTGTTGTCAAAGCGTGCACAAAATGCATTGAGTTTGTCTGGTAGAGCGGCATCGTTGGGCAGACCATGGTTGGGTCTTCCTTTGTAATCCGTAATGGACTGTAACCACATGCGGCGGGCGGCAGAGTCTGTGTAATAGGATTCCACCTTATTCCTATATGGTTCTTTTTCTTGTTTGACTCTGCGTAGGTCATAGCGGGCCTTCTTGTACTTATTCCATTCTTTGACCGTAGCATCAGGGTTGTCTACAATAGCTCTGTGTGCGGTAGCCCTGTTTAGTTTAACGACAACCTCTGTGTTAATCCAGGGCTTTTGATTGGGGAAGCAGCAAACCCTCACCGTGGGTACAACGTCGCCGATGCATTTTCTAATGAAGCCGGTGACGGAGGTGGTTATCTCGTCAATCAGCACTAGCAAAGCAGTCCTGTAGCATAACCTCTGATTCTGGTGACCATTTCTCAACAGAGTGAATCACGGGTACTTCCTGTTTGAGCTTCTGCTTGTAAACAGGAAGTAAGTCACAATCTGATTTGCCGAATGGCAGACAAGGGAGGGTCTTGTTGCTTTCTTGTGGGTAGAAAAGCAGTCGTCTAGGACTTTGGAGATGTGTTGATGGAAGTTGGGCATCACGTGTCTTCGTGACGGCAAATTAAAATCGCCAGCAACCAGAAAGGCAGCCTCTGGGTGTAGGTTTTCCTGCTTGTTTATAGCCTTGTACAGTTTGTTAAGCGCTAGCTTGTTCTTTTTATTGTCCTGAGGTGGAATGTATACAGCATTCACGATAACAGCTGAAAACTCCCTCGGGAGGTAGAAAGGTCGGCATTTGACCATCAGGTATTCCAAGATAGGTGAGCAGTGGGTCAACACTTCCACCGAGCTGGAATTAACACATCAGTTGGATTTGATGAAGAGGCAACCCCCCCCCATCGATTTCCCCGACTCCACTGTCCTGTCCTCCATGTGAATGGAGAATCCATCGAGTTGGATAGCCGTGGGGGTATCTTGTCCGAGAGACATGTTTATGAAAAACAAAGAATATTGCAGTTCCCCCTTACAAAAATGTACAATGGAAAAAAAAATGGCAGTGGTATTTTCCGTGGTAGTGACCAAAAAGCATGACATTTTTTTAATTGGACTTGCTACCTTGGTACAAATATTAACCATGGTAGTACAATGAAAAAAATACTATGGTTTTGTACTAGCATACATGAAAGCATGGTAGTTGTTTACAATGTATTATGATGTTGTGTGTCCCACCGTTTTTGGGGGGAAAGTGACCAAAAACATAGTAAAATATGGTACTTGGCTAGTCCCGTGTAGCTCAGTTGGTAGAGCATGGCACATGCAACACCAGGGTTGTGGGTTCATTTCCTACAGGGGACCAGTACGAAAAAGTGTGAAAATGTATGCTCTCATTACCTAAAGTCGCTCTGGATAAGAGCGTCTGCTAAATGACAAATGAAAAATGTACTCACGTGATGCAACATTGACTACTTCAAATGCAAAGCGTAGGCCTAGTTCCCTCTTAAACCCCTTTAGCTCATAGTGAACCACAACACACTTGGTCTTGTTGTGTACCCTCTTAAAACTTGGGACCTGGATAGAGTATGGTGAGAAGAATGCATTCTGAAACCTTGAAGAATTAAAAACGTTAGTTTTTGGTACTTCTCTCATCAATACAGTTTTCAGTTGGCTCTCTCTCATTCAACTGACTTGGCTACTCGATTCTAAATAGCCAACATACACTATATATACAAAAGTATGTGGACACCCCTTCAAATTAGTGGATTCGGCTATTTCAGCCACACCTGTTGCTGACAGGTGTATAAAATCGAGCACACAGCCATGCAATCTCCATAGCCAAACATTGGCAGTAGAATGGCCTTACTTAGAGCTCCGTGAATTTCAACGTGGCACCGTCATAGAATGCCACCTTTCCAACAAGTCAGTTTGCAAAATTTCTGCCCAGCTGGAGATGCCGCGGTCAACAGTAAGTGCTGTTATTGTGAAGTGGAAATGTCTAGGAGCAACAACGGCTCAGCCGCGAAGTGGTAGGCCACACAAGCTCAGAGAACAAGACCGCCGAGTGCTGAAAATCGTATGTCCTCAGTTGCAACACTCACTACTGAATTCCAAACTGCCTCTGGAAACAACGTCAGCACAATAACTGTTCGTTGGTAGCTTCATGAAATGGGTTTCCATGGCCTAGCAGCAGCACACAAGCCGAAGATCACCATGCACAATGCCAAGCGTTGGCTGGAGAGGTGTAAAGCTCACCATAATTGCACTCTTGATTAGTGGAAATGTGTTTTCCGGTGTGATGAATCTAGTAGTAGTCTGACGGATGAATCTGGGGTTGGTGGATGCCAGGAGAACACTACATGCCCCAATGCATAGTGCCAACTGTAACTTTTGGTGGAGTAGGAATAATGGTCTGGAGCTCTTTTTCATGGTGTGGGCTATGCCCCTTAGTTCCAGTGATGGGAAATCTTAACACTACAGCATACAATGACATTCTAGACAAATCTGTGCTTCCAACTTTGTGGCAGTTTGGCTAAGGCCCTTTCCTGTTTCAGCATGACAATGACCCTGTGCACAAAGCGAGGTCCATACAGAAATGGTTTGTCGCGTTTGTTGTGGAATAACTTGACTGGCTTGCACAGAGCCCTGACCTCAACCCTATCGAACTCCTTTGGGATGAATTGGAATGACGACTGTGAGTCAGGCCTAATCGCCCAACATCAGTGCCCGTCCTCACTAATGCTCTTGTGGCTGAATGGAAGCAAGTCCCCACAGCAATGTTCTAACATCTCGTGGAAAGCCTTCCCAGAATAGTGGAGGTTGTTATAGCAGAAAAGGGGGGACCAACTCTCATATAAATGCCCGTGATTTTTGAATGAGATGTTTGACGAGCAGTTTTGGTCATGCAGTGTATACATTCTTATCTCATAGATACATTTGAATTATGTAATTCTTATTATTCACTGGGTTGTTAAAACCATGAATGCTGATTGGCTGACAAAACATTTATTTTTACTGCTCCAGTAACGTTGGTAACCAGTTTATAATAGCAATTAGGCACCTCAGCGCTTTGTGGTATATGGCCAATATACCACGGCTGCGGGCTGTATATATGCACTCCGCGTTGCGTCGTGCTTAAGAACAGCCCTTAGCCGTGTTATATTGGCCATATACCACACCCCCTCGGGCCTTGTTGCTTAAACATATCCCTAAAAACACCAAGTTACAATGTTTCCTTTGTGTATACTATGTGAATGTTTGTTGGTCCTGTCACCATGACTATGATAGGCTAGCTTGACTGAAGCTAACTTTACCTGGCATTATCTTCTATGCTAACGGACTTTTATTAATTAATTAAACTATCAAAACATCATCGGAAAATGACAATTGGCTATATTATTACAATCCGCTTAACTTGGTGTTTCATACCCTATGCTTTATAACTCTCTCACCGTAATGGTAACATTTCAAATATTTTGTTTTTCTGGTGGTTCTCTCACTGACTCACTAACTAGGCAGTCTAGCGCAGGAGCCACTGTAGCGTGAGAGCGTGTGAAGAAACCACTAGAGCGAGCGGCTCTCTCTGTGGGCCAAAACAAGCACAGCACCCCTTGACTATAACTACTGTAAATTATTCCAAAATTCCAAAGATAAGGCTACCAGATATCTCACATTCTCCCATATTTCAGGTTGGCAACACAGGGAACCCAAATATGAGCAAAAAAAAACAGTACTATTAATATTGAAAGTATTTCCCCTTTTTCACAGCAACAGTTTACCTTTTTCTTTGACGTTACAGACAAACTAGGACCAACAATGGTAGCTGCCTCTGACTTTATTAGAAATTTGCCCATACAGGTAAATAAATTCATCAATATAATGCCAACCAACCTCTTTTGACCTTGTGGGGTTTTATTTATTTAAAGCATAATTATATTGTACAACTGTAAATCACAATTAATAAAGATGGTACCGTATGATAATTTTTGGTTGAATTTGTAATGCAGTTTCAAACCATGCTATTTCAATGAGGCAATACTATGGTATTATTTAGGATCATTGCAGTACCATCATACTTCAAAGCTAAAACCATGGTACATTTCCATGATTGACTATATCATGGTATAAGTGAAAGTATCATAGTAGGACCATGGTACATTTTTGTAAGGGCCGAGAGTCTCGTTTGTAGCAAATCTTAGATCGGAGGTCATCTATCTTATTATCAAGTGACTGTACATTAGCCAGTAGAATGGAGGGAAGAGGTGGCCGGTTTTCCCTTCGCGTTAATCTCACCAGGATCCCCCTCTCTTGTCTCTGTAACGCTGGCGTTTTGCCTTTCGGGTAACCCGAAAATTACAGAGAGAGCCTAGGGCAGATGAGTCGAATTAGAAGCCGGAATTGGGGTAAGTAAACTGCCGATCTGATGTTCAAGAGTTCTTGTCGGTTGTAAGAAATAATAGCGGATACATTTAATGAAAATCGAGTAAAAATAAATGACAAAATAATCACAAAATAGCAAAGTTGGGTCTAAGCTTGCAAAACGGCAGCAATCCAGGATGGCGAGGTCATACGAGGATTTAAAGCCATCCATATACCGATGCATGTCTTCATCTGTCTCTCTATTATTCTAGTGTCCTGGGAGGAGGATGAGAGAAAGAGGGATGGATGGAGGCCGGGTCAGGCAGCAGTGTACAGTCAGTGATTCTAAGCCTGTCAACATTGATTATACCAGGCCTGCAGTCGGGATCTGCTTTTTAAATGGAGTTGTCGCTGCTTTATTACATATCCAAACTGACTAGTGTTAGCAATTTACGTTATTCTTCAATAACACAAACTCCAAAGCAAATCAGGGGGAGAAGAATAGGTTTATTTGAGAAGGACAAATCAAGATGTTATGCGAGGTAGATGTTCAGTCTCCCCTCTCCTCAGCTTTTCTCCACCGAACAAAGGAACAGGATGCCATTTATAGCCCCCCATGTACTGAATGTGGAAGACAACCACATGACTAAGCCTAGATCATCTGGAATGTAATCATGATATTTAGCGCCCTCAGTCCTGATCTTTTGGATTAGGCCAGTTATTTCCTCAGAATTATCAGGAATATAAACACAGTATTCAGAAGATAATCAAGGGCCAAACGATTTTGCATTGCCACAGACCGAGATGGCAACCATCTCGGCTGTAATTAACTCTAGACTCTCAGCTGTACTATTAGCTAGGATTTCTAAAGAGCTAGCCTTATTAATAACTTCCCGTGCTATTTTAGAAATATCATCAGTGGGAAAATCAATCGCAGAGAATCTCTCCGTTTCTGTAATCCCACGTTTATGACTGGGGTACGACATATCCCAAATAACACGACCCTTGCCTCAACTTTGGTAACCAGGAATAGATATAGGATCCGCAGATAAAGTAAGTCCCATTAGGAGCTATCATGCCATTATTGATGATATTACTGAAGGTATTGGCATAAAAGTAGTCATAGTGTTATTACTGAGTCAATTCAGCAGACGTTAGACATTCCGCGACCTTAGTACCATCACAGGCAGATAGGTAGATCTGTTGTCTGATCACACTTACTGTCCTATTTTGACAAACGCATGCATCCTGGTGCAGTTGATACAAATTCCTAGAGAGTGACCTATTTAACATAACCACCCAACAGGGGCATGTGTAATAACTAGGTAAGGTGGTCGCAGATTAGTGTCATTGGTAATCTCGATTGATGGAAGGAACTGCAGAACTAGGTACTCTCGCATGATTGATTAGCAATCGGGGGACCAATCAGTTCTTTATTCTCCAGGCCCTGCTTTGTCATCGATATCGACAACATTGCAATGAATGATATGTGTCCCATCGCGATTTTTCCCTGAACTTTTACTGCTGACCTCGTTATGAGCAAACCTTGATAAGGACCTTCCCGTGTTGGCCCTAATGTGTCTGTCACATATTTTTGTACCATCACAAACTGTCCCGGCACTACGTCATGTCCCCCTCGGGAGTTATTCCCCATTAGAGAGTTGAATGCAATAGTTAAGCATTGTCGTGTTCAAGTAATGTGGTATCTGTAGAATACATCAGAGTAGCTGGATTACATGGTGTCTTTTCAACTATACCCATGTCCCATAGATCTTTTTACTCACTACTTTAGTAGCATCCATAGCTTCCTTGCTAGTGGGATATTGTTTTGTGCAAGGTGGTGCAACACCTGTCAAGCACACTGGTTCCATATCCAAAGTTCCACACTCAATGTACTTCGTAGTCCAAATAGCATGATTCTGAACTATAGATTCCTGCATAATTCTTCATTGGACCAATAGAAATTGATAATGGTTTGGTCTGTTTCATATCTGTCTTCCTCTTCCCCCTACTCCTGTTGCTCTCATCTTCTTGCCCGTGTGCTGAGGACATGTGTTTTGCTTAAGATATGGGAAATACAGTGACTTCAGCACCCATATCTACTAAAACAAATCTAATGCAAAGTTAACCATCATGTTCACGTTTATTCCATCCGATTTCATATATACACCAGCTGAGATGGGACGTAAGAGGGAGTTTATTAGTTTACCTCCACAGCATCCAGCAAACTCTGCTGCTGAGCCGGAGAGAGCTTCTTAAATGTCTCCATAAGTGTTGTGTCATTGGGGCTTTTGTCCTGTTTCCATTTTCCCTTAAACGGACTCTTCTTCTCCTGGCCACTTCTCATAAAATCCCGTTTTCTTTTCCAACATTCTCGTTGCCAGTGACCAGAAATCCCACAATAAGGACATACTCCAGGTTTCTCTTTTGCTGAACAAATAATGTTGTTGGTTTCACTCGGAACCTGCACAACTCTGATAACCACGACTCGTGAATACTTTAAAGTTTTTGACCATTCATCCAACTGTTTTGGAGATGCTGATTTGTGTGTGATCACCGTCTCTAGAGGTTTGTCTTTACTCCCTTTTACAGCCTGTGTTCTGGTTGGCCTAAGACATCGTTCGTCACTGCTGTCAGAATCTGTTGACTCAAGGACAGGCAGTGCCGACCAGTTGCTTGAAACCTGATCTACCATGCCCAATTCAGTGTGAGAATAGATAGAGGGGACAGAGAGCCCACAGGTGGGGTTCACGTTGGACTTTGAAATAGCTTTTTATATCACTAGACAGTCAATTTTATAATCTCTTTCATGCTCACATCCGAAAGAGCTGTTCCACCCTTTTCCAGAGTGGTTTTCTCACTTAACAATAACATTACATTAACGTCAAAAGTTGTATTATATATATATATCTCTATGTTTATATATACAGTTGAAGTCTGAAGTTTACATACACACTTAGGTTGGAATCATTAACTTGTTTTCTACTTCGTGCATGACACAAGTCATTTTTCCAACAATTGTTTCCAGACCGATTATTTCACTTATAATTCACAGTATCACAATTCCAGTGGGTCAGAAGTTTACATACACTAAGTTGACTGTGCCTTTAAACAGCTTGGGAAATTCCAGAAAATGATGACATGGCTTTAGAAGCTTCTGATAGGCTAATTGACATCATTTGTGTCAATTGGAGGTGTACCTATGGATGTATTTCAAGGCCTACCTTCAAACTCCGTAGCTCTTTGCTTGACATAATGGGAAAATGAAAACAAATCAGCAAAGACCTCAGAAAAAAAAATTGTAGACCTCCACACGTCTGGTTCATCCTTGGGAGCAATTTCCAAATGCCTGAAGGTACCACGTACATCTGTACAAACAATAGTACACAAGTATAAACACCATGGGACCACGCAGCTGTCATACCGATCAGGAAGGAGACGCATTCTGGGTCCTAGAGATGAATGTACTTTGGTGCGAAAAGTAAAAATCAATCCCAGAACAACAGCAAAGGACCTTGTGAAGATGCTGGAGGAAACGGGTACAAAAGTATCTATATCCACAGAAAACGAGTCCTATATCAACATAACCTGAAAGGCCACTCAGCAAGGAAGAAGCCACTGCTCCAAAACCGCCATTTAAAAAGCCAGACTACGGTTTGCAAATGCATGTGGGGACAAAGATCATACTTTTTGGAGAAATGTCCTCTGCTCTGATGAAACAAAAATGGAACTGTTTGGCCATAATGACCATTGTTATGCTTGGAGGAAAGAGGGGGATGCTTGGAAGCTGAAAAAACCATCCCAACCATGAAGCATGGGGGTGACAGAATCATGTTGTGGGGGTGCTTTGCTGCAGGAGGGACTGGTGCCCTTCACAAAAAAAGATGGCATCTTGAGGATGTACAATTATGTGGATACATTGAAGCAACATCTCAATACATCAGTCAGGAAGCTAAAGCTTGGTCGCAACTCGGTCTTCCAAATGGACAATGACCCCAAGCATACTTCCAAAGTTGTGGCAAAATGGCTTAAGGACAACAAAGTCAAGGTATTGGAGTGGTCATCACAAAGCCCTGACCTGTCGGCAAGAAGTGTTAGCAATTTATGTTATTCTTCAGTAACACAAACTTCAAAGCAAATCAGGGGGAGAAAAATAGGTTTATTTGAAAAGGACAAGTCAAGATGTTCTGCTGGGAGGTAGATGTTCAGTCTCCCCTCTCCTCAGCTTTTCTCCACTGAACAAAGGAACAGAATGCCATTTATAGCCCCCCAGCCTAGCTTGGGGTTGACCAATCAGAAGTCCTTGCAGTACCACTGGGCCAATGGCCAGATAACCAGTATCCTGCTCCAGACTCAATGTACAGAACATAGCTGTGAGTTCAGGAGTGACATTTCACAGATTCTAAACAGCTGTTTAGAACTGAAAACCAACTCCTATTTACATTGACAATTCCCTATTGACCATTAGTGATATATTTAGTTTATAGTACTCTCGTCCTCTCATTCTCTGCATTGTGTATTTATCTTCAAAATAGTCTTATACTAGCCAGACACATGGTGCCAGTGATGAATTTAATTCAGAGGCCATAATTAAGAGACAGAGAGAGAGGAAGATGGATTGATTGACTGAGAGAAAGAGAGAGCCTATAGGGAGCGAGTGAACAGACAGCGAGAGAGGTGTTGACAGAGACACATGGTTGTGTTGTCCAGTGGTTGAGGTGGCTGACCTGGTTTTTGTCCTGGTCTCCCCTCTGACATCACAGCATCTGTAGCACTACATAGCCATTGATCAGTCCTTTCACTACCAACGGAGCTCGCTTAAACCTCCATCTCTCACACACTGTCGCTCTTTCTCGCTCAAACCTCATCTCCTCATCCCTTTCTCAACCACACAGCTATCTATCGGGGGAGACTCTGCCCTCTAGTGTAGAACGACTGCTATGACTCTTGTCCTTGATGTTGGGGGAAGTGTGTGTGTGTCTGTGTGTGTGTGAGGGAAGGTGTGTGCGTGCGCTTCTTTCTTCAGCCTGATGGATTGCAGCCTCGTTTGTGGGTCTAGCCCTCCATCATGTTGTGATTTGTCTCCAGAGTTGTGTGTGAACAACTGACTGACTGCTCCACTCTCACCTGTTTAATGATTAGTAGATGAGTCATGGGAGAGAACGAGGCTGAAACCCTTAGGTCTAAAAAAGGAATCATTATTTTTCTTGTCATTCCCAGTTCCCATGCTCCTAATTTTCTTTTCAAAATCTTTGTGACAATCAGGTACTTTAGTTTTTCCAGATTCAACATTCTAATTCAAGCAATCATCAGCCATCTGTGTTTGTGGGTGGGTGTGTTTTGATGTTTAGCACTAGTGCAGTCTGTCTATGTCAGGATTTCTGGGTTTCTCCAGACAGAGCAGTGAACCTTGCAGAGGTAGGCAGGCTGACAGCGGAACAGAGCAGGCTTTACAGCACTAAGGCCAGATAGACCATGGCAAGAGCAGGCAAAACCCATTTATCATCACTGAGAGCGAGAATATGAATGGATCTCATTCACAGCCTCTCATCTCTTTCATTTGAACTCTGTCTCCCCTTCTCTCTCCCTTTTGCTGTCACTTTCTCTCTCATTCTCGCTATGTCACCTGTTTCTGTCTCCCTCTTTCTAAAGAGATTCGATGTGACATTTTTTGGGGATTATGTGGCTGCAATACTTCCAGTTGATTTGGGAATTCAATGTATGGGACATTGCAACTTAATATTTGCTAGTCAGCCTGCAAAATAAACACTTCTACGATAAATATGACTAATCTAGAAAATACAGTATAAAAAGATTTGTAGCCTAACATAGTCGTTTGATTTTTGATATATACTGAACAAAAATATAAACAACAATTTCAAAGATTTTACTTTTACTGTTCATATAAGGAAGTCAGTCAATTTAAATAAATAAATGTGGCCCTAATCTATGGATTTCACATGACTAGGCAGGGGCACAGCCATGGGTGGGCCTGGGAGTGCATAGGCCCACCTGGTCGGGAGCCAGGCCCAGCCAATCAGAATGAGTTTTTCGCCACAAAAGGGCTTTATTACAGACTGAAATACTCCTCAGTTTCATCAGCTGTCCGGGAGGCTGGTCTCAGACGATCCCGCAGGTGAAGAAGCCGGATGTGGAGCTCCTGGGCTGGCGTGGTTACACGTGGTCTGTGAGGCTGGACTTACTCTCAAATTCTTTGTGTTGTGACAAAACTGGACATTTTAGAGTAGCCTTTTATTGTCCCTAGCACAAAGTGCTACTTGTAGGCAAAATGAAAATCTGACCCACTTCTATTCATAACTACATTGTTGAATGTAAGTGACAACCTTATACTACTACATTACTAACTAGCCAGCTAATTATTCTGTGTCTTAACCAGTCTGATTTCATTGATCTGTTGCACGTTATCTTGAATGGGACAAGTCAGCTGCAACACTTTTCAGGTTAGGGAAGTTGGAGCTAGCGTTTTCAAATTGGGCATGCTGGCTAATATAGAAAAACCTTCAAAATCTACTATTTCCCTTAAGTTATCAAACAACATTTTTACATTACAATAAAGTAAATGGTTTAAAGTGTCAAAAACAATCAATTTTTGTTGAATTTTGGGTTTTTCCCCCAACAGAGTTGGTGCCGTTGGCCGCCTCACATATTGAATTATTTTATAAAATGTTACAATGTTTTACATCAAGGGTGGTCAACCATTTTAGAAAGCAGTTGCTCAACCTGACCTTGATAAACTGACTTTGACGTTTGAGCAGGGCTGGATCAAAAGCCTGAACACCCAGTAGATTTCCAGACCGAGGGTTGAACACGTGTTTTATACAGTTGCCTAACATGTATTTTACTGTGTGTGTGTGGGGGGGGTTAAGTGCCTTGCAGAACGACAGTAGGCTACATGTGATTAGAGATTAGCCTCCCAGTGTCGATACCCCAGGGTTGTGTGAACGGAAAAAAGTATGAGCATGTATGCACTCACTACTGTAATTCACTCTGGATAAGAGCATCTGCTAAAAAAAGACAAAAAAAATAAATGTATACTTGCGCAGAGACGCCTCCAATTGTTGGTCTTGGAAATTTGGTTAAAAATAATGGAGAAGTCATGAAATTCCATATGTCAAAATGTTTATGTACCCTGTGCTTTACGTAATAGGTTGTATGCAAAGTTAGCATTGAAAATAGCCTAATTTTGGGACCCAATGAGGTCACAGAAGTCACCAGGCTAGGTTTCTTCTGAACCAGAGGGCTATACTACAAAGCAAAGTCCATGGGGTTAGCCAGCTACCTAAATATTTAGATTTTGTTTTGGAAATATAAGCTTGAAATGGGTGGGCACGGTCTAATTCAGGGGTTCCCAACCTAGGGGGCACCAACGTGGGTAGGTACGGGGCCTTCCTTGATTTGCCCGAGGAAAATGTGACTCTGCACATGGGGATATCTTTTTGATTTGTCTCTGACATTCAGAATCGGAGATACGACTCTATAAAGTGGATGAGTAAAAACAAATTGACTTTGCATGGGCAGTATTGTTATACAATGTGTGACTCTGTCGCTATCAATTCATCTAGTCAATTTCTGTTAAACATCATGTATAATTAAATTGAGGGTTAATATAAATGATCATTAAACATATTTGGTAGCGGAATACAATTTGGTTAAATCTAGTCTGCACTTTATTTTTCTTATCCATTTATAATTGTAATGTATTATGATAGCCTACCTAAAATAAATCATGAGTCTGTTTAGACTATGTAGAATTGCATTAAATTAGCTTCAAAACAAAAGTTTCCTACGTCCCTCAAATTAAACAATCAAGCTGAAAGTATTTTTAATAGAGTATTCTCAATAAACAATAATAATAAGAACGCTGGGAGGGTGTGACATTTTTCAAAGGTGAAAAAGGGGGCCCTGGGGGAAAAAAGGTTGGGAACCCCTGGACTGATTGATTCAACAACTTAAAACGCATATCTAAGTTGAGCTTTCTTATCAAAGACAGCTGGCTAACTCATTGATCCTGCTTTGGAGTTTACCCAACTGAACCTCCCTGGCCTCAGGCAGGGGTCTAGCTAAGCACTGATTGATAACTGATAAAAATACTGTGCATGGGATGTGTCTGAAATGGCACCTGGTCAAAAGTTGTGCAATATAGGCCTATGACAAATAGGCTGCCATTCCAGACACAGACATGAATCATTATCTTAATCTAACCTCCTTTTTTTGGGATAAAATATATCCTCTTTGAAAGAGGAAAGTTAGGCTAGTTCTGCCCCTCCCTGCCTTCTGACTGAAACATTTGTATTTATTATGGATCCCCATTAGCTGCTGTCAAGGCAGCAGCTACTCTTCCTGGGTTCCAGCTAAATTAAGGCGGTTTAATACAAATTTTTAAAACATTACAATACATTGACTGTGTGCCCTCAGTTGACATCAGAACTCAAAGTGGGCATCTAATTCAACTCAATTCTGACATTTTGTTGAAAATCTGTACTGGGACTGTGTTTCTGATGTATTTCTCCAGTGTGTATGAAAATTAGATGAAAGTATGATCCTCCAAAATATGGTTT
This sequence comes from Oncorhynchus nerka, assembly GCF_034236695.1. Taxonomy (NCBI): domain Eukaryota; kingdom Metazoa; phylum Chordata; class Actinopteri; order Salmoniformes; family Salmonidae; genus Oncorhynchus; species Oncorhynchus nerka. The sequence continues at coordinate 37,104,552 of NC_088403.1, forward strand.
TCTATGAAAAAGTCTTAGAGTTTAGGTAAGTTGTCTATTAAGACGATCATCCAATGATGAATACCCTGGAGAGTGGACCGTAGAGTAGGAGCGCAAGACACTCATCCCGCAAAAACATTAACAGCATCTCAATTTTGCAAAGTTGAACCACTATAGTAGCTCAAGTTTCTGTCTGGTGTGGTACAGCATTTCACACACCTCAGTGTTCATTTAAGACCAGAGGCTAAATGACAAGTACGGTGATGATTATGTCTCTCATGGCGATGCCCTAGGCCGAAAGCTGCTCAACTGTAGCTGGTCTCACCAGGCAGGCCCTCAAGTGCCAGTTGTCTCCCTCTTCTGATTGCTAATTCCTTTGTGCGTTATTACTTAGCACACAAAGTCAGGTGTATGGTAACCAATACAAGTTGTTTTTGTTAAGGCTACTCTGAAGTAGACCTAAGTTCCTAACTGCTGTAGAGCACCAACTTGAGTTGCTTTTAGTGTGTTTGTGTCCTTTCGACTTTATCAACAGCTTTTTATCCCCATTGGAGGAATCCAGACTTGAAAGGCCTCTGGCCACTAACGATGGAATTTTTCCCCAGTTGAACTTATGCAGTACTCAGTGGCTGACGAGCTTCTTAGGAAAGTGTGTCTAAAAGCTGCTGCCTATTGGCGAATCGAACGGGTGTGCTCGCATATTACCTTAAAAGACCTTCGCTTGAGAAACGAGAAAAAAACGGCAATAGTACTGTTTGTCCATTTTGAGACGCTGTATACATACACTTCCTCAAAATAGTCTGAATTCATCTAAGATTACTCTTTTTACATTTTAGCCGAGCAGATAATAGTCGCACAATTTTACATCTAACTGAGATGTTTGTTGCAGTACCTCTCAATGAAAAAGTTTGCATGAAAACCAGTCTTCATGACTTTTCGCACATTTTGTTACGTTACAGTCTTATTCTAAAATGTATTAAATACTTTCCCTCCCTCATCATTCTACACACCCCACAATGACAAAGGGAAAATAGGTTTTTAATAATGTTAAGAAATGTAATACAAATAAAAAACAAAAATACCTTATTTGCATAAGTATTCAGACCCTCGGCAATGAGCCTCGAAATTGAGCTCCAGTTCATCCTGTTTCCATTGATCATCCTTGAGATGTTTCTACAACTTGATTGGAGTCCACCAGTGGTAAATTCAATTAATTGGACATGATTTGGAAAGGCACACACCTGTCTATATAAGGTTCCAATGTTGACAGTGCATGTCAAAGCAAAAACCAAGCCATGAGGTCGAAGGAATTGTCCGTAGAGCTCAGAGACAGGGTTTTGTCTGCACAGATCTGGGGAAGGGTACCAAAACATTTCTGCAGCATTGAAGGTCCCCAAGAACACAGTGGCCTCCATCATTCTTAAATGGAATACATTTTTAACCATCAAGACTCTTCCTAGAGCTGGCCACCCGGCCAAACTGAGCAATCAAGGGAGAAGGCCGTTGGTCAGGGAGGTGACCAAGAACCCGATGTTCACTCTGACAGAGCTCCAGAGTTTCGCTGTGGAGATGGGAGAAACTTCCAGAAGGACAACCATCTCTGCAGCACTCCACCAATCAGGACTTTATGGTAGAGTGGCCAGACGGAAGCCACTCCTTAGTAAAAAGCACATGACAGCCCGCTTGGAGTTTGCCAAAAGGAACCTAAAGGACTCTCAGACCATGAGAAACAAAATGTCTCTGGTCTGATGAAACCAACATTGAACTCTTTGGCTTAAATGCCAAGAGTAAGTTCTAGGGGGAAACGTTGCACCATCCCTACGGTGAAGCATGGTGGTGGCAGCAGCATCATGCTGTGGGGATGTTTTTCAGCTGCAGGGACTGGGAGTCTAGTCAGGTTAGAGGAAGAGATGAACAAAGAAAAGTACAGAGAGATCCTTGATGCAAACCTGCTCTAGAGCGCTCAGAACCTCAGACTGAGGAGAAGGTTCACCTTCCAACAAGACAACAACCCTAAGCACACAGACAAGACAACGCAGGAGTGGCTCCGGGACAAGTCTCTGAATGTCCTTGAGTGGCCCAGCCAGAGCCCGGACTTGAACCCAATAGAATATCTCTGGAGAGACCTGAAAATAACTGGTGTGCCAAGCTTGTAGCATCATACCTAAGAAGACTCGAGGCTGTAATCGCTGTCAAAAGTGCTTCTACAAAGTACTGAGTAAAGGGTCTGAGTACTTACGTAAATGCGATTTTTAAGTGTTTTATTTTGAATAAATAAGCAAAAATGTCTAAAATCCTGTTTTTGCTTTGTCATTATGGGGTATTGTGTGTAGATTGATGAGGGTCATTTAAAAAAAAGATTTTTTTAGAATAAAGCTGTAACGTGACAAAATGTGGAAAAAGTATGATTCACTAGATTACAGTGTGGTTCAATGGCAGCCATGCAGAACTTGGTCTTCCCATAGTAGAACAAAGACTGACTGTGAACTCCCCATGAGCCAAATCACAACCAATATAGAGATCTGGTGGCCTGCCTCAAAACTGGCACTAAAACTTTTTATTTTACTCAACCTCATTAAAAAGCTGGCATCACACACACTTTAGAGACTAGGGAGAAGTTCAAAAAAGTTTTTGGAAAGTGTCATCTGAAATTAGAATATTGTACGTTGTTAACATCATGAGAAAAGTAGGATCGTTTATAAGAAGTAGGGGAATTTATAATGCAATCAGTTTAAGAAGCCAACCACCTCTCTCTGCAGTGACTTTGAGAGGCCGGGCTAGGGGGGAGTTGACAGGGTCCTTACTGTACCATTCACTCCCCAGTCATCTGCACTATATCTCACCATGGCTACGTCCCAAATGGAACCCTATACCCTATATAGGCCTAGTGTGCTATATATGCTTGGGTCAAAAGTAGTGCACTTTATAGAGCGTAGGGTACCATTTGGGATGTAGAGCACATTCCATCGTCCAGAATCCAGGTGGTAATACGGAGGAGTATCTTTTTACAAGACTCCTATTAGTTCACGAGCCTGTCGTCACCAGCTGCTTGTCTCTTCGTCCTTTACCTGAGTTAACAGCACTGTACTCTGCCTCTCACACAGACAGACATAGTGCTTAAGGTTTAGAGCATCAGCTAAAACTTTTACAGCGCCGCATAAATGCGTCAGGCCGGATGACATCCCTGTTAGCCATGATAGTGATGATGTGGAGATAGGCCCTAGTTTATCTGCTGGGGATGTTGTCTTGGCCCCCTGCGTTTGAAGAAAAGGGGATCTGCCTGCCACTGAGATTGTAGCCTCCACCTTTAGTTTTACAGGCCTACACAGGCCTACATCGGAGTGTATCGGGATGTTGCTGGGGATTTTTCTTTATTGGGTTGTTGTCGGCCGTGATAGAAATAGGCCTACGGGATCTGCTGTCACTGTCTGATATTATAGCGTATCACTTTATTAAGTAAGTGTTTGTTTTGTGTTGTTGACATGCTTTTATTCAAGAGAGGGCTATGTTTTGGTATTTGTTGAAAATAGGGGGCTGTAGTTGATTTGTGGCAACAGGGGAGTCAGTCAGAAGAAGTTGAGTGAGGTGTTTGCTTATTGATGGGTGTTTTTCTAAGCTTTTTGGTTGTGTGTGAGTCTGTGAATGTGAGCTGTGTGTGAGGACCTCTTGGCTGTCTGTCCGCCCCATTGCCCCCTCTCCGTCTGAGTAGTGTTTGAATCGACCATGGCTCCGGCTTCCCAACTGACTACCTCACTCAGTCAGCACACAGACTGACAGCTCTCATCTTTCCTGATAAATGGCCTGTCTTGCCTTTTCTATGTATTTTATTATATTCCTCTTTTTCACACACACACACACACACACACACACACACACACACACACACACACATGATTTGGACCCAAATCCAAGCACTTGACTCTCCAGCTGGAGAATGAAACGACACAATCTGTGTTGGGATTGTACAGTACATTATAAACATGGCCATATTTTTAAGGTATTTAGCATCCATTAATTCAACTTCACCCATAGGGATACAGTTGTTACAATGCTTAAACGGGGGGTACACGATGTTACAAAGTACCGGCGTGGCCACAAGTGAAACTGTACTGTAGCCAAGGCCTGTCCGGTGTGAGCTCATGAATAAACCATTAACTCTAGTCTAAGGACTGGGATAGAATAGGAAGTGGTCTCAGGGAGAGAGAGAGTCTATGACATAACATAGTGTTTCCCCTGGGATTTTTCAGCAGCGGTGGAAATGTTAGTGGGGGGGGGGCATGGCCAGTGGTGGTTGTTTTAAAACTCATTTTATTCTGCAATTCTACACCCCCCTTTTTGTTGTTGTTGTGTTTTGCAGTTTTAAAGCTAATTTCCAACCAATTTTACACATTTTGCATGGGGCAGAGTATTGCTGTTTTTAAAGGTTATTTCATGCAAATCTACACATTTTCCATGTCTTAACTATCTGTGTTTGTGATTCCAGGGTTCGAAGCCTGACTGAGTCACCCCCCCCTCTTTAGAAGAAATAGGCCTACAGTATATTCTATTTGTCATTTGTAGTCAGTGCTGGCATTTTCATTTGACTTGGCCTGTATCACCCTGTCCAGGATACGCCTTTCCTCTGTTTCTCTTAGATTAGCCTCATAGCTCAGACACAATCACAATGCTGACTGACGTGCTTCACACTGTGCTTTCCCCTCATAATCTCACACAGGGCTCTGAGACTTCTGATTTGATTTAGCTCTGGGTTCACGTCCCCAGAGACCTTGTTTCACGTCCCCAGAGACCTTGTTTCACGTCCCCAGAGACCTTGTTTCACGTCCCCAGAGACCTTGTTTCACGTCCCCAGAGACCTTGTTTCACGTCCCCAGAGACCTTGTTTCACGTCCCCAGGGACCTTGTTCCACGTCCCCAGGGACCTTGTTCCACGTCCCCAGGGACCTTGTTCATCTAGTGCTTCAGGCTTTGCTATTTTATTATAATGAACATGTGATACATTCTTGAAAAAGCCGTGTTTTCTGAGAAACAAGACCGCTCCGGCTAGTAATGAAACAGCATTTGCAATTTTAAGACCTGGCTCTAGGAAACTGAGCACGGTCGTGTTGTTTCCTTCCCCATGTAGCAGGAGCTCCGGATGGAATTTCCTCATCAGTTATCTGACTGAGTCAGCTAGGGAGAGGATGTTAAAGGGACATGCAGACCGCATCTTAAATTACATTCTATAACCTTTTATAGTGCACTCATTTTCAACTGTTAGTGCACTTCTTTCAATCAGAGGGGACCCATGTAGTGCAGTACTTTCGACCTAATCCCTATGCGTGAACAGAATGTAATTTGAGATTTTCCCAGTTTGGATTTTTCCAGCTGCGGCCACCTTTGTCAGTTTCGAGTAGCGTTTTAAAATGCAGCGAGCACAGAGGGTGTGTTCCGTCATGTTCGGTGATATTCCTCCTGTGATGTATGGCTGCAGCAGGCAGATGCTCTCACACTGCTGGCCAGCTGGTGCCAGGTAAATGTCTGGCCTCCAGCCCTCCCAAACACTGAAGCCTTGCACGTAAGGCCATGAGAACGGTTGTCTTTGGAGATCATCGACGCCGAGGAGAGAAAGTGTATAAGGCTGTGTACGACTCTCTCTCCCCACCGTGAGGTTAATGTCAGTTACGATTGCACACTTCAGGAGGAAGGCGAGATCATTGGGACGCGACCATAGTGTTCTGTGGGCTGTGATTCACTATAGAATCTATGTATGTCAGTCGAGACCCTGGAGATACAGAGAGGAAATATGGATCAATAGCTATGTCCTATAGGCAAGCCTTTATCCTATGCCTACTGTCACTGTGTTGTTGATTTTATATGGTGTATATCTAATAAATGCTTGATTTCTTGCCCCCTTCTGAAAAATGTTATCTTTTTATTTTTTTATTTTTTTTTACCCAGTTTTCTCTCCAATTTAGTGGTATCCAGTTGGTAGTTACAGTCTTGTCTCATCGCTGCAACTCCTTTATGGACTCGGGAGAGGCGAAGGTCGAGAGCTGTGCGTCTTCTGAAACACAACCCAACCAAGCTGCACTGCTCCTTGACACAATGCCCACTTAACCCGGAAGCCAGCCACACCAATGTGTCGGAGGAAAAACCGTACGCCTGGTGTGTCAGCATGCACTGCACAATGCCCACCACAGGAGTCGCTAGTGCGCGATGGGACAAGGACATCCCTGCCGGCCAAACCCTCCCCTTATCTAGACGGCGCTGGGCCAATTGTGCACCATCTCATGGGTCTCCCGGTCAGCTGCGACAGAGCCTGGACTCGAACCCAGAATCTCTAGTGGCACAGCTAGCACTGCGATGCAGTGCCTTAGATCTCTGCGCCACTCAGGAGGCCCTGAAAATGGTTTTGAATCTCAATGGAAATTAAAATAATAAATAAAAGGATAAATAAATGAAAAACGAACATGCTTAAGTGGCGATGGTATACACAGCATTAGTGATAGGCTATACAACGTATTAGTAATTGTATAAGTGGATGCTTGATTTAGCCAATGGACTAATCAAGGCCTTTCCTGTTTAGAACATGCCAACATTTCCCATTGCAATATCTGTCAGTAACACAATACTCTATTGCGTTTGTTTTAGAACTGCCGGGCAAAGTAATTTGGAACTAATCAATATGTCTGCTGTGTTGTACCAATTTCATGCCAGCGTTCTGAACAAGAGTCGAGGTTAGGCCTAAGTCGGAGATGCTTCTGTTTTTACATGGAGTGAGGTAGAGTGGGAGGGATGGATGGGGAGGTGGTGTGGGGGAGGGGAAGAGGAAGCGATGTTTTGCCTGCCGGTGTCATCTCATTTACACTCAAATCAGTTTCCCCCGCTCTCCTAACACGAGTGAAACAATGCACAATATGCAATTACACTGAAGAGATTCTTGTTGAATTTGGATTGGAATAGGCAAGCGGAATGTTAATGATACAGTCCTAAACTTTAGTTAGGCTGAAGCGAGGCTCGATGCATGGCCATTTGTGAATTATGGCTGAATGACACCGGTGAAGGTCTTGTGTGCGTCCCAAATGGCATTCTAGTATTCCATTTTATAGTGCACTACTTTTTACCATGGCCCTACTAAAAAGTAGGGTACTGTATAGGGCAGGGGTCGGCAACAGTTGGCCCGCGAGCAACCGTATTTAGATTTTATTTAGCTTTACCGTCCCGCCAGTAATTCAGCCCAAAATTAGTTTAGTTTAGGAAATCAAGTATTCTCAAGTATTTCCACGAATACAAAAATAGTTATCTTGTGTCAATATAAGCAAGCTATGAAATTATTATTTTAAAATAAAATCTATTTTTAGGTTTAGTTGTGTTCAATTTGCAGAGCGTAAATTATTTTAATTATGTTCCATCCACTCCAACAAAAATCTTCTCACAGCTGAATCTAGTTGCAAACTATAGCAATACTGAGAATTCACTGCAATTCAATAGGATCTCCATATCTCTCTCTCTCTATATATATACACAAGGGCTCTCTGAGTTGAGAGATGGTTCAATGTCATATCTCTATCTAAAGGTTCCTATAGTTTAGTGCACAGACTAATGCAAACAATTGTAATTCTGTACCTCATTTGCATTCACTGCTATATGCATGTATGTTCAAGGACTCTCATCAAGTGAAGAGAAATTGTTCATGGTCATATTTCTTTAGGTTTCTGTAGAGTAGTGCACAAACCATAGAACTATAAAGTTATGTACAAAGCAAAACTATTCAGCTAGCAAGTCCCCAATCAATGTCATACTTTTATTTTGTGATAGGAACGCTATCTAGCTCATTTCTGATTGTCCTGTTCTGAATATGTAAATGTTCCTCTGCTATGTACTCAGCCAGTTTCCTCAGTCAGTCTTTTTGTTATGATAATACTCATCATATCTACAGTAGTCAATGGGTAGAGTAGCCAGCATAGGTGTCCATGTTGTCAACAGGAAATGGAAATAAAGACCTTTCCTCTTCAAATAGTGGTGTTTTTATGCCCAATTTAGCACTGTCCACTCTCTGAGTTTGAAGTATGCAGTGGACATATTGTGAAAGTATCCAGCGTTAAACCATGGCTGCATCCATCCCAAATGACACCCCATTTCCTATATACAGTAGTACGCTGCTTTAGACCAGTGCACTAATGGGCCCTGGTCAAAAGTGCACTACATTGGCTGTGTCCCAATTTGCAACCTATGTGAAGAATCCAGCATAAACATTTTTTTGTGTGGTTTTATAGACCCAGGGGGAGCTCATCTTTCCCAATTTAAAAGTCCAATTTGCACCTCTCTGTGAGATTTATTCACATTAACGCTCGTGGGCCCCAGACCCCGGCCTCCTGACAATGTGGTGGGAAACCTCTTTAAACCCATCAAATTCTAATGTTATGGAAGTCAGAGACAGTGAGGAGAAGCTTTGGGTTTGGAATTCATTTCCTGGCACCCCGATGCCTGTATGTGTTGGATTTCAGGGAATGTGGGAAAAATATACAGCAATTCAGAAATCTGCATGCTGTTGTCTTTCAAGGAAATATGTTTTCCTCTAGATCGACAATATGTTTTGGGTTCATTTTCTGGCATCATGATCTCTGTAGGTGTTGGGAATTCTGAATATTTGGGGGAAATAGGCTGTAGAGTAAATATGCATGTCACTGTCTTTCCAGGAAATATGTTTCCCCCCGAAGCAAACATGATAAATGCATTAGGCTGATGCTGTAGGCTTAGTAATGGAATATGGAATTGTTGACATTTGTGTTTATTTAATTATTCTCTTTTCTTTTGCTTTCTTCAGGCAAAGAATCTCAGTGGTCTTGTATATTCTTTGAAAGTGTCATAATGTAATTCTCTGTCTGTTCCCCTTTCAGAGGAATTACGAAAGTTGAGCTGGTCTGGAATTCCTCGCCAGGTTCGTCCAATCACGTGGAAGCTCCTATCGGTAAGTACGGGTGTTTTCACACACAGTCCTCTTTTAAAAGAATGTTCTCAGTCGTCTTTAAGGGTGTTTTCACCCTTGATCCCTTTCAGACAATTTTTGTGAACTCTGTCAATTTTCTGTGTGTAGTTTGAACACTCATAAAGAACTCAGACCCCTCAAAAGAGAAGAGCCCCCGATGCGAACCGAACTGAGACCATCTCGAGAGGGGGGGGGGGGCTTAGCCTACCTAGGGTGTCTAATCAAATGTACATCTTAATAGTATCTTCTGATTACAATTATTATATCTCATATTTTAACTAAACGCAATCTATTAGCTTCCAAAATGTAAGTAGGTATATCTAGCTGCCCGATAGCACATTCTGATTAAATGGCTTGTTCAGCACTTTGTAAAAACCCAGAGTGCATTGAGTGAATGTTGGAAAATTATCTTGGTTCCTTAACATAACAATGTGAATGCAAAGAGGACTCGGTCCACAAAATAGGTGAAGTGAACTGGCAAAAGAGTTGAGTCCTCATTCAAAGTTTTTACCCCACAGTTCACATTAAAGAGGACTATATGTGACCCCCCCCAAAAAAAACTATCTCAGTCCAATTTAATGATCTTTCCCTTGTGGCTATGACCACATCACAGCCATGATACAATTGTCATAACACATGGCGTCTCATGTATTATTGCTTAGTTACTACAGATGGTTTGGAATTCCCATTGTTAGAGCCTATCCTGCCCATGATATACAAGGCAACATGCACATGGCCACATTCATAAAAAGTGCCATTGTTTACTTTGTTACCTAGCAACGCACTACTACTTTTACAGATCCACTTTCTCATCTGCCTAGCCGTGCAACTTATAAACTTTATCTCCACTGTAAAAAGCATCTAGACATTTGCAACATTGAAATTCGATCTTCACTGCGCTATAATAATGAACCTGTTGGTAGTCTGGACGAGACAGACAGACACCTTTTCTCAGCCAGTCGAAATCATGGAATCTGCATAGTTTTTATGGATATATACAAAGAAATGTCAATAAAATAACTATTGAAATGAAATGCAGCTACTTTGCTATCTTTCCAGCTTCAGTCTAAAGTGATTGTGTTAGCTGTGTAGTTGGCCAGCTAGCAATGGGGGTGAGGAGCCTCCATATCAACCCTTTTTTGCCATAGCAACCTGCAATGTTCTGGAATGTCAACCAGCTCTCGGGTGACTTTGCTTTACATGGCAGTCAGTATGAATAGAGCTAATGACCAGAGAATGCTTAAAATTGCACTTGGACAACTAGCGTTAGTGAATATAGCATCACATTTTGTTGAACAATTTATGGTTTGGGAAAGAATCTTGCTTTTTAATGCTAGTAACCTGTTGTATAAAAGCAATTCTACACTCGAGTCCATGTGTTATGACATTTTTACCATGGCTCTGGTGGCGGTTGTGGCCTCGTATTATTGCTTAATTACATAATGCTGTAATTGAAAATGTAACACCCAATGTAGGCTACTGCCCCTTTAAGAGCCTGCATTGATTTTGTACCATATGTTGTGATTGTCACCAAATATGTTCTCTTCTCACCCTATTCAAACCTCACAATCAAATAAACAGCTTATGAAGCTCTATAGATCACATATTGCAAAATAATTATCTGAACATTGTGTCAGTACAAAACTCCACACACATTTTGGAATTTCTGTGCATTCATGACAATCGCTAATCAATTTTCAAAAACGGCACACGTATCTTCTGTGAACCTGTACATCATCGTCTCTCTTTTGTGGCACCAATGTGAGGGGTTATGGCAGGGGAAACGGTGTTGCAGTAGCCGAGTCGAGAATATTGACGAGAGAACGTGTGGAGCTTTGTGTTCACATTCTGAGGCTCTTTTGAGTTCCTTTGGAGTGTTCACAAATTGTCTGAAAGGGACCATTCATTTTGTTAACAAAAATTGTCTGAAAGGCACCATGTGTGAAAACGCCCTAAAACCATCTTGTCAGTTTTCTCCCAGGCGCTCTCTCTGGCCGTCGCTCGCTCTCTCTGGCCCTCGCTCGCTCTCTCTGGCCCTCGCTCGCTCTCTCTGGCCCTCGCTCGCTCTCTCTGGCCCTCGCTCGCTCTCTCTCTCTGGCCGTCGCTCTCTCTCTCTGGCCCTCGCTCGCTCTCTCTGGCCCTCGCTCGCTCTCTCTGGCCCTCGCTCGCTCTCTCTGGCCCTCGCTCGCTCTCTCTGGCCCTCGCTCGCGCTCTCTGGCCCTCGCTCACGCTCTCTGGCGCTCGCTCTCACGCTCTCTGGCGCTCGCTCTCACGCTCTCTGGCGCTCGCTCTCACGCTCTCTGGCGCTCGCTCTCACGCTCTCTGGCGCTCGCTCTCACTCTCTCTGGCGCTCGCTCTCACTCTCTCTGGCGCTCGCTCTCACTCTCTCTGGCGCTCGCTCTCACTCTCTCTGGCGCTCGCTCACTCTCTCTGGCGCTCGCTCACTCTCTCTGGCGCTCGCTCTCTCTCTGGCGCTCGCTCTCGCTCTCTCTGGCGCTCGCTCTCTCTTGCGCTCGCTCTCGCTCTCTCTGGCGCTCGCTCTCGCTCTCTCTGGCGCTCGCTCTCGCTCTCTCTGGCGCTCGCTCTCCCTCTCTGGCGCTCGCTCTCCCTCTCTGGCGCTCGCTCTCTCTGGCGCTCGCTCTCGCTCTCTCTGGCGCTCGCTCTCACTCTCTCTGGCGCTCGCTCTCACTCTCTCTGGCGCTCGCTCTCACGCTCTCTGGCGCTCGCTCTCACTCTCTCTGGCGCTCGCTCTAACTCTCTGGCGCTCGCTCTCACTCTCTCTGGCGCACGCTCTCACTCTCTCTGGCGCACACTCTCGGTCTCGCTCCGTCTCGCTCACTCACACGCTGTCTCCTCTCTCTTGTCTTTCTGTCTCGCGTGCTCTCTTCTCTGTCTCTCTTCTATGTCTCTCTTCTGTCTCTCTCGCGTGCTCTCTACTCTCTCTCTCTCGTGTGCGCTCTCTCTTTGTCTGTCTCTCTTTCTCTCTCCCTGTGATTCATGGAGATTAATAACGCTCTTTACCTCCATTTAGAAATTAATTGCCAGGCACAAATAATGTATTCACGATACAGAATGTTTACTCATTAAGCTATTGTTGCAGTTTACAGTGACCCAACTAGTGAGTGACTTCAGTCTGGTGATCACTTCAGTGTGTGGAGCATTACTTTGAGTGGTGTGACTTTCACATTAATTGCTGTGTGTAGTTAATGTCCCACAGACAATAGCTCATTAAATTGCCTAGGGGTACGGCAACGATTTTTGTTGTCAACACAAATTAGTGTCAGAGGTCCCCAGTTCGGTCTGAGGGGATGCAGTGTTGTAAAGTACCTTATTAAAAATACTTTAAAGTACTACTACATAAGTAGTTTTTTGGGGTGTCTGTACTTTACTATTTTTCACATTTTTTTATTTTACTTCAAAACATTCTTACAGAAAATAATGTACTTTTTACTCCATACATTTTCCCTGATACCCAAAAGTACTCATTACATTTCGAATGCTTAGCAGGATAGGAAATGGTGTGTATTGGAAACTTTAGGGAAGTAATGGGTTACAGTACATTGCACTCTATCTGTGCTTTGCCTCTAAATGGAATCACCTATTATTTTGCTGGTGATGGTGGCACATCGATACAATATGGCTATCAGATTCAGATTAGTCATCAATAACCCAATCCAATATCAGGTTGTGCTGTTGGCTCTCAACGGCTTGGTTTTCTGGGATATTTGATTGGTTCCCTTAGACCCCCAGCCTTGTCCCACCAAATGTTTAATATAGGCCTATACTGCACAACAGACACACGAGAGATGCAAGTGTTTGTGGTTTGAAAAAAAAAATGGAAAGGGAGGAGACAGAAAGAGATGTCTAATCCCTGCAACATGCCATCCCTATCCTCCCCCGAAGGATCTTGGGATATCTGAACACTCCCCTGACCTTTAAATCCTCTCTGTCAAGATGCGGTCTGCGATAGACAGGAGAGGCTCTGAGAATCTATTCTCCACCCTCTACCGCTATTCCATAAACTTGGAGCCACATAATAAAACTTCACTCTCGGCGCGTCCCCTGTGACCTTCTCTGCTCCCGACCGTGCCGTGGATATTCAATTTATTCCTTTCCAGAGGCTGGTTAGTGCTAGCTGTATTACCTCCTCTGAAAGAGACAATCAGGCATTCTAGGTTGTTAATACATTTTAATGCTGCATCACCACCCATACTATCGCCCCCCCCCAGTTGCATTTTATCACCTGACTGCACAAATTATACATAACTGTCTCAATCATTATTAGGAAACGGAGGTAATTATAAGGTAAGAAAACAGTAAATTAGCCCTTTTTATATTCTCGTCATTCTACCTCTCCCTGGGTGATATCTCTATACGCTACAGTTATGTTTAGACTCGTCTCTGTCTGTCTGTACCATAAGACACAGAGAGAACTTCAGCTTCCGGCTCTGTGAAAAATAATAAGTGTTTCTGGAATAATGAATAAGAAGCTTTTTAAAGAAGAATCGTCCACTTGGGTTCCAGTGCCTGGAGGGAGTCAATTAAGTGGATTTTCGGTGATAAGAATGGCTAAGCCGCCCGTAGCAATGTGTACACTTTCCTAATGGAGCGGAATTGTTAAATGTTAAGTGCTGGTAAAGTAGCAGCTAACTGGCTTTGTGGTATTGATGTGGCTGCAAGTCCAGATGTGATATATAGCCTAGTGTAGGCCCCATAGTCAGCACAGCATGTTAGCTGTAGCATATAGGCCTATGGATCATTCTATATCAAATCGAGGGCCTTTTTCCAAAGCTATTTTTTTATTAGTTGATTTTCATATGCAATGACCCATGTAGAAACTGTATATAGAAAATCATATCTCTGCACCCAGTGCCACTAAACCAGAAAAGTAGCAGATATAACCAGCTTAACTCTAGTACAAACGTAACTTTATGACCATTGAGATGCATGCCATTTTTGAGTCATTTAGTGTCTTGCTTGGGTGGGTGAGAGGCACCATGCCATTGAGTACTTCTCCCCTCAGGCCAGGACTATGTCCCATTTCAGGCTACAGGAAGCCCTGGTGCCTCAGTGTTTGCCATGTTGAGACTGGCACACTGATGCTGGAGGTGCCAATGAAGGACAGGGTAGACAGCAGGTGATAGAAAGGTGCTATCACGGCCCGTGTCTCTGAACGGTCTCTGGTGAGGGACAAACACCTCTGATTTTTATGTAGAAAGACTGAGAAGCTCAGTTCAGGTGGCTTTTTAAAAAGGACTACTCCAAACCGAATGAAAATAAAATTATACTGGCACCATCTGAAATAATTTCCACCTCCAGAAATGAGCCTAACATATTGAGAAAATGATTTGGTACAACATGGTCCATATTATCAGGTATGCTATTAGCAATAAGCATTATCATCTGTAGCCCAACTGATGCAGCATAGTGGCTATAAATAAATAAGCTGAAGCATGGGGTTGCCTATTTGCATTTACCCTATTGGGCTAATCATTAGCTAGATCCGAAATTTAATATTTTAACTAGTTAAAATTCATAAATAGGATGCTATGTCCCAAAAAAAACTTGCATAAACACAGTGAATTTAACCTAACAGGTAGGCCTACATTAACTTGGTAACCCGCCACCTGGGCTAACATGCTGTACTTCTCACAGAAACCATCACCATTTTATCCCCCAACACTTTCCCTGGTTGCCACTCAACTAAAAATGTAAAGAAAATAAATAAAATCACTCCAAATAAACTGATTTTGAGGTAGGGTGGTGTTCCACGCGCTGTGCCACAATTAAATGACTGCACAGAAAACACTGACACACACACACACACACACAGCCATATCTAGTTCACCTGTCTCACCTTCATCTGCCTATGGCTCGCTCATCTGTCATCCTGACTCAGACCCAGAGCTCGAGCTCCACTCAATCACTCCACATCGATGCACGCTATTGAACCCCCTGTGTGGTGAGGGTTGGTATGTGCGTTTCTGTCTGTGTTCTTGGTATCCTTCTTCTGTGTCTTTCTGCATCTAGTCCTGTGTTTGTGTATCTGTGATTTTGACATAAGAATTAAAACAGCAGGGAATCATCTTTAAACTAGAGCGACGACTCGTCAGGCCTCTATGGGAGCAGAGGGGGCTGCCGTCACCTCTTGAGGCGCTGTTGTTTTCCTGCAAAATCAATTCTCTTCATCCTGCTGACTTCTCACAACCTACTGCGCACACACACGTACTGTTCAGACTTGACAACCCTCCCCAACACTCTACTAAGTAGAATTTTTTTTTGTTTGTCAGTTCCTCGCTAGAAAATAAAGATTTCATTTAATCCCTAAATTGATTCCATAGGCTTCTTTTTTTCTGAGGGAGAGCGGTGGGAGAACAGGTTGTTTGTGTCAGGTGCCAGCCCATGGATTCACAGAGCGATTAGTGGTGAAAGGAATCACCAGCAAGTTAAAGGGATCTTTAGATGTTTCTCGGCGGGCCAGCTGTAATACAGTAGCCTACTGACTGTCAGCACCTCATAGTTTTACTCTCTCCTCTTCCAAAACTTTCACAAGGGCCCGGCTATTGATTCTTCTAATTTTCACAAGTACAGATGTAGTCAAATATATTGGCACCCTTGAATTATTCTGTTCTGTTCTCGAAACCAGTTCCAACCCTTGGCACAGATACCTCCGAACACAACCATAACCCCCCCCCAAGCAGCTCCCCCTGCCTGTGTTTCTTACTGTGTAGTTTTAAAGACTGCGGCATGCTGTAGGAGACATTTACAGGCCTATAAAAACCTTGATAAAGTGCCCTGCCTCCCTCGGCTGTGTGTGTGTGTGTTCTCCCTTGTTGACCCTCAGTTCACCCTCCATTAACCTTGGTGGAGGAAACTTTCTCTTCCCTTTATTATGTAAAGTCTGGCAACAGCTGGGGAGACCGCAAGGTGCTCCAGCTCATCTCACAGCCTTATCTATTATTCTCACAACATCCTCTCCAAAAATAACACCTACAAGGCTATGTACAAACACTCACAAAATAAAAAAGAGCACAAATTCACACTTTATAGTTCGAAAAGTAAGTTTGATGAAGATTTGCTTGGATTTGACCACTCTCCTCTCCCATCTTCACTAATGGGGTTACACGGTAGGATTAGGGGTCGATTTTTAATTGGACAGGAGGACACCTCATTTTAGGAATGACACTTTCATTTACCTAACTGTGGTTTGTGTGCCTGCCTGGCTGTAGAGAACATCTGCTCACAACTATGACAGTCCTGACTCCAAAGGAAGAGGCAATCCTCCTGAACCTGCTTGGAACTGACAGCTCGCACTGATCAACATTTTATTACTGTTGACATATATTTTTGTAGGTGAAGAGGAGAAAATTCTAATATTTGATGTGCTCTCTACTGTATCCAGCAAACATACTGCCAGCCCACCTCCAAATTACTATAACCCGTGTGTGACTCACTCAAACTGTGTTTGTACTGTATGACGGAGGGGTTTCAACTTTCGAAGGACTCCTATTCATGTTCTGACTTAACCACTGCTGGAAAGTCCAACATGTTCCATCAATAAAGTAACCCATTTCTCCTCTCTCGATTCACGAATCAAACTTCCACTCGCATCCTGATTTAATGGAGTTTTCAAAGGGATTTGACCCCCACCAAACGTAGTTATGCACTGCATATCTCACAGCAGTAGCACTCGGATAATACTTCCGAGTCTCTTCAAATACTTGACCTTCCACTGTCACCAACAATAGAATACCAACCCTCACCTCCTCCCTTTACAGCACATTATAAAGTCAGTGTGATTACATGGATATATGGTAATGGCCCTTACAGCCAGTGCTCAGGGGGCTGCCTGGCACACATACGTCTTGTTAGAGCCATTTTGTTGGGCCGTGGGAGTGAAGAATGGGCACAAGCCTCAACTGCTCCAGAGATTAATGGTTTTCTGGGGCTGTAGATTTCCAGGCAATCAATTACTGAATCACTATAGGCCTAGTCTACACCACCAGGACTTGTCTTTTCTGTCCCAGACATATGGTGTATACTGTAGCTAGATACATTCTCACTGGAGGAGAGGGAGAAGTGTGTGTGTGTGTGTTCAATGTTATGCCACTGTTAGGACATTAACCCTCTCTGCATTAATCTCTGCCCATCTGTTATTGAATGTGGGTTGATATTATTCTCTTCATATGGCCAACAACCTGAACAGTTCCCTTTTCAAGTTCTCTTGGCATACTGAAACATTTGCTCATGCAGTGGAAGTGTGTCAGTAGTACAGTGCTCTAACAGGCTGTGTCCCAAATGGCACCCTCATCCCTACATAGAGTAGTGCACTACATTTGCCCAGCGTGAGGCCCACTGGAGCGCAGTCCATTTAGCAGATTTAAAGTGATTGGAAGTTACTGTATCCCTAACGTAGTTCTCACGATGTGTGTGGGTGCATGGGTGTGTGTGCGTCTAGCCTAGACTAGTGTGTAAGCTGGGCTTGTGAGAAGTCATTCTCAACTACACACAAGGCTAGCATGCCTAGCGTGGGCTGGGTCTTTTCCCCCAGTGAATTGATTCAAAGCTGTATGTTTTGATTCAGTCTAGTTATTAGGCTTGGGTGGTATCCAGATTGTCATATCTTCACACAGACCTTGTGCCATACTGAGATATCGGGTAATACTGGCACTGGACACAAAGGGCACTGTTTTTAAACCTCACTGAGGCTCTGTAATCCAAAGGAGAGCAGTTAGAGGTACATTTAAAAATCCATAGAGAATGACAACTAAATGCTAACGAGTGCATTGCAAACATTTTTTACAGTCTCTGAACTAAACCATACAAGTAAACAAGCAACTAAAAAAAGTTACTCACAGTTTTCGCCATGCACAAAACAAATCTAAGACAGCAAGGCTCTTAATCGAGTAGGGGTTTCTCTGCTGTTACCAAGTGAAGCTTGATTTTGGAAGAATCTAACCATTTGGCTAGATAGATAGCTAACTAGCTAATACATTGTCAAATCAAATGCACAACTGCAGAGCTTTTAGCACATTTTAGTGCAAACTTGAAAGTTGTGAAAATTCTGTGTGACTTTTGGCACACTTTTACTGTGAACACTGACACTGTACCCGCTTTAAGTTACAGGTATAACAGTGGCTAAGTAGGCTACTGTGGCTATTTGATCATAATATGGGCCTATCAGAGTGGCTTAGCATAAAAAACAATGGAGAAAATGCATCACATAGTATTTTAACATGGAAATAGCTGTCCTACAGTAGCAGCCAATGTGTGGTGTTCAATGTAGGCCTACATTCCATCAGACTTTTGTAGGGATTGATATTAACCTGTTTATCCACTTGTCTTTCAGACAAGGAGGTGACTGAACATGTTGTGTTTGATTCAAGAAACCACTTTACAACATAAAATGCAATGTTTTTCTCATACCATTATTACAGAGATTCAGGCAAATTATGCTGCCTATTGGCTATAACTTATTCAAGCCTGTCTAAAAATACAACACTTGCCCTTGCAGAACAAAAGCTCTTTACCTGACTTGCTTTTCAAAGATGGCAAAAAATGCACTTGTTGTGCTCTTGTAGGAAGCAACTACTCCCCCATTGCTGACTAGCAATGAGCTATAACTGGGCTAATAACTCACTTACTTGCAAAGAATATGAACAAATGCACACACCTGGCTACATGCAGCTGTTGGTTTGATCACAAAACAAACACATCTATTCACAACCACTCATGCTGTAAACACAGTCCAGTGCAAAGTGAATGGCACAGATCCATATATGTCAATGGTCTATTTGCATATAGGGATACTGCAGCTCTGATTGGTTGTGGTGCACTGTTCTGTGTAGAGTATGGGCCTGAGTTGTGCCAGTTACAGAGGAGGAACTTCCTGATGCAATTAAAGGCCTTGAAGTCCGGGAAAACTCCAGGGCTAGACTGCATACCGGTTAAGGCAAGCTAAGGTATCAAACATTTTTTGATGTGCTCAGAGGACCGTTATTAGCATGTTTTAACCACTCCTATAAAAATGGTAGATAATCAGATACTGAACAAGGTCTGATTTCACTAGTACTGTAACAGGACCCATGTGGTAAATACAGTGCATTTGGAAAGTATTCAGATCCCCTGACTTTTTCCACATTTTGTTACCTTACAGCCGCATTCTAAAATTGATTCAATTGTTTTTTCCCCCTTTTCCCTTTTGGCAAATTCCAAGCGGGCCGTTGTGGCTTCCGTCTGGCCACTCTACCATAAATAGCCTCATGGCTTGGTTTTTGCTCTCACATACACTGTCAACTGTGGTACCTTAGACCGTTGCAAATCATATCCAATCAATTAAATTTACCACAGATGGACTCCTTTCGGGCAGCAGGTAACCTAGCTTATAGGATTCTTGGGGCATTAACTGAAAGGTTGCTGGATCGAATCACCGAACTGACAAGCTAAACATCTGTCATTCTGCAAGGCAGTTAACCCACTGTTCCCCAAGAGCCGATGACGTGGATATCGATTAAGGCAGTCCCCCCCCCCACCTCTCTGATTCAGGGGGTTGGGTTAAATGCGGAAGATACATTTCAGTTGAATGCATTCAGTTGAGCAACTGACTAGGTATCCTCCTTTCCAATCAAGTTGTAGAAACATCTCAAGGATGATCAATGGAAACAGGAGGCACCTGAGCTCAATTTCGAGTCTCATAGCAAAGGGTCTGGATACTTATGTAAATAAAGTATTTCTGTTTTTCATTTTTAATACATTTGTAAAAATGTTGAATCCTGTGTGAAGATTGATGAGGAACAAAATGTGTTTAATCCATTTTAGAATAAGGCTGTAACAGAATGTGTAAAAAGTCCAGGGGTCTGAGTACTTTTGAATGCACTGTATAAAGATCCAATCAATAAAACAAATTGGAGGCCCCATACACTTCTGTGTTGTGATGCAAAAATTTGCATAGCGCATAGAATTTAAAAGGTATTTTCGGATATTATTCATCCCAATCAGGAAGTTTTTTTTTTGACATGGACAATAGATTTGAGATCATATAAGACAAGTACTGGAACAATTGAACACAATGAAAAATCAAGGGAACCAGCCTGGTATTCGAAGCTGACAATTAAAAAGCTTTTGGTAAAGTACGACTGGAATTTATATATAAATGCTGGAATTTTTCCATTTTGGAGAATCTCTTATACAACGGGTTAAAGTTATGTAAAATAGTAAATATTGTCTACTTCTCAGAAAGTATTAAACTAACGAGAAATATAAGAATGTTGTTCACTATCGGCATATTTATTTTTTGCCATTGAAGTATTAGCTATTTAAAACAACAATATCAAGGTGCTAGAAATCCAGGGCTTAAATACAAAGGTGTCATTGTATGCGGATTGTTTTCTGACTGTGTACCGGTACTCACTGTATATAGCCTCGCTACTGTTATTTTATTGTTGCGAGGCTATATTCCTATTATTGTTATTTTTTTATTTTATTTATTTTAGACTTGGTTTATTTTTAGTAAATACTTTTTAAAGAAAACTAATGTTAACTGCATTGTTGGTTAAGGGCTTGCATTTCACTGTAAGGTTGTATTCGGCGCATGTGACAAATACAATTTTGATTTTGATTTTCATTGAAATCCACAATAAAGGATCTAGATATTTTTTCCAACCTCTGACGAAGGCCTTGAGGCCGATATGTCCGATATGTAAAGCTTAATAAAAGGCAGTGATACTAGCAAGAGCAGTGTGCAGGTTTCTTATTTTTTCTCATGTTATTCAATTGTTACCATGCACCTGCAACAAAGATAGTGCAGATGTGCGAGTGCCTTTTGAATAGAAAGTTAGCAAAAATAGATAAGATATTGCTACCATGGAACGGAAATACCTGTCTCTTTGTGGTAAAATCACCCTGATTTAACTCTTTAGTCATATCCCAGTTTACCTATTAGCTTATGGCCCTGCCTATACCTAACAACTTGTTTTTTAAATTATATGAGCAAAAAATGTCATTTTATTTGGAATTGCAAGCCAGAGCAAATTAAACCGGCATGTTTATATAATGAATATGAATTCGGAGGGCAGACATTGTTAAATATTAAACCATTAGAGGCTTCAGTCATCCAAAAGTTATACTTACATCCAAACTGGATCCCTGGCAGACTAGTAAGAATGGCTCACTCCTTGTGGCCTTTTCCCCTTTATTCATATTACAACCTCGCACTTTCGGTTATTTGAAAATGAAATCATCTCCAAAATATCTGTATTTTTAAACAAGCCATAGAAAGTTTAATACACCAGAAAAGACAGAACAATTATTTCAACAAATATTATTGTTAAACTCAAATATGCTAACTGATTAAAAAGAATCGATCAAAACAGTATAATTTTTTGTAAATGATGTCACACATGCAGCTAACAAGAATATATGGAAATGTCTGCTCTATCAAAAAATTGCGTCCAACTAATTGCAGCATTACTTCAAAAATGGAAGAGGGAAGATAGTAAGGAACCTGTCTGTTGGCCCTGCATTAAAGACTAAAATTGGTTAAAGAAAACTCAGATAAATAAAAAGTATACCAGCTTCATTTAAGGACCAAAAAAATGGCAGCTGTGCCATATAGATTTTCGATGGACTGGTTCCATGGTACATGGTTCATAAACATATTATTTTTATTTTTTATTTAACCTTTATTTAACTAGGCATGTCGGTTAAGAACAAATTCTTATTTACAATGTCGGCCTACCAAAAGGCAAAAGGCCTCCTGCGGGGACGGGGGCTGGGATTAAAAATAAAATAAAAATATAGGACAAAACACACACCATGATCAGAGAGACACTACATAAAGAGAAACACAAAACCAGATTGAAAACTTAGTTCAATTTAAATTATTATACAAAATTCTTGCAACCAATAGAATGTTATATATGTGGGGAGATACAGCCATCCCAGCTCTACAGATTTAGCTGCGTAGAGACAGAATCATTCGATCATTTGTTTTAGTACTATCCTTATGTAGCTTGTTTTTGGTCGCAGGTCCAGGAATGGCTGAAGAATTGAATTTACCTGGAGTTAACTCTGCAAATAGCACTGCTGGGTGATCTGAAAAGTCAGTCAATCGATCAATAATATAATACTACTCTTACCAAAAATATTTATCTTTAATTTACAATCTGTAAATACTATGAGAATAGAAAGGTTCAGAACTTTTGTTGAACATCACATCACAGTATATGGCAAATCAAAATCAAAACTGGATGGTTTTCAGAGATAGATGGGAGGGGTTGAGAGTAGCTGGAGGATGGGACTAAAAACAAACAAAAGAGAAGTAATGTAAGATATACTGTGTCTGTAAAATATTTATGGTATGTTTAATCTGGAAATAGAATCCTAAGTGTTGTTGTCCATTTAGTTTACTCCAATTAGGGGAGGGGCTCGGGAAAAAATATTTAAAAAAGGAGTGGAACTGGCTTCGCGGTAGTGTTGAGTTTGAAGGACCCTATGCTATTCTAACAGTTCTGGTGTATTCTTCCCAGGGGTACCTTCCTGCCAACACAGAGAGGAGAGAAAGCACGCTACAGAGGAAGAGACAGGAATACTTTGGCTTCATAGAACAGTACTACGACTCGCGCAATGACGAGCACCACCAAGACACATACAGACAGGTAAGCATCTATGACCACACACAGTCACATTCTCTCTCTCTTTCTCAGTCACTCTTTCTCTCTTTCTCTCCTCCCCCATGTCTTTCTGTATTCCTATATCCACTGAGCCATGCACTCATATATTGAGAGCAGTCTGTCTATCCTAAGCTCAGCTCCTCCATAGTTCATCCATTCCAGTGGTGGGTAAATATAATTCCTCAGCCATCTACAGTTAGAATGGGCTGTCCTGTGGGTGTAAATCCCCAAGCCCTCTTACCAGGCCCTTCCCTTTGTCCCTGATGTGTTCGTTCCCCCGCAGCCCAGACTAGCCAAGCCACTGCCTGTCGGCGGCCACGAGTCTGCATTACAGATCCAGTTATACGGTGATAAGTGGTTTTCCATGCTGCTCTCTTCTCACACATAGCAGTGCCACTATGGAGGCTAGACAAGAATGACCCTCTCTCTCTCTCTCCCTCTCCCCCAAAATTCTCTCTTCCCCCCCTCCCTCCCACCTTTGGTGTCAGTCTCTCTCTCTCCCTCACTCTCTGTTTATCAGGGAAATTACTTCTGCTGACCCACACACACACGTGTTTTACTACCTTAAAAACAAAATCTATTCAAAGTACAATTTTCCCTAACCCTAATTGTATAACACTAAACCTAACCCCTAATCTTAAAATAACATTTTTCCCTAAGAAGGGGGAATGGGCCTTGTTTTAATATCCTTTTGGAGATTTCCGGTACCCACGAGGATAGTAATACACACCGCATGCACGCATGATATTTACTATGCGGTGTATTGTCGATATTTACTTTGGTGCGTCAATATTTACTATGCTGACATATACACCCGTGTCCCGCTAGAGTAAGATGAAGAGAGAAAAGTCCTCTCTTTGCCTTTAAGAAAATGACTGATATTTACTTTAAAATGAGAGTTTTAGGCTTCCAGCAAACCAAGTAGAAATGTAGTCTCAGCAGGGAGTATTGAGAGAGTCCTTCTCTCCACTGATCTCAGTTCTGTGCTCAGTGGCAGAGGATGTTTTCTGGCTGATCACAGGCTCCCTGCTGTTCCCGAGTCAGCGCTCAACTTCCTGACATTGGCATTGCAAGACCTCTGTCTGTCTGCCTGACCTGACGGTCAGCCTCCTGTGACTGTCTTCCCCAGTCGCTCTCTTCTGTAACTCCTCTCATCTCCCTACAGTAGTCTGTCTGTCTCTCTGTTTTTGTACATGAATCTCTCTCCTTGTCTCTCCCTCTCTCACTCAAGCTCTCCCTCTTGCTCTAACGTTCTCTTTCAATCAATCAATCAATGAAATGTATTTATAAAGCCCTTTTTACATCAGCGGATGTCACAAAGTGCTTATATAGAAACCCAGCCCCAAAGAGGAAGCAATGCAGATGTAGAAGCTCGGTGGCTAGGAAAAACTTTCTAGAAAGGCACTCCCCGCCCACACTCTCGGGAGGGTACTGTCAGGCACTCTCACACATCTACAGTAGTTTTTAGATTTGACATGTTCGAATCTGTCAGTTTTCATATTTTCATTTTCAGTCAGACTTCTGTACTGTTTCCTGTTGAATTGTCTCATGTTGTGCGTTTAGCGGTATGTACTGTTTGTGGAAAAACAGCAGTTTTTTTCCCCTCATCTAGGGCTGGGGAAAAACTCCACTGGATATCTGATCAATTGAGTGTGTTGACTTATTTCCTTAGTGTGGGTGTGTTGTGCACGGTCCGTGTGTGTATGCGTGAAGACTGAGTATGCGTGTGGGTGTAATGTGTTTGTGTTAACTGTTTTCTCCACGCCACCAGATTCATATAGTGTCTATTGCTGCAGCCTATGGTGACAGAGGTAAGACTGGTTAAAGGGGCTGCCGACCAACCCTCACTGGCCAGAATGACACCGGTCCGGTTCCCGTCTGGTCTGCCCTGTCTGTGTTTGTCCGTCTGTTTGCAGGCTCCAAGTTCTGAACTGGTTGCCGGTGGTTCTCTGGTTTGACGAAGCTCTCCTACACACATAAGTGATGACATGGTGTATTTGCTTGTGCCCTGCACTGACCCACTGTGGTTCTACAGAGAAAATAGGGTTTGGTTTGGAGAGCTTGTGAGACACGCTACCCCGCCACCCAGTTCAGAATTATAGCCTAGGAGCTCCAGTTCTCTTCAGTTCTCTGCCGACAATACACGCCCTGGACCCTCGATCCAGTGAATCCACTAACCAGCTCTCTCTCTCCTCTCTTCCCTCTCTGTGACGGCGTATTATAACCTCGGCTGCTCTTCTGTTTTGTGATTCCTCTCTCCTCTCTGCAGATTCACATTGACATCCCGAGAACCAATCCCCTTATTCCTCTCTTTCAACAAGCTTCTGTCCAAGAGGTGAGACCTTCTTTACAGAACACACTGACTGCCCTGCCTAACCTAGACCTAGCTAGTGTATGACATCCTGTTCGTCTTATTATACATACAGACACACACTGCACCATGCATGCATGCACGTATACTCAAGCATCCTCTTGACTACTGAAGAGTGGAAACAATCTGGTTTAATGAAAGGTTCTCCCGTGTGGTTTTGCTGTTTTGTTTGCACTCTGGTATGAGTCGTTTTTGCACTCTTGCAATGAGTATTTTAGAAAACAGATCGTTTTTGTCATTGGCTATAATGGAACGTGTTTGCTTGTGTGTCCTGGATAAGTTTGTTCAGTATTTGCGAGTCACACCCCTCTTCCTCAATGTCCTCTATTGGTCTCTACCTCTGTTCCCTTCCCAGACCACACTCCTACCTCAGTGCTATGAGAGAATACTCATGAATGGGCCAACCGTCCTCACATACACCCACCCCAATATCTATTTTTCTTAATTTAAAGTGTCTCCCTCTTTCTTCGTATACCTCTCTTTCTCTCACTCACTCCTTTGCCTCTTTCTCTGTCCCTCACCTATTTCTCTCTCTAGCTGCCCCTTTCTTCCCCTCTTCCTACTCTCCTCTTTCCTTCTTCCTACTGTTTTATTTTTTAATTCCTCAGACACTCTCTCCCTATGCTGCTCTTTTTCCTCATCTCTCTCCCTTTCCTTGCATGCTGGTGTATCTGGCCACAGGCCTGCGTTGAAATATTTAGAGAATTTAATTGGGGATAATTTTTTATTTCTGTCCCGAAATAACTTGTGGTGGTGATGCATGTGACTGCAGAGCTGTCTAAAAATCACACATTTCAGTCTCTCTTAGTCTGTGTACATAGTGCCTATAGAAATCTACATCCCCTTTGCATTTCTTCACATTTTATTGTGTTATACAGTGCATTCGGAAAGTTTTCATTCCCTTTTTCCACGTTGTGTTACATTACAGCCTTATTCTAAAATGGATTAAATAAGTAAAAATCTCTTCCTAAGGGACCTACAGCACTGGACATAAACTTGGCCTCGGTGCACCACTATGGCTGTAGACATTCTGTTCACACATTAGCAGTGATGCTAGCGCCAGAGAGAAGCGCACGTGTGTCCATACATACATTTCTGTCCTCATGATTTCCCTTGAGGAGGCAATGTAGCAGCGTGGGTGGGAAGAGGAGAAGGATGCGGAGGGTGACGGAGGGGTGAAAGCCTAATGCTCATCCAAGCAAGTTGTGCTTTTATGCATGATCAAATTAAAATAATTCCGTGATTGTGCACTGAATTATGCACAAGCTATTGGATGAAAACATAACTCATCAGTGCTATGATTTTTACTAGCCTGTTGTCCCTTTTTTAAAATGTTTTTTCATCAGAGCTGTATTGTAAAGCTTGCCTTGTCCCAGATCTGCAATAGCCAAGCCAACTCCTCGCTACTACATTTTTGGGCAAAATAACATGGAGACCTGGGACCAGGCTTACTGACCACTCACTGTCCTTTATTCCCTGTGCTTGTGGCTTGATGGGCAGGCTGTTCACTGCATAAACATAACACACTAATGTCTGGACCTAACCCTCACACACTGACACTGTTCAACACTGTCCTCTCCTGATCACACACGGACCACTATCTAATTAGTTACCACCACAAGGTCAACATACCTCATCTGTTACTCTGCTGCGTGTCATTTTATTATTGTTGTTGATCCATTTATTTTTGATTACAATATTTTATTGTGTTGGCAGAGTCTTTCAGCCTCTTGAATCTCCTATTGGCCTCTCTCCCTAACTCTCTTACACTCACTCTCTGGCCATTGATTTCCTCCACCTGGTTTAGTGTCTATTTTCCACCCTCTGATGGGCTTCTGACGGACTGTGGGTGCTCTGGCCATGAATTCTAGCTGCAGGGAGATGATGGGTGAGAGAGAGATGAGGAGCAAGAACATGGGTTGTTTCAGGGAGTGAGAGGACAAAAAGAGAAGAGGGACGGTGGGTGACGAGAGGAGGGGAGAGCATTGGCGTGGGAAGGAAAGGGAGGCGAAGGGGAAGACATGGATGGGGAGGAGAGAAGGGAGGGTGTGCTGTAAAAGGGAGAAACTCACATTAGCACTCCGCCTTCACTCCCCCCCGCCCCGCTTTGATAGATGTGACTTTGATGATGAAAGCAGGGGGACAGCAGTAGGGAGATGTGAATCCCATACATGTCCATGTAACAGCGTTTTACAGGGACACCGCCAAACCATACTAGCTAGCATAACGCGCCAGCATCCCAGGCAGCGTACCAACATGTTTTTGGAAGCCGGGGCGTTCACAATTTTGAGAAATGTGTTTTATTTAGAAAAATGACAGAAACATGGCGTCCGAGAAAGTGCTCTGCATGTGTAATGCATCGCCTGACATGTCAGAACTCCGGCACAGACATTCAGGGGCCAGACTAGAAGAGGGACGAGAAAGAGAATGGAAATCCAAGGTTGCGTCCAAAATGGCACCCTATTCCCTATATAGTGCACTACGTTTGACAGGAATGCTATGGGACCTGGTCAAAAGTAGTGCGCTATTTTTTTGGGGGGGATAGTGTGCCATTTGGGACGCAGAGTGTTGTGTGGTTGATTTGTGCTGAACTTCAAGCTTCCTTTAATTCTTGGGGGATGACAGCAGCAAGGTGGAACATTAAAACCGAGGCTGTAACGAAGATGGAGGTGTTTGCCTTCCAGAAAAAGATTAGAGAAAGAAGAAAAGAAAGGAGAAAATTAAAAAGTTTGTGAGCGAGTTCAAAGTTCTCGATCCAGCAGTAGTAGAGAGACAGACGGGTCCAGCACGGCGATGAGACATTTACGCTGATGTTGTCGTGTGCACGCTTCAATTCCATGTCACTGCTCACCGCACATGCATGTCCTATGACTAATTTCCTCACTTCTCTAACACGATCAAACCTTTATGTCAATTTTTATAATTTAATCTGATATTGCTCTTTGATTGACTGGTGGGCATGGGATGGGGCTTTTCTCGGTTGGTTTGAAACCGTCATGTGACGTTGTTAAAGAAAGTCAAATATATAAAACATAGAAGTAAGTCTACATTATTCACTGTTTTACATGGATTTGTCATCTGTATTGTGTCCGTTCCTATTTAGGTATGTCTTAGATGGAGAGATGGCTTTATCGTCCTTGAGAGGGACTTTGACTTTCACATTAAAACAAGCAAGCTTACTTATCCCTCTCAGTTTACAAATATTAACAAGATAGCTTGCGTATACTGATTCTAGAAGTAGCTTCAATTTTCTTCTATGTACTGTGCTCTATACATAGTGTGTGTGCTGACCTGTGTATTCCTCTGTCTGTCCGTCAGATCTTTGAGCGTATCCTGTTCATCTGGGCGATCCGCCACCCAGCCAGCGGCTACGTGCAGGGCATCAACGACCTCGTCACGCCTTTCTTCGTCGTCTATGTCTTTGAGTACATCAGTGAGTCCCTCTTCCTCCGTCTTCGTCCTCGTTCTTTGTCCTCCCGTTTCTTCCTCTGTCCT
Source organism: Oncorhynchus nerka (assembly GCF_034236695.1). Classification (NCBI taxonomy): domain Eukaryota; kingdom Metazoa; phylum Chordata; class Actinopteri; order Salmoniformes; family Salmonidae; genus Oncorhynchus; species Oncorhynchus nerka. The sequence goes on from NC_088403.1 coordinate 37,133,035, forward strand.
CTTCCCCCCTATTCTTCCTCCCTCCTCTCTTTCCTTACTCAAGGGAATAGCCAAAGCCTAGACTAGATAGTATGCGTTTGTACTTTGGTGAGTCCCTCTCTTCTAGCCGCTTCTCTCATTTAAGGGAATTGTCCTCTTTTTTTGCTTCAATCACTGGAGTAGATAGCCAAATACTAGATAGTAGCGTCCACTTCCCTCACTCGAGAGAATACCAAGCCATGAAGAGATCCTAATTTAAATGTTTTAATAGGCTCTCCTCTCACAATAGAGCTTACTTGGGTCCCTGCTGTATGAGTTTATGTGGTGTAAATGATTTGTGTTATGAATGTTTCATTAAATTGATGACTATGTTCTCTTGTGCTGTGTAGACTGAACTGAGCCGCAAACATTGATTTGCAGAGAGTAAAGCATCTCAAATGACGTTTGTGTGTATGGGGGGGATTGTGTGTGTGTGTATGCACGTGCTTGCACTCTAGTGTGTTTGTGCTTGAAAAAATGGCTCCTCTGCCACTCCAGGGGTTGCTCTAAAGGCATGGTGAGAGGTTGGGTTGTGAACCCGAGGGATTGCAGCTGTTTTGTATGCTGAAGCGTGAAACAGAAAATAGTTATTTCTGTTGCTTTTGACTCCCCTCTCTTTCCTTGTCTCTGACTCAGACCCTGTCTCTCTGTCGGTCTGTCAGATCCCCAAAGTCTCCTGGCCTGCTTCGCTTTGTTTATATGCATCTTCATGTGCTGCTACTGATGAGCCTTGAAAGCTTACAAAGCCAACAAACCTTCAAACGTGCTCCGCCTGACACGTAACACGATGGTTTGATGTGCTGTCTGTTGCTTTTCGCTCGTGTTCTTTTGAGAGGTTAAGAGAAAGAGAGCGAGAGGGATAGAGCGATTTTTGGGCGTTCATGCTGGGGAATGAGCAGACTAATTACCCTTCTGTCTGAGGCTTTCTCTCATGCGCTCGCTCGCTCGCTCGCTCACTCATTCAAACACACACTATATCTTGTATACGCACACACAAACTCAGTTCAACTTTTGATGGTGCTGCGTCACAGCTAGCTGGCAGCCATTTGTTATTTCCCAGTATTCTACAGAGCCTAATGAGGGCTGACATTGGAGTGATTGAAAATGCACGTTAAGTAAACTTTGATTTTATCCCTTTCATTCATTTGTCAGACCGTGTGAACATCGCAGTCTGAAATGAATGAAAGGGATCAAATCTCAACTTTATTTAACGTGCTCCCTCTTTCTATCACTTTGGGAAGAAAAGAAAGAACTCTCCATCACTAGAGAGAGAAGAAAGAAGTCAGAGGGTTGGAGATTTCAGAGTAATTGAAAGCTGTTAGTGTAGGACATATCTCTCTCTGAGTCAGATTCTCGCTGTCTTGTGTGTTTGTGTGTTTTTGGACTTGGCTTTAGTCTCCTGATCTTGTCAGAAAGCTCCACTGACTAGCAGGCCCTGTCTCTCTTTAAAGGAAGTAGATGGGTTTGTACACTCCTAATCACTTTTTCTTCAGTAGCATTTTACAAGGTGTTAGTACAAACTCTTGGGGGACATGACTGTTGAAGGTAATGCTGCTTTCTGTTTTAGCTGATTCTCTCTTATTAAAGGAGGAGGGTGAAAGGAGGTGTGCTAGTGTGTGTTTGGATCTGTTTGTGTGTGTGTGTTGTTTTTCAGCAGAGTTTGCAGTAGTTGCAGCCATATCGTGATTCGTACTCACTGGATTGTGCTGGTTGAATCCCTGTGTGTTAAAGATGCATAAAAAAAAAATATATATATATATATATATATATTTTACTTTTTACATTTATTTAACTAGGCAAGTCAGTTAAGAACAAATTCTTATTTTCAATGTCGGCCTAGGAACAGTGGGTTAACTGCCTCAGAGGCAGAACAACAGAGTTTTACCTTGTCAGCTCGGGGATTCAATCTTGCAACCTTTCGGTTACCAGTCCAACGCTCTAACCATTAGCCTACCTGCCGTCCCATGACTGGGATGTAATAGAAAGGCCAGTAAGTCATGCTGTGTTGTGCCTGCTGCTGTCAGGTACCATGCATTATAGTGCTTGCCAGCTTGTAGTCCTAAAACCCGGAAATTAGTTACCTCATTCAGCTGCTCCTTCTGGGAAAATGTATGCGGAAAGATTCAGGTTTTTGGGATGAATGCAGAACATAAGGGCTTTAGTTCACACAGGCTTAGGAGATCTACGTTTTGTTCTATGAGATATCAGTCAGTTAGCATGACCTTTATGAATTATGAAGCCTTTCTGTGCTTTATGTACTTTTTTAAATTACATAAATGCTTCAACATTCACAAAAGGTGATTTTAGCTGAAGGAGATTATCATAGAACAAAATCTCCTAAGCCTGTGTTTGGCAGACCTTCTGCGTTTATCCAAAAACTCATAGGCTTTGCCCAAAAAGACACCATTGCTGTTGCTCTCTATAGAAGAATAAACCTTTTTTCCCCCTCTGCTGCACACACACTCACGCACACTTATGCACATACACTTTTGAGAGATGTGTGTCTATGTATGTTTGTTTGCGGGTAGTCAGTAGGCCTACACAATGTAACTGTAGCATGTTGGCTATATGCGTTTGAAGTGCACTGTAATACACTGCTTAACCTGTCACCCTGCTTGACCACTGGGGGCAGTATTGGCTCTGTTTAATCTACCTTCAGAAAGTATTCATAGTTAGAAAATTGTACATCATACACTACAGGTGGGGAACTATGGTGAAGTAATTCTGCTTTGAAAGTTGATCAACTTTTGATAACTCCACTTTTGAGAAAATGGCTATTGAATGTTTTGGTACACCTACTGGAGAGCTCTTCTTTGTCTACACCCATTCCGTATCGTTCACACCCTCTTAAGCTTTAGCCCCACTTACCTATTTAAGGATTCACATGTGAGGCCATGTGCTAAACAGATTAAGGTAGTGTAGGAAACAACCAAAGATTTCAAGAGTGAAAGTAATAGCAAAAATACACTTTATCTAGTCCAATAGATGACTGTAATCACCCCCAACTAGGTTCAATGTTAGCTAGCTAGTTTTGTATTCTGTACAGGCTTTCTTTTCACTCTGTCAATTAGGTTAGTATTGTGGAGTAACTACAATGTTGTTGATTCATCCTCAGTTTTCTCCTATCACAGCCATTAAATTCTGTAGTTGTTTTAAAGTCACCATTGACCTCATGGTGAAATCCCTGTGTGGTTTCCTTACTCTCCGGCAACTGAGTTAGGAAGGACTGTAGTGGGGTACAGAAATGGGGTACTCATTTAAAAATCATGTTAAACACTATTATTGCAAACAGAGTAATTATGTTTTGTGCTGCTGCCATGTTGTGCTGCTGCCATGTTGTGTTGCTACCATGATGTCTTGTTGTGTTGCTACGATGCTGTGTTGTCATGTGTTGCTGCCATGCTATGTTGTTGTCTTAGGTCTCTCTTTATGTAGTGTTGTGGTGTCTCTCGTGTCCTGATGTGTGTTTTGTCCAATATATATATATATATATTTATCCCCGGTCCCCGCAGGAGGCCTTTTGCCTTTTGGTAGGCCATCATTGTAAATAATTATTTGTTCTTAATTGAATTGCCTAGTTAACTAAATGTTAAATAAAAATACATTGTTACTTGTTAAGCACATGTTTACCCCTGAACTTATTTAGGCTTTCCATAACAAAGGGGTTGAATACTTATTGACTTCAGACATTTCAGCTTTTGAAGGATTTGTAAAAATTTTGAAAAACATGATTCCACTTTGACATTATGGGGTATGACAAAATAATTTAATTCAAGCTGTAACACAACAAAATGTGGAAAAAGTCAAGGGGTGTCAGTACTTTCTGAAGGCACTGTAACACCAGAGAGAGGTGTTAAAGATGTGAGGAAGTGAATCACAGTTTCCTCTGTCAGGGAAATTATTAAGATGGCCACCTGCACTAGGTGTTTTTCTCTCTCATCAACACCATCTAAATACGTCTATCAGACAGGATCAACGCTGCCATTCCATCTCTGTCTTCTCACCTTGCCTTCGCTCTGTAACAACGCTAAGCTATCGCTTTTTTTTGTGTCTCTATTTTTGTTCCTTTGTTGCTGCTAGTTTTCAAACAAACGTCTATCTTCCTTCCTTTGATGATGCAAGAACTAAGACGTTGTGTTTCATGCAGAAACCAGTGGGTTGTTCAAGGGGGGTGGGGGTTCATGCAAGAACAATGGGATGCAACTGCAGCCCCGAATTGGTGGCTGTAGTTGCACACTAATGCTTTGGCTGCTTCCAAATCCCACACACCAAGCCCCACCCCCTGTCACTCAACCAGGCAGTTCCTCATACTCAAGATTCACTCTGCATTGAACAACAGCATGCAGTTAAAATATTTTTCTGACAAGAACGACACTGCTTTCCTCTTTGCATCTTAATAAAAATCCACATTTTCTATATTATACTATTTGTTCAACAGTGATGCTGGAATCAACAATGGATAGGCTATGAAAGTATCTGCCTGTCCCTGTTTTTCCCGTTGTCTGCTGACTCTCTCCCTCTCCCCTTTGTGCCCACGGAGTAAGGAAAGATGGGTTCTGAGAAGCACAAGCATATTACCGTTGCTCAAAATGCTTTTGAGAGCAACTTCTGTCTAGTTACAGAGAGGATAGTCATATAATGTATTTCTCAACATTGACTTCATTGCACCACTTTGTCACTGGTGTAGGCCGTAGTTAGTATGGTTTTGGTGTGCCTGCGGAGCCGGAGTATGCCATTTGCAGTGAATAGGCCTACAATTAAGTAGCTTCTAGGTCTGGAATGTTTTTGTAGGAACACTAGCCTACATTTACTGTAATACAACTTTAGGTATTTTTTTAACGTAAATAATCGATATAATTGAAGACTGGGTGATCTGTGTTCAATACAGGAGGAAAACAAACTGTAACATGCTTTCTGGTCACGCGCCTCTATCTAACAGTACACTTCAAGTGACCCTCATTCAAGATGGCCGTACTTCTTCATTACACAAAGGAAAAACCTCAACAAATTTCTATAGACTGTTGACATCCAGTGGAAGCGATAGGAACTGCAAGAATGTCCCTTAGAAATCTAGATGCCCAATGAAATCCCATTGAAAAGTGTGACCTAAAAAAATAAATGATAATCTGAATGGTTTGTCCTCGGGGTTTCGCCTGCTAAATAACGTCTGTTATACTCACAGACATGATTCAAACAGTTTTAGAAACTTCAGTGTTTTCTATCCAAATCTACTAATAATATGCATATCTTATCTTCTGGGGATGAGTAGCAGGCAGTTGAATTTGGGCATGCATTTCATCCGGACGTGAAAATACTGCCCCGTCACCAAGAAGTTAAGCTTTAGCCCCACTCATCTATTTAAGGATTCACATATGAAGCCATGTGCTAAACAGAGTACGGTAGTGTAGTAAACAACCAAAGAATTCAAGAGTAAAAATGTGAAAGTAGTAGCAATGTGTCAATACGTGTCAAATACACGAGTTCAGAGGCCTTGCTGAAAGTTAACCATTTTCACTGTAGTGTCCAAAATGTCTTTCAAGCTGTCAGGCATTCCCTTGGCAGCAAGAGCCTCTCGGTTGATGCTGCAGTGTACCCAAGTGGCGTCGGGAGCAACTGCTTGCACACGTATTACCACTCCACTATGCCTCCCTGTCATGGCTTTTGTGCCATCAGTACAGATACCAACAGGAACAGCAGCTACATATATAGTGGAATTCCCGCGAGAGAGTAACGGTTAATGTGATTGGATGTTAATTATTTTATTTTTGGCAGTGAAACGAGGCTATTCAGGCGAGGAAGATTTTGTGAAGATTCTTTTTAAAATGTTATTTAAAAAAAAATGTGAATCACATTTTTTATTTTGATTGGATGAAGTTCAGGAGGAGAGGACAGATGAGCTCCGGTCTTTTTCTGATTGTCAGTGTGGAGACTGGAGAGAGAGGATCCGTGCTGTCAGAAGGAAGCTGCACGTATTTCCTGGAAGATGACCTATGATAGTACTGCTGGGCTTTATACAGGAGCAGTAGTGATGTCAGTACAAAGTCGATGGAAAAGGATAATATAACTTGTGCCTGCATCTGTGTGAGTGAGTGTAGGGGTCCGGTCAGGAGTAATAAAGGGGGCTGCAGCAGGCAGTGTGCAAGTGGGCAGCAGGCAGTGTGCCAGTGGGCAGCAGGCAGTGTGCCAGTGGGCAGCAGGCAAGAACACCATGATGGTGTCACGGCCAAGGAGGTTTGGCGGAGAGGTGAGGGGAATTAATGTAATAATGAAGGGAGGAATGAGGTGTGTCCAGAGCTCTCAACTACCTCAAGTCCTGCCTGCTGGTCCTGGCATTAAGGGGAAATAGAGGGACAGTGAGTGACTGAGACGGGCTGAGAGAGGAGCAGAGGTAGGGATTGGAAGAGGCTGTGAGAAGGATAGAGAAGGGGGGAAAAGAGTGGAAGTGAGGAGCTCAGAGGGAGAAATCCCCCTTATTCGGATCCCCATTCATTAGCTGTTAATTTTAATTTTATTTTTATGTTTCTACTTATACTTGCTACCATGATTAGGGATAATCCTGAATGAGTTGTGAATAATAATGAGTGAGAAAGTTGCAGACACAAATATCCCCCCAATAATGCTAACTTCCACTGTTATTGTAGTTGTGAGAGGTTAGCATGTCTTGGGGGTATGATATTTTATTTACAATAAAAGTTACTCCAAAATGACGCTTGGGCACAAAATAATCTGAAACACAACCAAAAAAACAGAGCAAATGCATCCAACAAATGTGTAGAGTCACAAGCTTGATGAAGTCATTGCGTGCTATGAATATGGGATCAAATACTTAACTTTATACTACTTTAATTCACATAAGGGAATTTGTCCCAATACCCTTTTCCCCCTAAAATGGGTGGACTATATACAAAAAGTGGTGTAAATACCCTCAAATTAAAGCTGACAGTCTGCACTTTAACCTCGTAGTCATGGTATCATTTCAAAGTGCTGAAGTAAAGAGCCAAAACAACAAAAATGTGTCACTCTTCCAATACTTTTGGAGCTCACTGTGTCTTAAGTGAACCATCACTTAAATCAAATTTTATTGGTCACATACACATATTCAGCAGATGTTATTGAGGGTATAGCGAAATGCTTGTTTGTGTTCCTATCTCCAACTGTGCACTTCTTAAGAAATTGAAAATGATACATTGTGACAGAGCTGGCAAATACATTACTTATCAGGTTTTGATTCAGAATAATAAACCAGACATATAGCCAAGCTCTGACGGAGTCTACACTGTAAGCCGACGCATAGACATGAAGGTTGGTTTTAATAACAGCAACAGAACAGTGTGAAAGAAGACCAAATAAGCTAAGTGAAGAGAATCTACCTGCTCTGTTAGCAGTGCTATCCTAGCAAGTTGTTAGCATGGCTGGTTGGTTTACAGTCTGAGACCTAGCTGACACTGGGCATCTCTGACAAACTCTAAACAGCGCTAATGTTTAAAAAAAATAGTTTTATTGTGTGTGTCACTCTCAGCATCTGACAGAGGGATTGGGGATTGTAGGCGGAGCAGTCAGGGAAAAACCATGTCGAGAGGGGTAGAGAGGAATACACAGTCAGCCTAAATGATAAACCATGTAGACGAGAGAGAAATACACATATTGAGCTTCAACAACAGCCCTATTGGACTACTCCAAGCAAGCTAAAGATGATCCCTTCCTACTAAGCAGAGAAGCGACTGAAGTCAACACGCTGTGATTGTGAGTAGTGGGCCTATATTTTGTGTTTACACCATGTGATTAAAACGGGAGACTTTTGATGTAATGAATCGCAGTCAAAATGTCACTCTTCTGTTTTACTTGTCTCTCCATCAGAGTCTTGTAGCTTTAGCCAACTACTTTGTCAGCTACTACCAGGCTGGTTTAGTTTATCCATGTTTAAGTGGTCCGTATCGACTGCGTGAGTATCATGCCTACTGTCTAAAGACACACCACACGGATCCCCCGCTCAATCCACAGACAGCGCAGACACAGACCACTGACCCTCTGCTCAATGAACAGACAGCACGACAGAGAATCACGCCTACTGTCTGTCAGTTTGGTCTGGCTGTGGGTTGAGCGGAGGGCCAGAGGTGTGTCTGTGAATGGAGCACTGGGTCAGTTGGGGGTAGTCTATCTGGTGTCTGTGGATTGAGCGGAGGTTCAGCTGGCTGTCTGTCATTTGGTCTGTGGATTGAGTTTAGTGTCAGTGGGGTGTGTTGGTTCTCTGTCGTGCTGTCTGTTGATTGAGCGGGGGATCAGTGTGGTGTGTCTTGTTGCTGAGTATTTAATGAGTATCGGTTTGTTCGCAGTCTCCCATCGCCAGGCGCTGATTTTAACGCTTAGCTGATTAACGTTCTTTATTTGCTCTAACGAGTCATTAAGTAATTGCCTCTGCACGGCCACTGGCATTCACTGGAGGTTTCCCTCCCTCTTTCCTCCTCTGCTCTCTCTTATCCCCCTCTTCTATCGTTCTCTGATGGAGTTCCCCATTGACCCAAGTTTGTGTCTAGTAGACTGATGTGGAAGGCAGGGAACAGTGCACACACAGTACTTATTGGCAGTAGTAAAGAAATGTGCATCTGAAGTAGGCCTAGCAATTAGAAAGAAAGACTCTTAACTTTAGTTTTGTTTTTGCCTCTTGCTCTGTTATTTTAAATAGGGTTATTTAGAATCTGTTTTGGCTTGAGACACTTTTTTTCCGACTTGGGCTTTTCATCTATATTTATTTATTACACACTCCTCATATTTCTAGTTTATTAAAATTTTAAATCAATGTTCTGAAATATAATATACACTATCATACTAATAAGTACAGTACTTGGAATAGTTTGTATCACGTCTTGAAATATTTTCTTCTTTAAGATGATGGAGAAGCTGACTCATTATTCCAATGGCCAGGAACTGAAACACTAGATCTATTTTGAGACTTTCTCCACACATTTTCTCATCATTCCTGATTCCATAAAATGCACTGGAGCCGAGAATGGTTCTGAAAAAACTCCTTGTCAAGATGTAATACATTTACCATGAATAATAATCGCGGTTATTGAATATTTTGGTATTACGTTAATTCCTCTACTATAAAAAGGCATAAATTGGATTTCTCGCCATGAAAAATTGCTCCTTTATCATTTTGTCATCCCGCTAAAATGCACTTGACATGATGCAATTGAGTGTCATCTTTTTTTAAGATACACATTTGTTGTTGAATAATCTTCCACTCTTCTGATAGTAATTCAGATTGTAGCTACTGCACATAAAATCAGCAAAAAAAGAAACGTCATCTCACTGTCAACTGCCTTTATTTTCAGCAAACTTAACATGTGTAAATATTTGTATGAACATAAGATTCAACAACTCTGACATAAACTGAACAACTGAGACATAAACTGAACAACTTCCAGTGATGTGACTAACAGAAGTGGAATAATGTGACCCTGAACAAAGGGGGGGGTCAAAGTGTCAAAAGTAACAGTCAGTGTCTGGTGTGGCCACACACTGCAGTACTTAATGCAGCTGATCTCCTCCTCATTGACTGCACAAGATTTGCCAGTTCTTCCAGTGAGATGTTACCCCACTCTTCCACCAAGGCACCTGCAAGTTCCCGGGCATTTCTGGGGGGAATGGCCCTAGCCCTCACCCTCCGATCCAACAGGTCCCAGACGTGCTCAATGGGATTGAGATCCAGGCTCTTCGCTGGCCATGGCAGAACACTGACATTCCTGTCTTGCAGGATATCACACACAGAACGAACAGTATGGCTGGTGGCATTGTCATACTGGAGGGTCATGTCAGGATGAGCCTGCAGGAAGGGTACCACATGAGGGAGGAGGATGTCTTCCCTGTAACGCACAGTGTTGTGACGTTGTTGCCGGTGATGTCTGGTGAGGGCCTGCCTTACAACAGGCCTACAAGCCCTCAGTCCAGCCTCTCTCAGCCTTTTGCAGACAGTCTGGAGGGGTTGCACGTTCCTGGTGTATTTCGGGCAGTTGTTGTTGCCGTCCTGTATCTGTCCTACAGGTGTGATGTTCAGATGTACCGATCCTGTGCAGGTGTTACACGTGGTCTGCCACTGTGAGGACGATCAGCTCCTGTCTCCCTGTAGTGCTGTCTTAGGCATCTCACAGTACAGACATGGCAATTTATTGCCCTGGCCACATCTGCAGTCCTCATGCCTCCTTGCAGCATGCCTAAGGCACGTTCACGCAGTTTTCATAGCTGTGACCTTAATTGCCTACCGTCTGTAAGCTGTTAGTGTCTTAACTGTTCCACAGGTGCATGTTCATTAATTTTTATGGTTCATTGAACAAACATGGGAAACAGTGTTTAAACCTTTTACAATGAAGATCTGTGAAGTTATTTGGATTTTTACAAATTGTCTTTGAAAGACAGTGTCCTGGCTGAGTTTATTTATCAATTAACATCCCACTCAGCCTCGTAGACCAACACTACATCCCAAATGGTGCCCTATTCTCTATATAGTGCACTACTTTTGACTGGGTCTCATAGTGCACTACTTTTGACCAGAGCCCTATGTAGGGAGTAGGGTGCCATATGGGGTAGAGCATAATATCTCCCATTCTTACATTTTTATATATATGTTTTTCTCCCCAATTTCGTGGTATCCAATTGTCTCATCGCTGCAACTCCTGTACAGACTCGGGAGAGTCGAAGGTCGAGAGCCGTGCGTCCTCTGAAACACAACCCAACCAAGCTGCACTGCTTCTTGACACAATGCTCACTTAACCCGGAACCAGCCGCACCAATCTGTCAGAGGCAACACCGTGCACTTGGTGACCGTGTCAGCGTGCACTGCGTCCGGCCGGCCACAGGAGTTGCTAGTGCGTGATGGGACAAGGACATCCCTGCCGGCCAAACCCTCCCCTAACCCGGACGACACTGGGCCAATTGTGCGCCGCCCCATGGCTCTCCCGGTCGCGGCCAGCTGCAATTCTTGGACTCGAACCCAGAATCTCTAGTGGCACAGCTAGTACAGCGATGCAGTGCCTTAGACCACTGCGCCACCCGGGAGGCCCCCATTAACTATACTTCTAATGATTTCTGTGAGACTGCAAATTAATTTCTTAATGGATTCTTCCGTATTTCACACTCTAGAAATGATCCCTCTTCTTTTCCTCTTTTCTCCGTTAGTGGCAGCTCATCTAGAGTGATGACTCTCTGTTTATCTCTGCCTCAATAACAGGTGAAGTCGGTGGGGATAGTGTTAGTGTTCTGTTATGTTGTGGTAAGTTTCAAGTTTTGTCACGTGCACAAGTACAGTGAAATGTCTTTCTTGTAAACTCTTTCCCAACAATGCGGTAATCAAGTAAGCAGTAAGATGTTCACATTGTGTGTAGACTATAGTATAGCTATACTATAGCCTTCCCAGACATACAGTTAGAGCCTAGTTCTCCCCATATTAGAGGTCTTCTCGGGACACGGGACTTGGAAATGTGCCTGGGGCTTTCCCACCCGTACAGGTTTTTCATAAATACATTTTTAAAACCTAGAGAACCGTTCCGAATGGACTCGTGGACAACTATAAACGTTCCGTATAGACCTGGTCGGATCCAGACCCAATCCGAGTGAGGGAAGCAGAAGAAAAGTCCCTTTTTAAGCTACCTTTTTAACCGGAGCTGATACAGAGCGAAAGGAGGGATACAGAGCGAATGGAGGGGGAGAGAGGTGCCTCTCTAGCAGATGGGAGAAGGGCCATACTGTGAGCAAGTGACACAGGGAGCAGGGAGGGAGAGACGAGAGACACCAACCAACCAAGCACACTTGGTTTAGTACGCTAATAGCTGTCATACAGCTAGATGATCAGATATGATTACTTAGTACCTGTCTTGACTGCATCAAACTGGGAGAAGCTAGTTAAGATAGCCTGCTAGGCTAATTAAGGCAGCATCCCACAGTTACAAATGACAACCAGTCCATTCAGAATATTAAGCAGCAGCCTACCTGTTGGCTTTTGGTCGTTGTAGCCTATCCTTCTCCTTTAACTTATTCCGTCATTTTAATTACATCTTCCATTGATTCGATATCTCAAAAATGTTGCAACACACGAGGCTCTATGACTATCGCCTATTTCCGCTTTGATGACTTATGATTGGCCAACAACAACAACAAGCTACACGCGCCATGCTCCTCTCTTGTGTAAAGCAATAGCAGCAGCATAAGTTATAGAATTTCTCTCTCTCTACTGCAGCAGTCGAGGTTGGATCTCTACGGGCCCTTTTGGACAAGTCAGTTACCCAAGACCCGTGACAATCATATCAGCTCCTACCCAGACCTGTGAAATGATTTAGAATTCTGGATCCAGATCTGTTCGGGTCCCGGATCGGGTATAGGTCGATCCGCGAAGACCTGTACCCCACATCTGTCCAATTTATATGTCTATCATCTATGGCTCATGTATTTCTATGTGGCAGTGAGAGCCCTAGATACAGTACTGGACCACTAGCCAAGCAACCAGCAGGCCGCAGAGAGAACAGCAACATCATCTCTGTGCATCTTTAATGACACCCAGTGCCAGTGCCATTTCAGATACAGCCATAGAAACAAATCTGAAATGCAGCTCTGCTCTCCTCTGCTCTGCTGCTGTACCATCGCCATGGTTACGTGATTGCGGAGCAAGCGTTGGACGTTGGTAGGTGAGTCGTACTGCTGGGTTGGTTGGCTGTAGAGGAGAAGCAGCTGTGTGTGTTGGCTGACTGCGTGGGCTGGTGCTAGTCTAGTCCAGTGCAAAGCCTATGGCCGCAGGCAGTTATTTTCATCCTCTAGCTTGTGTCCTTTGTAGGCTATCATATGTTTACTATAGGAGGAAGACACGCACACACACAGAGTGCATATCTATTTGTTTATTACCGCACAATGTGTATTTCCATAAATCACAGATGGATTCACAATGCTCTCTCGCCTCTTTCCCTCACACTGTAATTACGCTCCCAGCATCACTTGTTTCTCAGCATCACTTGTTTTTCTCTACTAAAACAACTTTGCCAGATTTGACTCTCATATTAATTATCCACTGTTTCAATTACCTACCTGAGAGGAATCTATGTGATAATCATTAACCAACACTAGGTTTAAGAATAGTTGGCATGTGTTAGTCAGGTTGGGTTAATCTAAGTGAGATTACTGATATCTGTGGCTTGTCGCAACTCTTGGCTCTGTGAAGACTATACAAGATGATATTGACACATCTAGATATGACATACAGGCTTTCATAGACTCCAAAACCATCTCTCCACAATGTTTTCAGCTAAGGGAAGCCTGATGAAGAAAATTCAGTCGTGAATGTAACACGTTTTGGGCGAAAATTTATTGCGAAAAACAAATGTTTTTAGACAAACAATCTGGGTACTCGGACTAGGTTGAAGATATACAGTATCACTCAAAGTTTGGACACCTACTCATTCAAGGGTTTTTCTTAATTTTTACTATTTCCTACATTGTAGAATAGTAGTGAAAACATCAGAACTATGAAATAACACATGGAATCATGTTGTAACCCAAAAAGTGTTAAACAAATAACAAAATATATTTTAGATTTGTTTCTTCAAAGTAGCCACCCTTTGCCTTGATGACAGCTTTGCACACTCTTGGCATTCTCTCAACCAGCTTCATCTGGAATGCTTTTCCAACAATCTTGAAGGAGCTCCCACATATGCTGTGCACTTGTTGGCTGCTTTTCCTTCACTCTGTTGTCCAACTCATTCCAAACCGTCTCAATTGGGTTGAGATCGGATGATTGTGGAGGCCAGGTCATCTGATGCAGCACTCCATCACTCTTGGTCAAATAGCCCTTACACAGCCTGGAGGTGTGTTGGGTCATTGTCCTCTTGAAAAGCAAATGATAGTCCAACTAAGCACAAACCAGATGGGATGGCGTATCGCTGCAGAATGCTGTGGTAGCCATGCTGGTTAAGTGTGTTTTCAATTCTAAATAAATCACAGACAGTGTCACCGTCAAAGCACCATCACACCACCTCCTCCATGCTTCACGGTGGAAACCACACATGCGGAGATCATCCATTCATCTACTCTGCGTCTCACAGAGACACGGCAATTAGAACCAAAAATCTCAGTTGGACTCATAAACCGAAGAACAGATTTCCACCGGTCTAATGTCCATTGCTCATGTTTCTTTGCCCAAGCAAGTCACTTCTTCTTATTGGTGCCCTTTACTAGTGGTTTCTTTGCAGCAATTCGACCATGAAGGCCAGATTCACGCAGTCTCCTCTGAACAGTTGATGTTGAGATGCGTCTGTTACTTGAAATCTGTGAGGCATTTATTTGGGCTGCAATCTGAGGTGCAGTTAACTGTGATGAACTTATCCTCTGCAGCAGAGGTAACTCTGGGTCTTTCTTTCCTGTGGCGGTCCTCATGAGAGCCAGTTTCATCAAAGCGCTGGATGGTTTTTGCGACGGCATTTGAAGAAACTTTTAAAGTTCTTCAAATGTTCCGGGTTGACTGACCTTCATGTCTTAAAGTAATCTTTGCTTATTTGAGCTGTTCTTGCCATAATGTGAATTTATAGGGCTAATAGGGATATCTTCTGTGTACCACCCCTGCCTTGTCACAACACAACTGATTGGCTGAAATACACGAAGAAGGAAAGAAATTCCACAAATGAACAAGGCTCACCTTTTTAATTGAAATGCATTCCAGGTGACTACCCCATGAAGCTGTTTGAGAGAATGCCAAGGGTGTGCAAAGCTGTTATCAAGGCAAAGGGTTTGATATGTTTACATTTTTTATTTTACTACATTGGATATGTGTTATTTCACATACAGTAGGGCAAAAAAGTATTTAGTCAGCCACCAATTGTGCAAGTTCTCCTACTTAAAAAGATGAGAGAGGCCTGTAATTTTCATTATAGGCCCACTTCAACTATGACAGACAATTAGGAAAAAAAATCCAGAAAATCACATTGTAGGATTTTTAATGAATTTATTTGCAAGCAAATTATGGTGGAAAATAAGTATTTGGTCACCTACAAACAAGCAATATCTCTGGCTCTCACAGACCTGTAGCTTCTTCTTTAAGAGGCTCCTCTGTCCTCCACTCGTTACCTGTATTAATGGCACATGTTTGAACTTGTTATCAGTATAAAAGACACTTGTCCACAACCTCAAACAGTCACACTCCAAACTCCACTATGGCCAAGACCAAAGAGCTGTCAAAGGACACCACAAACATAATTGTAGACCTGCACCAGGCTGGGAAGACTGAATCTGCAATAGGTAAGCAGCTTGGTTTGAAGAAATCAACTGTGGGAGCAATTATTAGGAAATGGAAGACATACAAGACCACTGATAATCTCCCTCGAACTGGGGCTCCACGCAAGATCTCACCCCGTGGGGTCAAAATGATCACAAGAACGGTGAGCAAAAATCCCAGAACCACACGGGGGGACCTAGTGAATGACCTGCAGAGAGCTGGGACCAAAGTAACAAAGCCTACCATCAGTAACACACTACGCCGCCAGGGACTCAAACCGTGCAGTGCCAGACGTGTCCCCCTGCTTAAGCTAGTACATGTCCAGGCCCATCTGAAGTTTGCTAGAGAGCATTTGGATGATCCAGAAGAAGATTTGGAGAATGTCATATGGTCAGATGAAACCAAAATATAACTTTTTGGTAAAAACTCAACTTGTCGTGTTTGGAGGACAAAGAATGGTGAGTTGCATCCAAAGAACACCATACCTACTGTGAAGAATGGGGGTGGAAACATCATGCTTTGGGGCTGTTTTTCTGCAAAGGGACCAGGATGACTGATCTGTGTAAAGGAAAGAATGAATGGGGCCATGTATCGTGAGATTTTGAGTGAAAACCTCCTTCCATCAGCAAGGGCATTGAAGATTAAACGTGGCTGGGTCTTTCAGCATGACAATGATCCCAAACACACTGCCCGGGCAACAAAGGAGTGGCTCGTAAGAAGCATTTCAAGGTCCTGGAGGGGCCTAGCCAGTCTCCAGATCTCAACCCCATAGAACATCTTTGGAGGGAGTTGAAAGTCTGTGTTGCCCAGCAACAGCCCCAAAACATCACTGCTCTAGAGGAGATCTGCATGGAGGAATGGGCCAAAATACCAGCAACAGTGTGTGAAAACCTTGTGAAGACTTACAGAAAACGTTTCACCTCTGTCATTGCCAACAAAGGGTATATAACAAAGTATTGAGATGAACTTTTGTTATTGACCAAATACTTATTTTCCACCATAATTTGAAAATAAATTCATTCAATCCTACAATGTGATTTTCTGAATTTTCTTTCTCATTTTGTCTGTCATAGTTTAAGTGTACCTATGATGAAAATTACAGGCCTCTCTCATCTTTTTAAGTGGGAGAACTTGCACAATTGGTGGCTGACTAAATACATTTTTGCCCCACTGTATACAATGTAGAAAATAGTAAAGATAAAGAAAAACCCTTGAATGAGTGGGTGTGTCCAAATGTTTGACTCTACATATGCCATCCAAGTTGTCACAGACTCTAAAATAATTACTACACAATTTTTCCCAGTTAAGGTAAGCCGGATAAAGCCTCCTGCAGGCTGCCATTAGCAACTAAATTATCCTTATGTGTTCTGTGTGCAATTTTAAAATAATTGGTTCAGTTACATCGCTATGCATATGATCTATTAGAAGCAATTATTGGTTCCATGATTGTTTTTCCCAACAACTAAAAATTTCACACGAAGATTGACTGGAAGCTGTGGTATCTCAACGGCCAATAAGAAGCCGCTTGGCAGATGTAGAGGAGGGGAGGACCTGTGTTAGGCTGATAGTGGAACAGACTCATGGAAATGCACACACACTAAAATCCACCCTTCCACACTCGATTTGCATGGGGAAAATCACCATGTACAATGCCTTGCAAAGGTATTTACCCCCCTTGGTGTTTTTCCCTGTTTGTTGCATTACAACTTGTAATTTAAATAGATTTTTATTTGGATTTCATGTAATGAACATTCAGAAAATAGTTCAAATTGGCGAAGTGAAAAAGAAAAGCTTTTTTCAAAAATAAATAATTAATTAAAACGGAAAAGTGGTGCATGCATGCATATGTATTCACCCCCTTGCTATGAAGCCCCTAAATAAGATCTGGTGCAGCCAATTACCTTCAGAAGTCACATAATTAGTTAAATAAAATCCACCTGTGTGCAATCTACGTGTCACATGATCTCAGCATATACAGTATATCACAAAAGTGAGTACACCCCTCACATTTTTGTAAATATTTGAGTATATCTTTTCATGTGACAACACTGAAGAAATAACACTTTGCTACAATGTAAAGTAGTGAGTGTACAGCTTGTATCACAGTGTACATTTTCTGTCCTCAAAAGAACTCACCACACAGCCATTAATGTCTAAACCGCTGACAACAAAAGTGAGTACACCCCTAAGTGAAAATGTCCAAATTGGGCCCAATTAGCCATTTTCAATCCCTGGTGTCATGTGACTCGTTAGTGTTACAAGGTCTCAGGTGTGAATGGGGAGCAGGTGTGTTTGGTGTCATCGCTCTCACAATTCCTCATACTGACTGGTCACTGGAAGTTCAACATGGCACTCATGGCAAAGAACTCTCTGAGGATCTAAAAAAAAATAATTGTTGCTCTACATAAAGATGGCCTGGGCTATAAGAAGATTGCCAAGACCCTGAAACTGAGCTGCAGCACGGTGGCCAAGACCATACATCGGTTTAACTGGACAGGTTCCACTCAGAACAGGCCTCGCCATGGTCGACCAAAGAAGTTGAGTGCACGTGCTCAGCGTCATATCCATAGGTTGTTTTTGGGAAATAGACGTATGAGTGCTGCCAGCATTGCTGCAGAGGTTGAAGGGGTGGGGGGGTCAGCCTGTCAGTGCTCAGACCATACGCCGTACACTGCATCAAATTGGTCTGCATGGCTGTCATCTCAGAAGGAAGCCTCTTCTAAAGATGATGCACAAGAAAGCCCGCAAACAGTTTGCTGAAGACAAGCAGACTAAGGACATGGATTACTGGAACCATGTCCTGTGGTCTGATGAGACCAAGATAAACTTATTTGGTTCAGATGGTGTCAAGCGTGTGTGGCGGCAACCAGGTGAGGAGTACAAAGACAAGTGTGTCTTGCCTACAGTCAAGCATGGTGGTGGGAGTGTCATGGTCTGGGGCTGCATGAGTGCTGCCGGCACTGGGGAGCTACAGTTCATTGAGGGAACCATGAATGCCAACATGTACTGTGACATACTGAAGCAGAGCATGATCCCCTCCCTTCGGAGACTGGGCCGCAGGGCAGTATTCGAATATGATAACAACCCCAAACACACCTCCAAGACGACCACTGCCTTGCTAAAGAAGCTGAGGTTAAAGGTGATGGACTAGCCAAGCATGTCTCCAGACCTAAACCCTATTGAGCATCTGTGGGGCATCCTCAAATGGAAGGTGGAGGAGTGCACCAGCTCCGTGATGTCGTCATGGAGGAGTGGAAGAAGACTCCAATGGCAACCTGTGAAGCTCTGGTGAACTCCATGCCCAAGAGGGTTAAGGCAGTGCTGGAATATGATGGTGGCCACACAAAATATTGACACTTTGGGCCCAATTTGGAAATTTTCACTTAGGGGTGTACTCACTTTTGTTGCCAGCGGTTTAGACATTAATGGCTGTGTGTTGAGTTATTTTGAGAGGACAGAAAATTTACACTGTTATACAAGCTGTACACTCACTACTTTACATTGTAGAAAAGTGTCATTTCTTCAATGTTGTCACATGGAAAGATATACTCAAATATTTACAGAAATGTGAGGGGTGTACTCACTTTTGTGATATACTGTATACACATGTTCTGAAAGGCCCCGGAGTCTGCAACACCACTAAGCAAGGGGCACAACCAAGCAAGCGGCACTATGAAGGAACTCTCCAAACAGGTCAGGGTCAAGGTTGTGGAGAAGTGCAAATCATGGTTGTGTTATAATTTTCTTTATCGGAAACCTTGAACATCCCTCGGAGCACCATTTTTAAATCCATTATTAAAAAATGGAACGATATGGCACCACAACAAACCTGCCAAGAGCGGGCCGCCAACCAAAACTCACGGACCAGGCAAGGAGGGCATTAATCAGAGAGGCAACAAAGAGACCAAAGATAACCCTGAAGGAGCTGCAAAACTCCACAGCGGAGATTGGAGTATCTGTCCATAGGACCACTTTAAGCCGTACACCCGATAGAGCTGAGCTTTACTGAAGAGAGGTGAGAAAAAAGCCATTGATTAAAGACAAAAATAAGCAAACACGTTTGGTGTTTGCCAAAAGGCATGTGGGATACTCCCTAAACATATGGAAGAAGGTACTCTGGTCAGATGAGACTAAATTTTTGCTTTTTTTCCATCAAGGAAAACGCTATGTCCTCACGCTAACACCTCACATAACCCGGAGAACACCATCCCCACAGTGAAGCATGGTGATGGCAGCATCATGCTTTTGGGATGTTTTTCGTCAGCAGGGACTGGGAAACTGGTCAGAATTGAAGGAATGATGGATGGCACTAAATACAGGGAAATTCTTGATGAGAAACCTGTTTGTCTTCCAGAGATTTGAGACTGGGACGGAGGTTCATCTTCCAGCAGGACAATGACCCTAAGCATACTGCTAAAGCAACACTCGAGAGGTTTAAGGGGAAACATTTAAATATCTTGGATTGGCCTAGTCATAGCCCAGAACTCAATCCAATTGAGAATCTTTGGTATGACTTAAAGATTCCTGTACACCAGCAGAACCCATCCAACTTGAAGGAGCTGGAGCAGTTTTGCCTTGAAGAATGGGCAAAAATCCCAGTGGCTTGATGTGCCAATCTTATAGAGACATATCCGAAGAGACTTGCAGCAATAATTGCTGCAAAAGGTGGCTCTACAAAGTATTGACTTTGGGGGGGTGAATAGTTATGCACACTCAAGTTTTCAGTTTTTTTGTTTGTTTCACAATAAAAAAATATTTTGCATCTTCAAAGTGGTAGGCATGTTGTGTAAATCAAATGATACAACCCCCCAGGTTATAAGGCAACAAAATAATAATGCCTAGTGGTTAGAGCGTTGGGCCAGTAACCGAAAGGTTGCTGCATCGAATCCCTGAGCTGACAAGGTAAAAATCTGTTCTGCCTCTGGAGAAAGGCAGTTTTAACCCACTGTTCCCCGGGCGGCCGAAGACATGCATGGTTCTATTTTGGAATTTGTGGTCTGTAGAGCTGCAGCACTAGTTTTACCAGCCCTCTCTTTCTAATCTGTAGGGAAAAGGTTAATGAACCCAGATGATCACAACACCAGGCTCTAGGGATCTCTCTCTGTGTGTGTGTGAGAGCAGGAGCGTGAGCGAGAGAGCGATGGCGTGTGCTTGTGCGCTGCATACATGTAGGGCTGTCCCTGACTTTATAAATCTTGGTATACCGAGTGTCATCTGTTCTTTCGACCAATCAATCAATTGGTCAAAGTTGTATCACTTGTAGGTTTTCATATATAGACACATCCTATGTGTTTTAATCAACTATATGCACTGAGCTTGTCTGATGCTTTAAGTGCCCTGTTTGATAAATAATTAAGACGCACAAATGACTAGAGGGAGGCTGACCACAATTGATTTGATTGTGCCGGGCAGGACTCAAACTGGCTGTGTTTTAAACAAATGACAGCGAGTGACTGTGTGACGAGCACCCATTGTGGCTCTCTCCTCCCTACTGCACCGTCCACCACAGAACATTAGCAGTGTTTATTGCGTGGTGTGTGTTGCTGAAACATAATTACAGCCATTTCTGACTGAAAAGTTATCTTGCCGAAATCCCTCATTTGTTTAGGAAAAACATTCCTTGTGCCCTCAACCCTTGCTTTCTTTACGTGAGGCATATGCATCGCAGGCACGTGACCAATAGGGTCTGACCTATAGCATATCATAATCACATCAATAAATTGGTTATAACAAATGCTGAACACTATAAAACATGTGTCAGCGAAATAGATGCAAATGACATGACAAACTCGAAACGGGGGAATGTTTGGTTGCTCAGGGGATAAAGGGGAAGTCAGATGTGTGGAATACATTTGAGTAGTTGTGGAAAATACTGGATATCAAGGTAAGCAGCAAGCGCTGCGTGCATAATGTGTGCTAAACAGGTGCTGATAGATGACAATAAAACATTTTCTGACCGTTTGGAACAATGTAAACAACACTAAATAAATTATAACAAACCAATTATAAATTATATTTTGTAATGTTATTGTTTTTTAAAGCCTTTATTACAGCAAGGACTAAACAGTCGCATGCATTCGTGAATGCAATTGCCAAAATGGAATGGTTTGCTAATTATTCAAGTGCCGCATTTTTATATATAATTTTTTAAAATGTAAATGCTTGATTGCATTTGAAGTCATGAATGACTCATATGCTGTGTGATGACATGAACAAATTAATGATTGATTTATACAATAAACCTATATAAGTATTGAAATATGGGCTTAAGTAAGTTACGGTATTAAGACTAAGCAGGATGCGGTCTAAGGCCTACAGCTCAATGGTGGTTATACAAGGCCGCTATACTCAGCCTGCTAATGATAATGGCATTACTTATTTTTTTATTTGATTTGACCTTTATTTATCTAGGCAAGTCAGTTAAGAACAAATTCGTATGTTCAATGACGGCCTAGAAACAGTGGGTTAATTGCCTTGTTAATGATGATCATAATAGTAATAATAACTATAAGACGGAGATCAAGAAAAAGGATTGTTATTATTCTAACTATATTTTTTCGGACAATTTAGAACCGTGTGAACAACGCTAAAGAAATGATAAGTAATACCAGAGAGGCTGTTCAAACAAAAAAAAGTGTAAAGCATAGCAAATATTAAAAACAGCCGAATTTGTGAAATTGTTTATCCGACATGTTGTGGTCTCGATCGACCAACAGCCTATCGATCAAACAATCGACCGGTTGCGTGCGGCTTGGTGCTATTAAACAAACACTCAGATCCTGCTTGTGTTCCCTGTTTATCTTATTTCTGTAGATATATATATATATGGATGATTTATAAAGCCAGGCACATTTAACTGCAACAGCTATCCAACACGGGAGAAAGCGTATTTGTATAATATTTTTTATTTGTGTGGCACCATTGTTCTTACACAATAATAACCATATACAATTTCAGTAGCACATGTCTACCCAACAGCCTCCACAGTGGATCAGTACACCCGAATCAGACAGGTACCTTGTAGGCTACACCATGACCATTTTCTTTCTTTTTTTTCCTACTGCTCGCAATCTCGATTGACCAACAGCCTATCGACTAAACAATCGACCAGTTGACTTATTGTTGTTCAGCCCTAGTGTGTGTGTGTGTTTGCTTGTTCCTGTGTACTAGTGTGTGTCTAGCCATACACCTGTATCCCGCTATTAATGGTCAAACACCTTTATCTCACCCTCCCATGGACTGGGCTTCACCTCGTATTGCTGCATCCCTGTTCTCTGGTCCTCTGTTCTCTATAGTCCCTCTTTCTCTCTGGTTCCTGTGTCCAGTCAGTGTGATGTTCAGTGCCTGTGTCCTCGCTCTCGCTCTGTCTCTCTGTCTGTGTGTTTGTGATGCTCAGTGGCCATGTCACCTTGCCTCTGTAGTGGCTGATCACAGGCTACAGCCCCTCTCTTTCTCCTGACGATACGCTTCGACAGATGGCATGGTCCTATCGTTCGAGAGGGAGGGAGAGTGTGTGTTTGTGCAGAGCTTGGGACTTTTCACTCTGCCTATTTAACCCTCATAATCTACCTGCTCACCTATAATGCCCGTAACATACTCTTACTGACACGTTCTTCCTCTCAGCAAAAGGCTCTTATTATTGCATATGAACTACACCTTGGGTTTGTGTGTCATGTTGACTCATAGAAATAGAACTCATTCTAGCTTTGTGGCGTCTACTACTGATGACGTTAGAAACTGAGTGGTGGCCCAGTGACTTGTCTTAGTAAAGAGTGTGTAGGGGAGAGAGGTAGAGTGAGTGTGTGGCTGAATAAAGCAGAGAACACTGTGTAGGTGACTCAGATCTCCCAATATAACAAAGGAAATAATTTGCTGTGCTTCCTTCGCAATGGAAATTCACTTCTTTAGCATTGTCCCAGGCTTCAGTTCCTCCAGTGACCACAGGGGGAGCTGTTGATTTGTGGAACAAGTAGTACAGACGAATAGAAACACAGCGCCTTCTTTCTTGTACCCTTGTTCATGCATACTCTGAGTTAGCCCCAATTCCACATCAACCCCCGTACCCCCAAGACACTTGTACACACTCCTATACAAGTGTCTCCCCTACCCTCACCTCACTTGAACAGAACAATGTTAAACTGGCAGTTAAGACGACCTGGGGAGGGTCTGATTTGTATTAAGGCAGTGGTCACCAAGTCGAGATCTACCACTCAGATAAAAAATAAAAAAAACGACTTAATAAAAATAGCTCTGTAGGAATGAGCAGGTCTAATACATTATCACAGCATATTGGCTATGATTGGCCTGCCAATATTGTTATTCTCAGACCATATTATATTTCAAAACTCGTGCTTTGATAACAAAATAGATCAGTTGTTGCATCACTTGCTAGGCACAGCTGAGCATAAATTGAAAAAAATTGCTTTTTTATTTTACTGGAATTGATCTGTAGCTGATGGGCAGTCTCAGCGGAGGAAAGGAGAGAGCAGCAGAGCGTCTGCCTCTCATGGCCCCTGCACTCTCTTTTTATTTACATTTACATTTACATTTAAGTCATTTAGCAGACGCTCTTATCCAGAGCGACTTACAAATTGGTGCGTTCACCTTAAGACATCCAGTGGAACAGCCACTTTACAATAGTGCATCTAAATCTTTCAAGGGGGGGGGGGGGTGAGAAGGATTACTTTATCCTATCCTAGGTATTCCTGAAAGAGGTGGGGTTTCAGGTGTCTCCGGAAGGTGGTGATTGACTCCGCTGTCCTGGCGTCGTGAGGGAGTTTGTTCCACCATTGGGGGGCCAGAGCAGCGAACAGTTTTGACTGGGCTTTTTCCTCTGGTGAGACTGAACAGAGGGGACAGTCTTCCACCTGATGGGGCAACTGGAGTCGCACCACTTTATTTCTGCCTCATGCACGAATTCATGGTGTTCGCATGACCAGAACAAGTGAAATATTCTTCGATATTAAAATAGACACGACAAGCTGCTAATAATAAAAACGCAACATATTGATACACTTGGCTACTTCATTCTTTGCAGCTGCAGTGCTGCTTGTAGCACAAGTGGAAGTAGGGATAAGCGTATTTTATGTTTTGTAAAAGTGTTGGAGAAAAAAACTGTGACAGTGCTGAATTCTTTGATAGTTTCGTGGAAGCTGTAGGCACGTTGATATGAGCAGTAGGCACACTTGATTTAGCTCTCCTGGTCTGCCGGGTAGACGGAGTTTGTCCCTTCAGACAAATTAAACAGTTAAAAATGGGAAGACTTCGCCCACCCGGAGTGCAGGGCTTCTGAATCAAGTGGACCTACCGCCAGCAGCGCAAGACAAATACAAAATAGATAGAGAGGAGCGCAAGGCTATATCGTTGGCTTTTCTACAGAAATGTTTGGTGATCGACCAGTCGATCGCAATCGACCGGTTGGTGACCACTGTATTAAGGGCTCATGAAAAGGCTCTCCACAATCTACCCATCCAGCCATTCCTTCTCCCTGTCCATATTAGAGCCTGTCTTCAGCAGTTTGTCTCTTCTCTCTTCTCCCTATTTACCTGAGGGCGGCTGCTGCTCACCTCCCCTGGTGTTACCTGTCAGAGTAGCCACTGAGGACACCCAAACGTAATAGGCGGCCAGTGATGTGTATAAAGAGAGAGTGGTTCGTCAGGTGTGTGAGAGTAGTAGAGTGTGATTAATCAGTATCATCTCTCTCTAGTGTTCCACTCTGTTGCAGTTGTCAAGAATGTGTCAAACCCTACATACAGCCCTCCCTAAAGCCCACACCATATCTGTCACACACACCTCATGTTCCCCACGCCTCACCTAATCAATTGGGTTATATGTTCATGATCCCATATGGCATCCATCAGCGTGATAACAAATTATATTACACCTGGTCTATATTAACCCAGGTCGACATATGATGGACATGTAGAGGTAATTAGAAGGACGTATGGTTAACAAGGCAACAAATTATTGTATTTTTTCATTTGCTGTATGTATGGCTTATAGGTCCTTATGGGAAACATGTTGCGCATGAGAAGATGCATATACAGTTGAAGTCGGAAGTTTACATACACTTAGGTTGGAGTCATTAAAACTCGTTTTTCAACCACTCCACAAATTTCTTGTTAACAAACTATAGTTTTGGCAAGTCGATTAGGACATCTACTACATCTATTAGGGTTTAATATTTTCCAGGTATTTTACAAATGTTACATCCCGAGAATAATTCACCTTTCTTCCGGGTAACCCGGTATTTCCCGCCAAAACAGGAAGTGTCATTGAAAGCATTATAAATCATATAAATATGTCTGGATTTTATTAGAGCTTTGATCAGCATGGAAATTTTAACCTGATGCTTCCTGAGTCTGATGAGACTTTATATTATATATTATATATTATATTATATATTAAATATATTAAATACACGGCATATATATTATATATTAAATACACATATACACTACTCAAAAAAATAAAGGGAACACTAAAATAACACATCCTAGATCTGAATGAATGAAATATTCTTATTAAATAGTTTTTTCTTTACATAATTGAATGTGCTGACAACAAAATCACACAAAAATTATCAATGGAAATCAAATTTATCAACCCATGGAGGTCTGAATTTGGAGTCACACTCAAAATTAAAGTGGAAAACCATACTACAGGCTGATCCAACTTTGATGTAATGTCCTTAAAACAAGTCAAAATGAGGCTCAGTAGTGTGTGTGGCCTCCACGTGCCTGTATGACCTCCCTACAATGCCTGGGCATGCTCCTGATGAGGTGGCAGATGGTCTCCTGAGGGATCTCCTGCCAGACCTGGACTAAAGCATCCGCCAACTCCTGGACAGTCTGTGGTGCAACGTGGCGTTGGTGGATGGAGCGAGACATGAGATGTCACAGATGTGCTCAATTGGATTCAGGTCTGGGGAACGGGCGGGCCAGTCCAAAGCATCAATGCCTTCCTCTTGCAGGAACTGCTGACACACTCCAGCCACATGAGGTCTAGCATTGTCTTGCATTAGGAGGAACCCAGGGCCAACCGCACCAGCATATGGTCTCACAAGGGGTCTGAGGATCTCATCTCGGTACCTAATGGCAGTCAGGCTAATGATCTTGCTGTTATCCAATACATATATGATATAGGCTACTGCACATTACGCACGACAGAAAAACAGAATATTCCATAGATGTAGCCAGCAATATGCTCTCTTGAGTATAAATGAAACCTCCAGCACCAGGAATTGCGCACATCGTTCAAATAATGCTAAAGCAGAAGATAACATGCGACTCTGGTTCAGCACATTGCCTACAAAGTTACAAGTACAGGCTAGCGAATTGGGATTTTAATTTGGAAATATATTAGGGCCTATTTGTATAATTAGTAGGCTTACGCATACAGTATATATCTTTAATAATATTTCCCCTAATGTTATTAGCCTACCTCTTTCTCTCTCTATCGTTGCTTCATTCATTCCTCGCCTTTCAACAGGTAAATTCAATACGTTTTGTTGTCCTTATCTTCATCATTCTAATAACGTCCTTTAATAATATAGGACTAGAATTAGAGGCAGATGGCTTTCACTTCTCTTCACAAACATTGAATGTATGGGCCTGAATAAATAACTGCTATAGCCTACCGCCATCGCAGGTTCGCTCTTCTTTTGGCTGCCGTGTTTAACATTCATCAAAAATGAGCTTGTGTCCCTCTTCGAATTGTCTATTGGTATAAGAAATGCAAAAGAGCTAAGTAGTGTTTTTTTAATGAGGCCAGCGGAGCACAGGTGCTTGCGTATTGCGCATGAGACAGAGGCTATAAGCTTATTATGCATAATCCATCATTATTTAGCTAAATAAAACGCTAATACCGCATTGAATGTATTACCCGAAAGAAGTAGGCTAGGACATCTATATATAGGATTGTATATCAATCAAGAACAGGATTATCTATTTTGGATGCAATTTAAATAGAGTTAATGGAGAGAGAGAAAGACTGAAAGTGCTCACACGTGCAAATCAAAGCAACGATTTTCAAGTAAAAAATCTGCAGCGACAATTAAAAACAATATATCTTTGCAATTAAAAAATAATATGATCCCCCGAAAGCCAGATGGAGATCGGTAAATTAGACAAGACTTCAGTCTTTATATTACCTATCACAAGAAAAGAAAGTTAACATGATGAGATGATTGGTCTACATGCATTGTGAACTGCGTTGCATACAGCGATGGGCTGTCTGTCCCCACCCTGAGTGTTGATTCATCATGCAGAGGCCGTAGCAAAGCCAGATTTAGACATCACCTATCATTTAGCAAGTCCATTTCAAGCTATGCTGTTCATATAGATAATTTACTGGTTTCTCAGTTATTTATCCTGGTCAAAGGGAGTGGTTTTGGGCAGTAAATCTCGGTAACCGGGTTCCCACCATTCAACCTTTGTACGTATGTACACTACCGTTCAAAAGTTTGGGGTCACTTAGAAATGTCCTTGTTTTTGAAAGAAAAGCAAATAACATCAAAAGAAGTACAGTGTAGACATTGTTAATGTTGTAAATGACTATTGCAGCTGGAAACGGTAGATGTTTTAATGGAATATAAGCGTACAGAGGCCCATTTATCAGCAAACATCACTCCTGTGTTCCAATGTCACACTGTGTTAGCTAATCCAAGTTTAGCATTTTAAAAGGCTAATTGATCATTAGACAACCCTTTTGCAATATGTTACCCACGGATGGACTTCATTGCTGATGTAGAGCTTCATAATCTGTACTGTATTTCCATGGCTTTTGAAGATATTATGCATGGTTTAGATGATAGGTCTATGTGCAGAGAACATACTGAAAGAGTAAGATGGCACTAAAATTGTTATCAGTATTTTTTTTAAATATAGATTAGTGCTGTATATTTGAATGACTGTGGAGAGTAGATGTAGTTGAATGACTATGGTTGTAGATGTATCAGTCTGCATAACCACAGCCACTCGCCCAAGCCTCCCCCATTTCTCCTTCACCCAAATCCAGATAGCTGATGTTCTGAAAGAGCTGCAAAATCTGGCCCCTTCAAATCAGCCGGGCTAGACAATCTGGACCCTCTCTTTCTAAAATGATCTGCCAAAATTGTTGCAACCCCTATTACTAGCCTGTTCAACCTCTTTCGTGTCGTCTGAGATTCCCAAACATTGGAAAGCTGCCGCGATCATCCCCCTCTTCAAAGGTGGAGACACTCTAGACCCAAACTGCTACAGACGTATATCTCTCTTACCCTGCCTTTCTAAGGTCTTCGAAAGCCAAGTTAACAAACAGATTACCAACCATTTCGAATCCCACCGTACCTTCTCCGCTATGCAATCTGGTTTCAGAGCTGGTCATGGGTGCACCTCAGCCACGCTCAATGTCCTAAACAATATCAGAACCGCCATCGATAAGAGACATTACTGTGCAGCTGTATTCATCGACCTGGCCAAGGCTTTCGACTCTGTCAATCACCCCATTCTTATCGGCAGACAAAACAGTCTTGCTTTCTCAAATGATTGCCTCGCCTGGTTCATTAACTACTTCTCTGATAGAGTTCAATGTGTCAAATCGGAGGGCCTGTTGTCTGGACCTCTGGCAGTCTCTATGGGGGTGCCACAGGGTTCAATTCTCAGGCCGACTCTCTTCTCTGTATACATCCATGATGTCACTCTTGCTGCTGGCGATTCTCTGATCCACCTCTACGCAGATGACACCATTCTGTGTATTTCTGGCCCTTCTTTGGCCACTGTGTTAACTAACCTCCAGGCGAGCTTTAATGCCATATCTCTCCTTCCGTTACCCCCAACAGCTCTTAAATGCAAGTAAAACTAAATGCATGTTCTTCAACCGATCGCTGCCCGCACCTGCCCGCCCATCCAGCATCACTACTTTGGACGGTTCTGACTTAAAATATGTGGACAACTACAAATACCTAGGTGTCTGGTTAGACTGTAAACTCTCCTTTCAGACTCGCATCAAACATCTACAATCCAAAATTAAATCTAGAATCGGCTTCCTATTTCGCAACAAAGCCTCCTTCACTCATGCTGCCAAACACACCCTCGTAAAACTGACCATCCTCGACTTCGGCGATGTCATTTACAAAATAGCCTCCAACACTCTACTCAACAAATTGGATGCAGTCTATCACAGTGCCATTCGTTTTGTCACCAAAGCCCCATATACTACCCACCACTGTTACCTGTACGCTCCTGTTGGCTGGCCCTCGCCTCATACTCGTCGCCAAACCCACTGGCTCCAGGTCATCTACAAGTCTCTGCTAGGTAAAGCCTCGCCTTATCTCAGCTCACTGGTCACCATAGCAACACTCACCCATAGCAAGCGCTCCAACAGGTATATCTCACTGGTCACCCCCAAAGCCAAATCTTCCTTTG